>NW_027270918.1:765000-1075000 GCF_040938485.1 Diadema antillarum
CCAAACACACTCGATCCTCGAGAGATATACAAATAAAATGAGTATACTACCACGGCTTCACAATGTAATGAACTTTGAGCTTCATTATCAATTCCACTGTATTCTGGCGATGTCATGGGCATCACTATTCTTGGGCCAAAGAACTGAACTGAATCGACAGACTTGAATCCATAATCATGTCAGCTCAAATTAGTAAGAAAAATACAACCAAAAGGCGAATTTCACTTAACGATCAATGCATGAACTGAATGAACTAACAAAATAATACGGATGATGACGATGCAAAAAGGTTTAACTCAACAGGATTAGTCAACAAACTGATGAATATTTCACGACGGTAACAAAAGAAAAATGAAAGAAAAGAAAACATTCGAATGATTCGTGCGCTACCTAGAATTCTTGGTTGATCTTATACGGCAAAAATCGCAAAGTGATATACAAACATTATTCATTTCTACAGACGGATACTAAATTTAGACCTATACTTTTGGCAAAAGGGCAAGGACATGCTCTCCAACACAAGGCCAACAATAGTGTGAGAGTTAATTTCTCGTCAAACATAGCCGTATAAATCATGCACTATAGTACTTCACCGAGTCAAATTACATTATAAGACAGCAATAAAAATATGCGGGTTTGCGCGAAACGATCCATATGCCATGAAAAAGGTAGTACATGAACGCGTATATAGTAAATTCACGTACTTAGAATCGACGATGGCGAATTCATGTTTTCAGAATTAATCAGAAGAGAGCTAGTGCTCGAGCTCTCTATTAATTGGTTAAAAGCGTTGAAGGTCAAATAAAGTCATTAATCAATCCTAGTGTTACGCTTTCTGCTGCGTCCTAATTGTTATCGCTCCTGCCTTTAGTGTCAAATTAAAATTCTGAAAACAAATCATTCATATCAGTTTCACATCAAGTTATGTTCTCCCATCCAGTTTTCTATATCATTTCATCTGAAATTCTGTCGGATTTTTTGTTTCTGATTCACACATCATGACTATTTTCCGGGAGAAAGGCATATCTTACTACAGGAGAATGGTGCACTCAAATCAGCTTATTGCAATCCAAATAGAATCGAACAGCAAGGGAAGAAACTTTTATTCTACAAAGTAAACCTTGCCTTTGGAAGCATAGTCTTTCTTTATTCACTCATTCCTTTGTTATTTTCATTTCCAGATAAAATATACATCGATAATACAAACTTGATACATGATAGCGTATTTCTTGTAACATATATAGTATCACATGGTACTGTAATGTATCTTGTTTCATGAAAGACTGATGGAAATGAAAATTGAGGGGCTTCGAAAAAGCGAACTTGAATAGTGCAGTCCCCTCACTTACTTTGTTGTATTTTATAGGCATTGTGTTTTAATCCATCAGGGACAGACAGACAGACAGACAGACAGGTAGATAGATAGACAGTTAGATAGAGAAAGAAAGACAGAAAAACAGAACCAAATCATCAAGAATAAGGAAAGTCAATCAAAAGAATAACTTTTATCTTAACAATTGCACTTTGTAATGTATAGGCATTCATGTCTCAGTAGGCTTGAAAATAGTGATATGGAAAATAATATTTTGAATTCGACATTGATAAAACTAATGAAGTTTTGGTCATTTTGTCTATTTTTGTCTTTTACCCATGTCTCAATGCGAGTAACCAATAGATAAAGAGCACATTGAAATCTTTAGCAGATTAGTCTTGGTCGAGACTAATGCCGGTGACGACAACCCGGATGTTAATCTTCCTCTTCCCGGTTATAAATGTAGCTTGGGTGTTGGATCAAAAATTCATCGTCTTTCTTCCACCTCCCTGGTCTGACCCGCATGCAACACACACACACACACAGCTGACAACCCATAATACCATAGCTCGATCGAAACACACTGCCACCATCCCCTTGACATCCGACTATCCAAGCCGCCGGCGCTCTGTCAACCTGCCCGAGCTCGCATCCCATATCATTGACGCCCAATATTCGTCCGGAGCTGGCTGCATTCATCAAGGTTTATCAGCCACGCCTTTAATTGAAGTACGTGTACGAAGGGTCCGTAGAGGCTTTGAAAAGAAGACGAAGAAGGAGATAAGGGAGGTCCCTAGCTTCACTTGCACCCCCTCTAGATCAATAGTCTGACACATCGGTGAGTATACCATTTCACAATACATGTATTGCAGTCCCGTCTTCAAGTGAAAAATGCATTAATCCGCCGTGCACAGTGCACATAATGATGGATGCATGTGAGGGAATGGAGCTGGAGTGCGTTATGCATAATAATGAAGAATCATTGAATAGAACATACATTAACTTTGCCTATTTACTACCGTGCTGCGAACTCACGTAAGTATTTCGAAGCCACAGACTGCAGCTATTCTTGTCTAAACTAACGGCAGATATCCTGCTAATCTACATCTATCTCTACCGATTCCTATACGCTTACAAGCTGCAGCTTTTCATATTTCTGTAACATTTCAACTTTTATTTAAATGGTGATGCATTGACCGTTATGTTGTATGTATACTTATATTTCATTTGTACATCCAAGCTGACTATTGTATCTCATTTCGTTACGTTTTATATAACCTTTATGAGAAATATATGAAACTAAAGAAATACATTAGATCACAATCTAAGTCATGGTTGACGCTATAAGACGAAAATCATCCCGAAATAATGATTTATGAACAAGCACAAGTTTCTCAAAATGATGTCATTTTTTTTTTCTGGTGCAAAATTACTTCTAAAACAAAATCTTTAAAAAAAAAAGCAACGGAATTTGACACATAATGTTGGACTAAACTAGTGTATGCAACTTATCACAACGACTTGTATACACGGGGATATTCAGAGATAAAATACGAAAAGCTTACAGCACAGCAAATCAAAATCAGAATCATTTTGCAATAATCATGTAACTGAAACTAAATGTCATAAGTATGTACACTTTTATATCATCGCGATGTTTAGTCAGCATTATGGATATACGTAGAAGATTCACCGGATTTTGCCTTCGATGTTAATGTACTCAGATAAAGGATAATGCGAATTGCCGTGTTTGTTTTACCTGGTAATTCTGCGTGGTCTCTGGTAGGGCTTTCAATAACCTACCGTAGGAAGCGCTATCGCTTCCGCCAGCTGATAAGAAAACATGAATGCGGAATTGGTTGAAAGGCAGCAGTGTAACAAACACAGGATTTATAGACGGAGCTGACCCGAATAGCCTTATTATTTTCAACAGTCATTGTCAAACGAGAAATTTATGGCTGATTGAGGTTCGGTTGTATAGACAATAGGAATACAGCAAAAAGAGTGGAGATAATATTGTTGGAAACTAATCATGGCAAGCAATGTCGGGGTGAGAATGATCGTCTGAACAACTAGAGAGAAGGATATTATTTGCATGTAATTATTATGGCAAATTAAAAACCGACAGCTACAAGCCTACTGGCGTACAGATTCAGTTAAGCTGAATGAAAAACACTATAAACTGATGTAACAACAACAACAACAACAAAAACCATGTTCTAGGGGATTTTTTTCCTAAAAGAGTGAAATCATACGAACAGGACAGTAAAATATTTGTGCGTGTGTGTGTGTTTGTGGTCAAATTTGGACATTGATACAAAAACAAGATCTTGGATTCGAATGCTTCGAAGTTTTCACGAAACGTCATTCTAATCGAAACCTTGGAACATGCACATTAGATGAGGCTTGCAGAACCTTAAAAATGATATCACGTTTCGTCAAAATTTGAAATACAATACAATCCTTTCAAGTTGAAGTTTCTCCATGATGCTACTTTATAAATAAAACTCTACAATAATATTTGTGCGATTAATACACTTCATTCTCGTTCAGTGTCATTTCCATGGAAAGACGTGTGAGGCAGTGACATCTTCACCTCACCTCATTCGTAATTGATCACGTGACTGCCATTATCCTGTCTGTATACCGCTTCGTGGAAAGATACGAACAAAACGTTTTCTTGCAGGGTAGCGGGACGTTTTGCTTTGTTTTGTGTGTTCATGTGTATGTGTGCAGTGTGTGTGTGTGTGTGTGTGTGTGTGTGTGTGTGTGTGTGTTTGTGTGTGTGTGTTTGTGTGTGTTTGTGTGTGCATGGCATTGAACAAATCACCTGGTAATGATGGCTTTTCTGTTGAATTTTTAATGACTTTTTGGCCATATATTGGAGGTGTGATTGTCGAGGCTATTAAGAGGCGTATGATACAGGGATTCTTTCAATATCGCAGAGACAAGGAGTAATTACTCTGAAAGGAAAAGATGGTAAAAATTCTTTACATATTAAGAATTATAGACCCATTACTTTATTGAATATTGATTATAAGATACTTTCTAAAGTTTTAGCTAATAGAGTGAAGGATGTATTATAAGATATAATTAAGCCGGATCAGGTGGAGTATATGAAAAATAGGAATATTGGAGAAGCTATAAGGTTCATAGATGATATGATTTTTCATTGTTTGAATAATAACATACAGAGTTTTTAAATTGCTGTTGATTTTGAAAAGGCGTTTGATTCTGTTTCTCATGAGTTCCTGCTTAAAGTATTGGAATTGTTTGGTTTTGGTCCCTATTTTTGCTCTTGGGTAAAAATTTTGTATAATGGAATTAGAAGATTGGCGAAATTTCTTTTGTACACAACTGCCTACACCCCATCTACGGCGAGTCAACGTCAGTCTGATGAAGCCTACAGATAGCAGGCGAAAGCTCACGCAAGGTAAATAGTTTTCTTTGGATGTGTACAAAATACATTTCGCCAATCTAGAGAATTACCAATCAGATGAACCTCTTCCAGGATCAATGGAATTAGTAGTTGTATAATGAATGGTGGTTTTTCAACTGGTTATTTCGATGTTGGTTGTGGAGTTAGGCAAGGTGATCCTCTGTCGCCATATTTATTTCTGGTTGTGATTGAAATTATTGCGCAAGCATTGAGGAGTGCTGAAGGTATTAAAGGAATTACTCTGGGTGATTTTGAAGTTAGACAAGTGTTAATGCTGATGATATGACAATTTCAGTGTCAGAGATAAGAGTTCGGTTAAAAGAGTGTATGAAATTTTGTATTGTTTTTAGGAAATGACTGGTTTAAAGGTTAATTTGGAAAAAACAAAAAAAAAATATTGTGGACAGGAAAAGACAGGGATAGGGTAGGGGATCTTTCATTTCGTAATTTAGTGAGAGAGGTGAAGATATTGGAGGTTTATTTTTCGACAGATCTGAAATTGAGAGAAGAAATGAATTATAAAGAGATACTTAGTAAAATAAAAAAAATTATTAAGTTGGTGGAAACAAAGAGATTTATCTTTGATGGGTAAGATTCATTTACTTAAAACATACGCATTATCTAAATTGAATTATATCATCGTCAATTGTTGTTTCTTCGTGGGTATTTGCAGAGGTTAAAGGTCTGTTCTGAATTTTAATGGAAAGGAAAAGACCGCATTAAAAGGGTTATTTTGTATCAAGATTATGGAGAAGGGGGTCTTAGAATGATGCATTTTGAGTTGTTTGTTAAAGCTCAAAGAGTAATGTGGGTGAAAAGACTTTTTTGAGGAGAAAAGAATATGACCTGGAAAAAGTATTTTCAATATGTTTTTAGGTCAGTTGGTGGAATTTTTATTTTTCAGTGTAATTTTGAAACAAATAAACTTTCTTTGTAAGTTCCGAAATTTTACAAAGAGATTTTACAAGCGTGGCAAGATTTGGGAAGTTTGAGAAATTTAGAAGAGGGGCATATGAATCAAATAGCATTTAATAATAGATTATTTTTTTAAAGGTAAAGTGATATATGGTTATATCAATGATATATTTTGTTTCGGATGATCTCTGTTCTTTCTGCAAAAAGAGCACTGAGGGATATTCACAATTATTTGGGGAGTGTATTAAAGTGCAGGAATTGAATTTAGAAGAACGAGGAAACATGAATTGGGAAGTTGTTTTATATAGGTATATCCGGAAACTCGTTAAAAGTCAAAGGATGGAATACAATCATATTGATGATTAAATATATTTCATATTTAGCGAGATCAGAAGGGGAGGTACCAAAGTTTAATGATGTTGTGAAGTATTTTAAGATGGGTAAAGAAGAAGAAAATAAGATAGCGAGTAAAAGAGGAACAGTTGGAATGCATTTGATAAAGTGGGAATATATTATGAGGTATACCGAGGATACTATGTGATTTTCTTTTTCTTTTTTGATTTTGCCGTATCTGGGAGTTATTGTGATATCGTTGTCGGTTTTTTTTTCCCTCTCTATTGCTTCTACTATTTCCACATCATTTCCACATTATGATTAGGAAGTTTTTTATTGTATGAGAAACAAAATGGCAATTTACACGGCAGAGTTATTCAAGTGTGAATAAAACCTGAAACCTGAGGGCTGAAGGCACGGGGTGGGTGGGGTGCATGTTGGCGTTGGTGTGTGTGTGTGTGTGTGTGTGTGTGCATGTGTGTATGTTTTCTCGCTAATGGCCTCGTTTTTTTTTTCTTTCGAGAAGCAATGAAATATGCCCCGTTTTGTGTTTTGAGCAAATTATTTATTATGTTCCCGTTTTGGGGGCTTTTTGCGAGAATATGTGTTTAAAAGCAAAAACAAAAGCGGATTTCGTTTTCTTGGTTAAAAGAGTTACAATGTAAGTTTGACATTAGTTTGCACTATGTTGATGTTACTGCATTTGTCCTTATTATAGTGTAAGATTGACGTTATTTTATACAATGTTTGTGTATAATGCAGTTTGTCTTTGTATGATGTTTTGTTTTGTTTCTGTGAACGTTTCTGTTTCTGTGATATGAAAATGAACGAAATTCGAACAAAGAATTATCCCCCCCCCAAAAAAAAAAGCCCACACGTTCTGGCCGATCAGTGAAAAGGAGAGGTAAGAAAAAAAAGAAAGAGAAAAGACCTTACTTTTAAGATAATGCTATAGTGATGGTAATATATCACATCGGGTGTATGACTCATTAATTTGATATTTAACCTCAGACACCTCCCCCATCATGCCGGCCGACTTCTCGGGCTCGTGGACGATCGATCATCACGATGACTTCTCGGCGATGCTGGAGAAGCTCCAGGTGCCCGCCGATCAGCGACCACCGGCCACAATCTCCCAACTCGACGTCGAGATCAAGCAGGACGGCGACAACTTCACGATCACCAACAAGTCGCCGGCGGGGACGAAGGAGCACAGCTTCACCGTGGGCGAGTCCTTCAAGCTCGTCATGATGGGTAACATGCCCGAGGTCGACGTCAGCTCCTCCTGGGACGGCGACCGCCTGGTCTTCACCGACAACCGCGGGGTCAAGCTCACCCGCGAGATCGTCGACGGCCAGATCGTGTCAACCTTTTCCATGGGAGACGCGTCAGTCAAACTGTACTTCAAGAGGGTCTAACTATGGGCCATGTTTAATCGAGTGCTATTAAATGTATCATGAAATAGTTAATCCTTATGTATACTCTGCCAGAAAATGAGAGCATGTCGTAAAATGTTTGTATCGACCAGTATAATATTATGCAACTTTGTCTTTCCGTTGAAAGTAATGAAATTTGAATATGAAGAAGTTGAATTGGTACTATACGTGTATATTATTTCATTAAAGTTGTAATACATGTAGTATCCTCCGGCTTGCTAATAGAAATAATTACAAATTATTTTTAGGATTTACACCTTATAGACAAAACCCCGTACTTTGGCAACAAGAGCAATGGACACAGTGTAAAGTGACAGCCACAGGAAAAACAAGACTTGCCTTCAGAGTGGTAGATACGTCTGCAACCGCAGTGGTAAACGTATACCATATGAATGAACAATAATAATGATAGTAATAAAAAACATGAGGGGTATATAGCCTCCTATAGAGATTCAACCTGCACTAAAATACAAACCCTAAAACTCATATTATCGAGTAGTAGAACCTTAGAGAAAACAGTGGATTAATTTGGTGCTGTCTGGTGTAGCAGATATTTGCAATGAAATGGAAAGTCTCGATTTCGAAACCTACCTGGTGCTCTTGTCCTTGGTCTACTCCCACTCGGTCTAATATCCAGTGCTCGTTTGGTCTTATCCCACATGACTAATCCCATTTCGTCTACAAGCAGTTCGTCTGACATTGGTCCAACTACCGATCAGGCCATGCCCATTTTGTGTAATATCCAACTGATCGTTATTACCACTCAGTCTACATTTTAGTAGCCGGGATGGCAATTAGACCATTAGGTGAAATGACAATTAGCCAAAACTGATATCGGACCAAGTTAACGATTTTTAGATCAAATGGCCATTAGACCAAACAGACCGTAACGGCCTAGACCAAATGAGTTTTGTCGTATCGGTGCCAGACAATCTGGGAATTAGACCAACCGGTTCAATGTATTAGACCTAACTGATCTCTGTCAGTGTCGATCGTGACACATAGAGCTCAGTTATTACACCTATATTGACTATTAACTTCTATATGAGATAAATGTCTTTGTCAAGGGTTACGTAAACTTGGACATG
Source organism: Diadema antillarum (assembly GCF_040938485.1). Lineage (NCBI taxonomy): Eukaryota > Metazoa > Echinodermata > Echinoidea > Diadematoida > Diadematidae > Diadema > Diadema antillarum. The sequence continues at coordinate 773,524 of NW_027270918.1, forward strand.
TAGCAATATTCTAAGATAATAGTAGCAATAACAGGACATTATTAGGACAGTACATACACTGATATTGCTGCACTAGCTATTAATGTCATATCATATTGATAAAGGTAGTATACACGTATTATAATGATAGCATCAAAATGATGATATGGCTAGAATAGCAATAACAATGATAAGTGTTAATGTTGATGAATGAATAATATTGATGTTGATATATGAAACGGCGATTATGATTTCAATACTACATGTATTGCACATCACTGATATTGTCATTTTATCGTAATAATGTAATTACAATTATACTGCCAATATACTGTGATACAAACTATGTATACAACCATGTACGATGCACAACTATACTATCACTGAAATTCTTGAACAGTACCCATCACAGAGATTCTATCAAATTGACGAAATGTATAGAGTCTGTCGAATTGCGATGGAGGGGATGGGGGGGGGGGGGGGGTGGATGGGGAAAAGGATGATACACATAATAATCATAATATATATGTACTATGTGACTCTGGTTAATCTATAGACGTTTAAATGTCTTCATGTTTAAGCATATGAAATGTGGAAAAGTAAAAAAACAACAACAACACTTGTGATACTATATAGTCTTCACTCAAGGGAACATTAAGTATGGGATCATCGGTCTGGAGTATGACATTTTGTTCACCGTCGACATCGATATTGCGCAAATAATGCGTTACCACTTACTGCGTATAGAGCATGGAGTGCAATAATTCAAGAGACGGTTGCATTATAAATATTGACAAAAAATGAGCGTCATCACACTGTGTAGGAAACTAGAAAGATCTATACGATGATCATTCTGCCATAATGATGATAACAGAAGGAATGCAAAGTACTTATATACCGAGCTTTGGCGCAAACAGTGAAGGGTTCAGATTTTAATAGGTTGTTATACTCTCTTCGTCACCTTATTTCCGTTTGTATCTAGATTATGTTTGATTTATGATTTATTTCCAATTCGTGATGTCATTCTCTGCTCATTCACCGGGATATTGTTAATGGAGTAAAGCTGAGAATTCACTTTTTGATTTGAGATGTCTGAATTTCTCTGGTCAGTATTCCATAATCAAAATAAATAAACCTTGACATCTCGTACTTTTTAGAAATGGCGTCATCAACAAACAACAAACAAACAAACAAACAAACAAACAAACAAACAAACGAACAAACAAAAAAAAAACGAACAAACAAACGAACGAACAAGCAAACACACAAACAAACAAAAAACCAAATAAACAAATAAATAAACAAACAAGCAAATCCAGATGATGTCTAAAATCTGACAATGACAGTAAATGAGGGCCTTCTCGATGTTTTCTGATGTCAGTATTTATATATCGACTAGCTTGTTCTTCGTTTTTTAATATGTTGGCTTATTAAGGATTCAAATTTACGAATTCGTGTTTTCTTCCACTGAACATGACAACAAGCTGTATAAAATTTATGCATTCCAGTCCTTGGAATTCCAGATTACGTTCATTAGTCGTTGCTACGTTGGTGTCTTTCGACAAGCTTCTGGTTGTCAGGGTAAACCTTTGAAGTATAGAACAACTAAGTGAAAATCGCAATCGATGGTAAACTTCTATCTTTGAATGCGTGGATGTTCCTAGCCCTACTGCATGGATACTGTGTTTATGCAAATTTTCCTCGCTATGTTGTTCTCGGTTATAAAAATGCAATTCAATCACGATTGCATGACTTGTTGGTACGTCAGGCAAGACTTAGTCTCTTAGATTCTCTGACAGGATTTGAAACTTTGGGCGGCTATCCGTCGAGATGGTGAGCTGGTGTTCGCATTATTATGTGAAGTATAATAGCCTAAAATGTATGAGGGAAGGAAGTTCGGTCACTGTCCCAAAAGGGTAGACCTATATAGCATTGTAAAGATTTTGATGTGAACGCGACTGTGGTTGAATTAAGTTGTTTTGCAAACCGTTTTTATTTTGAGCATAACAATAAAAGGATGTGATGATTCCACTGTAGATCCTGGTCCTATATGTTATTTTGTCATGACTTAGCATGAAATTACATATTTTATGGCATGGCAATTAGAGGCGACACTTTAATAACACAAGATTTTAATAGTTCAAGGTAACACAATTACGTTTAAATTCAGCGTTGATTATATCTCAATTTTGCACGCATGTTGAAGTCGTTAGAATGAAGGAAGCGGAAATCATTCTGGTCTGATGAGAAAAGTAAATTATCGCTCGAGACCCGGAGGGATATTGTGTACGTGTAGGGTCTGGAATAATACTTGTAAGCTAGAGAACTAACCGTCCTAGGGTGTGAAATACCGCTCCCATGTTAAAGATTATTTGCCATAAACAGCCATGCTACTCATGGAAAGAACGTAAATAGTGTGAAACTCGGTGGGCATTGGAAACGCCTAAAACGGGAGTAAAACCATTTAGCAGTGTGATATGAATTGAGGGAATGTGGCAATATAAGTGGAAGTAGAACACGAAAGTTTGAGAAAAATCGGACAAGTCGATCCAAGTAGTGCTGCCATCCCTGGACGAGGAGGAGACAGTTCATGACGTCATGCATGGACAACAATGTACACGAAACATAAACAGGGTTTCACTTATTTGTTTTCTAATGAAAGGCGCACGTTCCCTCGTTTTGCCACTGACATAACGCTTTAAGTGATATATAATTTCCCCTTTAGCCAGAAAGAAGAGAGTAAAGCGCTATTTCAATATGCTAGAAGAAAGATGTGGACTTACCTTTAATTCATTGTTGACCACGCATGACGTCACGAACTGTTGTAGTCTCCTCATCCAGCAATGGCGGCAACAAAACTTTAAGAACTGATAACTTTTTTTTTTTTTTTAACGGATTGACCTCAAATTTTGCTAATGTGTTCTGCTATAGTGTAGCTGCATTCAAACTCTCGATCCGCATATACATATTTGCTTTCCATTCTTTTCTAACAGCGTGGACACAGTGTCTCACTGTGTGTTCACTCAATAGCCGATTCCCGGAAGACACTGTGCTGAACAGAAGGTGAATAATACAGTCCTGAATTTTGACACAGTGTGTTTGTAGAGTCGGCCAGGTGAGTACACCATATGTAGCTAAGGCGCTGTGTTCTATCCGGCATGGAAGGTAGAACACAACGGTAGAAGTGTGGGGCCTATCTATAATACGCATAACAGTTATTTGACACTACAGAGTTAAGACACCATTTTTCAAAAATGATAATCATAAATACTGTAGTTAAAGACATAGTTACGGAAGTAAAGACACTATCTTTTTTTAAGAAACAGCGATGAAGTTGACTCTTCAGCTCATTTTATCTTTTGATTGTGACCAATAACTGCTATCAGATATATTTAGTGAAAACATGAGGAACTGTAGCATTCCACAACTTTCTTTTTCTTTTCTTGATATCCACGAAAGTTTGTCCTTGCTGTTTGATTGTATTCTCCAATTAATAATCATTCTTCCCGATTGGTTGTCCAGTGGCTACCGCCTCGCAAGAATTGCTGTCAAGACATCTTTTATTAAATGAGACCCTGGAATGGGATCTGTTGTCCTTGTGTCGAATGACACTCACTTGAAAGAGCGATTATTTGACAACTTACTTTTCTAATTGCTCTCATCAAGATTTTTACATTACATACTACGATATTAATTTAAAAAGTCATTATCCAGAAAGGCTTTTTCGTTTTTAGGTGTTAAGAGTTGAGCTCGACATCTTCTTCACAAGCCCCAATGTCACGTGGTGGGGGTATTCTGGTGTCTTGATAGCATTTTGAATATCGAATGTACCATTAGTACTGTACAGTGTACCTTCATAATAGTCGTGTAATGTAATTTTGTGAGAAGCGCGACGGGGAGATCTCGATGACAGAGAATCCGTGAGCAACAGCGCCACCAGCGATCACCTACAGAGATCAGTGGGTACGCCGTGCATGTATACTCGTAAAACTTCTGAAATTGGTGTAGTACACCGACTGTTATTAAATCATGGTGAAGAATTAATTGATCATGTTTAGTGACATCTATCGTTATCGGACGTCGCTTGCCTCTTAATATATAAACCCATTTGTACTTCGTTGTTGTTTTTATGTGAGTTGATGTGTTCAGTATGTATCTGTGTGGGTGTGTGTGTGTGCGTGCGTGTCACTTCATCCCATTTCTATATCCCATTCTGTCTTTCTTCTATTTTGAACCGGAGCTGCTGTTCAAATTTCTGTTAACAATACAAATGTATTAGTATGTACAGTGGATTCCCATTATAACGAAGTCCTCGGGACTGGTAGTTTTCTGTTGTTTTATCGTAATTTCATTATAACCGAACAAGTAAACTATAAACAGAGCCGATAATGTTGCGGCCTGAATTTCTATTTTGTTTTAACTGGAATTTCGTTGTATTGTAACAGTGTTCGTTATAACAGGAGTGCACTGTACAGTGTACATAATCATGTACGTGTATATCCCAGGTATGATATTGAGGTTTGTTGAAAAAATAGGAAATAAAAATTTTCAGGTGATTTTGATACATTGAAAAAGCTAAATGTTTGTAGACTTGCAAAAAAAAAATCAAATCTGAAATCAGATTTAAATCTTCAGATTATCATGCCTGATATCCTTATCAGTTCATTTTTTTTTTTCAAGTTTCTCTTGATAAGGGAATTTGCATATTGTGCAAGTTTTGCTTTTATGCAGCTTGTCTGTGAAAATCTGTTGAGCAAAAACTGGGCACCACAATATTGCACTTGCCCAGAAAATTAAATGTAAAAAGACACACACACCAATCATGCTGTACTAGCTTTGTTCAAATCCACACAGATTGTGATCAGTTTTATATAAATGTTAAACATACAGTTACTTGCATGGAATATCTAGGTTCACTGCATTCATTCATAATCTCAGTATCACTGTAATAATTGTGAGCAGCACATGTGACACATGCATAATACAAATTCCTTACGACCCCTCCCCCTCCCCCTTCTCTTCTTCCCTCACTGACGCAAAGTACAGGCAGCTTGATGTAAGACAACCTGTGCTCTGAAATTCTGAACATGCAGCACCAACATCAATACACAAACACAGGAACACACACACACACACACACATACTAGCAAACACATTCAGAAACATTTTGTCAACCTTACCTATGTGAAATCTTGGACGGAAGAAATAGTTTCTACTTGCAGAAAATTTAACTTTGAGGTACAATGTATTTAAATCAATAGAATATAAAGAGAAGAGAAGAGGACTTAAAAAGACTTTTGACCTGTACATTCACATCAATACAGTACATACACTCGTGACGGCAAGAACAGGAAATCCTTGCAAGATGCATCATGAAAAAATAAAACACACACACGCGTCTATGGTGGAAACCGAGGACCTGTTTTACCCACAAGCATTTTACCACATAAGCAAGGACCAGTGTGTAAGTCGGGCTCTTGTCAACAGAGGACTCATTCGTATATCAACATTCAACCGAGGACGTATTACAATAATGCCAATCAATGACCTACAAACATGTACCCCTACATGCAAAAGCAGACCATTTGGAATGGTCTGCGAACCGAGGACATCCTCGGTTCTCTGTGTGTCCTCAGTTTAAATGTAAAGTTTGTGTGTGCGTCCTAGTTTTCCACCATGGGTAAGTGCACACACACGCACACACACACACAAACATAAAACACAACAAATTTCATTTTCCACTCTCAGAGGCAAATCAATAAACACATACACACAAAAAAGGAAGTCGATGATACATTCTAATTAAGTCAACTTCAGGGGTCTTTTTACTTGAATGTTTTAAATACATGTCAAACAACTCACATACATTTGGGGCTACAAACAATTAATTTCCACACACACATTTTGTTCCTATCTCTCAACGGGCTCTACTTATCTCAACCAAAGACGGGATCAGTTAACGAGCATCTAAGAAAAAATCATCCCCAACACCAATATGTGAATTGCCAAGAAGGAGAACAGTTGAAGGGGGTGGAGTGCAGAGTATCACCTCTATCTAAGACAATGATGAATAAGTTTGAGCTCTCTGCCCAAAAACAGAAACAATGTGAGATGTAATTCAGTCTTTTTTTCTTTTTTTATAAGACCTCATTCTGTGGAGTGGTGCAGAAAACCCTCGGTATTTTTCTATGCTAATCTCAGAAGCTTGTAAGGTTTAATTCATTAAGAGGATCTGAAGCTACACTATGTTTGGTGACTTCTCTGACAGTGATGTCATTTTATTTTCCTCCCCATCCTATTCTCTTGCCTTCTCTGACAATCTCTTGTCAGTTTTTCTTCTTCTTTTTATCAATCCAAGGCCACATCAAAGTGGAATTTAAGGCTTTCCGGTTCAATTTAAAGATATACTGGGGGAAAAAAAGACAAACCAAAAACATTCCACTAGGAGTAGACATTTTGCAGGCACAAAAATAGAAATAAATGAATAAATAAACATGGCATCTGCAAAGGTTTTTTAAATTTCTAGAAGGACGCCCTCTCCTGATGGGATCTTGACAGTGGACAGCTCAACTGCCTTGCTTTCCACCGTCGCGCCGGAACTGCGTAGCCGGACCCTCCCGTGAGTGATGGGTTTCTCGCCCGCCATCACCTCAAAGTCTATAGCGGCTTCCGACGCGCCAAAGTTGGCCACGACCAGGTAGCCTGGCCATTCGGGGAACTGGCGGCGGTATGCGTACACAGACTCCGAGACGTGTGTCATGTAGTAATCCCCAGCCGTCATGGAAGGCTCTTTGTGGTATTCAGCCAGCTTTTTGTAGACGGCGAGAGAAGACATCATGTCCTCTCCCTCTTTCGGCTCCATCTCTTGTATCTGCGAGAGATAAAAGTGGACGCTGTCTTCATCTCACTCATCTGCACATGTATGGTTGCAATATTGTCACTTTTTGTGACGAACTTCAATTCTCCCTATTCGCACATAGCCGATAACAAGAAGTGATATCACCTCGCCATACCGATATCTGATCGATTGCTCTTGGGACGTACACTTCCGATTTTGCAGTTTACCCACATCATGTCCTTCAGCTATGGATATTTTCCATAATTTTGTTGTTTTGCATTATCGTCCCAGCATTGGGCCGCTTCAAAGAAGAATCCCATTCATCAAATGTTAAGTTATAGATTAGAAAATAACTCTATTATTTGACAGATTATAAGACAGAATTTGATATGATATGTGAAAACTAGTACTTCAGCGTTCAATATGCATAAAAGTGTACATTTACACATCCTGCTTTCATAACTTGATGTTTATATTCCAAGAATTACAGGTTAAAAAAATTAGGGCACCACACGAGTTCAGAGAGCTATATGCCATTGGGAGAATTGCACACACTCTGCAGCAGTAATCTCGCACGAGCAGGACAGTGAAGGGCTCAAAACCAGCGGTGGCCTGGGGCCACTTAAGATTGGTGTGGTGCCACCAAATTTTTCGTTTGGTGGTCTGGTGCCTTTGAAGATTAGTGCCGTGGTACCAAATTTTTCTTTTGGTGGCCTGATCCAGCAACTAAGCTTCAAAATGGATTGTTAGTTTCGCTTCTATTTCAGGCCACTACACATGTTTTTCGTGGCCGTCACCATTTCAAATTTAAAGAATTAAGTGCCCAAACAAGCCACCAGACAAATAAGTTGGTGTCGAGACCTGCGATGCAGTATGGGCCACTCCCCTTCCAATGAACATTTGAAATTTGTTACATCAAAAGTAAAATTGCAGGTCCCAAAATTATTACCATTAAAGTTCTATGTATGGTAGAAAATTCTCCTTGGGTGTAATTTTTTTTGTGTGTGTGATAAAACGGAAGAAAACTGCCTGTCCCGAGGACATAACTCCCTGCAGAAGCAACAGCAACTGACATAGATATCTGGACAGTGTATTTAACGACACATTATGAAATAAAGCAAACAACACTCTTCATTAATATGCTTTCAGTAAAGCAAAATAACATATCACGAATCATCAAACAGGTAAAATCACTGCTCGATGATTGATTACTTTATTGCACACTCTGGAAATCCTTTGTACATTGGATATTACAACAAAATAAACTAAACAAACAGCTAAACAGCATCAACAAAAATTATTTGAGAAAAACAATTAATGGAGGTCACTCGGAACCTACCTCGACACTGTACATCTCGTCTGAGGGTAGTGGCAACCAGGCTGTGCCGTTAGTGAAGTTTCCAGTGGTGGTGTTGGCCCAGTACATCGGGCCACGCTGGGGGTCCCTTGATGCCTGATACCGGTGGAAAGAGACGTAAGAGACGGCGTAAGATCACCCGACATTGGATTAGAAGTGAGGGAAGAAACAAACAAACAAACAAACAAACAAAAAAAGATACCAAATACTAAAAACTGGCTAAAAAGAATGCGAATACAGCTATTCAAAATTGAATTTGCTCAGCTCAGAAATTGATAAATCACAATGTACATCTGCAATTGTAAGTTGCTTGAATGCTGGAAGGGGTATGTCAAGCCATACACGGCCCAAATTTTGTGCTGTGTCACAGCAGTGAAAACATATAACAAAAAATATGAAAGAAAAATTTGTATGCATCTGTGTAGGATCAAAACTCATAATGGCTGGAGTCACAATATTTCATTGGTTGTTTTTTCAAAGTATTTTATTTGATATATCATGATGTTATTTGAAACATTATGATGTACTATGTGTTCAGATGAATATATGTCCGATGTAGAACAATAAATATCCCATGGGGGGGGGGGGACCTCATAATCTATTGACAGATTTTCTGATTTTCATGGAACTTTTATCACATATTTCGATACTGCTACAAAAATTGGAAGTATATTCCCCTTTATTTAAACAAACATACTCCTATGCTCAAAAACAAAACAAAACAAAACAAAACAAAACAAAACAAAACAAAACAAAACCCCCAAAACACACAAACTACTTGATTTTTCAGTCTTTTGAGATGCACGCACAGAGCGCCGATGCACGGATTGATGACAGATATCTTACCGTATCTAGTGACGCCTCTGAGCCGCTGAGGGTCAGGTCTGGGGTTCCCAGCTCTTCACCGTAGTACGTCACAGGGGTGCCTGGCAGGGTCAGGAGCACAAAGTTCAGCAGACGGGCAAACTTCTCGCCGGCACGGGTAGCGACACGGGACATATCCTCATCTCCAGTCTAAGGAGGAAAAGAACCAAGTGGAAAGAACACTCCTTTGTTTGTTTAGTTGTTTCTTCTTCATTTCTTCAATACTTGTATCACATTTGCTCCAATGAAATGCAACATTTCATATGAGATGTTTTTAACAGCTTTCATGTTTTCCAACCCACCACTCTCTTTGAGGAATTATTTGGAAAAGTTTCCTGCGATAGCAAGCTGGGACTTTTTTCTCTCTCTGTTTTCCCCCAAATCTGTACTTGCTCTAGTTCATACCCCCAAGAATATTGCATTGATACTCCCCTAATGCTCACAAAACCAGCAGGCATAGACTTACCATCCAGGTGTTCCATCGTTTTTCAAAGTGCTCTTCTTTGGCCTCCAACCACTGGGCGACAGCTCTTTGGACCGACTCGCCGGTGGGAGGGCCATCGATGGACTTGGCAAAGCCGCTGCTCATGACCAGGTCTGCCTCACGAGAGCCGTTGCCGTACTGAAGGACTGCACTGCTGGGTTCTTGCTCTGTGACTGTTACCATAACCCTGCAGATGGGACAACACAGAAATATGGGATTCTCAACTGAAAAGAGACATCAAAAAGTTTTCAATCTACTGCTGACATATGTTGACCCTCAGCTGGAATCAGCCCCCCCCCCCAAAAAAAAATAATTATCATTAAACATGAAATGACTCGAATGAAAGAGATTTTAATTTTTCTTACCTAATGGAGAAACATCATAATAACAATGCCTCAAAATCTTTTCAGGCATGTACATATAATGTCAACACCTAACCACAGAAACGTGATGAATTTCACAAAGAACATGGTTTTGTTGACCCCCTTCCATGATGCTTTCTGTGTGTGTGTGTGTGTGTATGTGTGTGTGTGTGTGTGTGTGTGTGTGTGTGTGTGTGTGTGTGGGCATGTGAAACACACACAGAAACACACACACACACACACACACACAAACAGACTGCTGGAAAGGCAGCCAGCTATCCGTACCTGTATTTTCCAAGGTAGCTGTTGTCATTGAAGGTATCTCTCCAGCTGCGCAGGAGCATGTGCAGTCTGTCCTGGTCCGATGAGCAGCCACTTCCGACACAGGAGTATTGCTGAGATAAAGAGAAGGAGATAGAACGTGATCATTATTTGGTCCGCATTTTCTTGCCATCCTTTTTCTTTTTAGCAGCAAAATGAAACAAAGTTTGTATTAGCAGAACTTCCCGACAATTTCTTGAGTGGTTCAATTTGTAATCATGGAGCACAACACTGCATGGAGAAATGTATGCGTGCACATCACGTTCGTGTCAGGATCAGTACAGTTACTGTTTTTGTGCGTTTTCAAATTTCCAAATAGCACCAGACTCTCGAAATTCACAAAACATTCTGCGTACACAAACTTTCTGTTCAGCCCTGACCGTCCATTCTATGGTAGGTCGGATACATGTAAAATAACTTCTCACCAAAGACAGACCATTTCAAAACATTTCATCAGATCTTTGTGATGAAGCACACATTTTTGTTTTACTGCATCTCAAAAATTCAAAGCAGACTGCCAAAACACATTGTTTCCACGTTTATGTTTGTTTAATTTTTCCATCTGAGTGAAGACCACTTCACTGGGTTATATGCACCCTTTTCACCCTACGCTCTTCGATGAATGAATGAAACGGGAACTCCATGTAATGTCTCCACTTAATCTGAGGGACAGAGTGTTTTGCCATTTACTAGAGGGGACGGTATGATTACACACAACACTGATCAATCAGATAGACTCAGGAATTGAACCTGGGTCCTTTGGATCTGGAGGCAGATGCGGGAGCCACTGGTAAATTTGTTTCAACATTACCCGTTTGATTGCTGGCCATGGAACACTTACCGCAGACATGGATTCCCCAGGATTGCTGGGCGCTGGCTCTGCGGTTGGTTCTGCACTAGGTTCTGCACTGGGTTCTGCACTGGGTTCTACACTGGGTGTTGGCTCTGTAGAAGGCTCCGAACTGGGCTCTGGGCTGCTGGAGGCAGTGGTGTCATTGGCCTGGCGACGGCGACGATTCACAACGGCGGTGGTGTCGTCGGTCTCAAAGATGTAGTCCACTCCGTCGAAGACCATCCCGTCTATATCGCGTTTCAGCCAGAAGTCGATTGCCTCCTGTGAAATTTGTGTGAGAAGTGCATCTTCAGAATGAACGCAGCTATTACGGAAGAATGATCAATGCACACACCTGTTCTTCACATCATGTTCAAAATGTGAGTTTCCAACCGATTGGAGGTAGAAGCATCAATCATACAGCGTGGTTTGTATCACTTAAAGGGTGTGTACAGTTCTGGTCGAGGTGAGGATTTAGCTTTTAACGTTTTGCGAGATATTCAGAAACCACTCTATGAGATGTCAAAGAGCATGCAGTTCTAAGGGGTATCAAAAGTTTATTTGATGAAAATCGGTTTTGAAATGGCTGAGATATCCCAAAACAAGGTGAAAACTAGACATATCGCTACGGCTACTGATATGCCTCCGCCATAATGCATGGTTCTCCTAATAGGTCTATAGTACAATGTCTTGACAATGTGTGATGACAGTTTCACACAACTGGCAAAATATTAAAAGGACAGGTTTGACACAAATGTGCTGAATGTTCACTTTCCTAGAACTAGGTTCAATTGGATGAATGATTAAAATGTCAGAGTGCAGGTATTTGGGGAACTGATGATTTTTACTTGACTTTTGACCCTTTTATAAGTTTATGCATTGAGTAATTTTCAAGGTATTGAGGAAAAGTATAATTTCAGTATCAAATGGGAAAATAGCATTATCTAAACCTGGCCTTTGACCTTTGACCTCACAGTTCCAAAGAGAATCACTGTTAGGTTGAACATGCATAAATATGTAAGTTTCATGATGATACCTGGAGTTACTTTCGAGATATGGAGGAAAAAGCGCAATTTAGCACTTTCACTTGACCTTTGACCTTTGACCTTTGACCTTTTGGCAAGAAACTTCCCCAAAAATATATATTGGGTAATACATGCCATACATCAAGTTTAAAAAAAAAAAAAAACCTTCAGGCATATTGCATTCTAAGGAAAGTAGTGATATTTTGAGGAGTTGACCTTGACCTTTGACCCCCTGACCTTTGACCCACGACCCCAACTTCCCTAGATAATCACTGCCCATCAGTACAAGCATATATACTAAGTTCCATGAAGACACCTTGAACCATTTGCGAGATATGGAGAAAAACATGAAATTTCAATTTTTTTTTTCACAAAATAACCTGTGACCTTTGACCTTTGACCCTGTGACCCTAAAATCCACACAAAGTATTATCCCCCAAGGATATACCCTCATACCAAGTTTGATGTAAAACCACCACACGGTTCTTGAGATATCGACAAAAACAAAACGGGACGGACGGACGTACGGACGGACGTACGGACGGACGGACGGACGGACGACCCGAAAACATAATGCCTCCGGCCACTTCGTTGCGGAGGCATAAAAAGAGATCCTGATAAAGTTATGGCATGTCGCCTTTTATTATTAGCACTTTTTTGGATATCTCAGCCATTTGAAAACCAAGTTTCATCAAATAAACGTGGAATCCTTCTTAAAATTACATGCTCCTTCATATTTCATGACAGGCTTTTCATTATCTCACTTAGGAATGTTCAAAACATGAATCCCCACCTCAACCAGTACTGTACAGTCCCTTTAAGTGCTTGCATGTTTGGAGTTCTACAAATGCTAGCTGGTGAGCTAAATACAAAATGGTATTTACTCCTACAATGTATATAGTCACACTAATGTTTCTTTCTAACTGAGAGACAGAGCATAGCAAATGTTGCCTTGATGTCTGAGACATATCTACAGAAGAAAATTTATGATTGGAGGAGCTGACAAATAAGCCAAGTGACCTGTCATGAGCATGAAACAGCCTTACTTACCGTGATGGCAAGCGCCACGTTGGCATTGTTGTAGTTGAGGTCTGGCTGGGAAGAGAGGAGATAGTGGTAATAGCACTGCCCCCTCACTGAGTCGTAGGTCCATGCAGAGTCACCATACTTGTTCAGCTGTATGTAGGGTGATGGAAGGAACAAAGAAAGTTGTGTGTGAGGTGAGGAAGGACAATATTCATTAAGGCGTATTTTAACATCCAAAAAAACTAAACCAAATCACTCTTTAGCAATTATGACTACTGCTTTAATAAACCAAATAGCATGGCTGATGTGAAATCGTAACTACTTTGCTACAATGAGGTACTCTTGCATGACTTGCTTTCTCAGCTGAACAGTTAGACAGATGTGGATGATCCTACACAAGATCTGGTAGTTGCATATTTTTTAAAACCTCAGTAATTTGCTAATATCATATAAGTAGTAATACATAACAAAGATAGTGGCACTGCACAAGCTGCTTTATCAGGCTATCAGAAATATGCTGTCTTTGGTAGGATCAAAAATGGCTGTAGAATTACTGTAAAAGTGGTTTCTTTCAAGGTGGTTTTATTTTCGCGCTTTTCGCGCTTTGAGCTTGAACCGCGAATTTAACATCACGCGAAAAACGTTTTGAACTCGTCACTTGTTACAACGCTATCATTACCGACCGCGAATTGAAACACATGCGAAAACGTCGGCACCGATGGAAACCGCGAAAGTTTCTGTACGCGAAAGAAACCACTTTTACGGTAACCCTAACTTACCCAACAAATTCCGCGAACATTCCGGTGCGCAAAATTTTTTGACCGCGCCGCTCGCTGACTTTTTACTTTCAAGTCTCACGCAATCTTTGAGACCAAATTTGTCACGCCCGGGCATACTGTTCCGAAGCCACGCCCCTTCAAAAAATTTTCGCCAACCCCCAAATTGCTCAGAAACATGATTTTGTGTACAAAGTCAATACAAATTGTGTCTTTTCGATCAATTCATATATAAAGATTCATATTTTTAATTCTAATGGCTGAAATCAATTTATTTCAGTATAATTATGCTTCAAAAAATGTGTATGACAAATTCTGCTGAAAAAACAACAAAAACAAAAGTTTGAAAAAATGCGGAAATACATAAAAAATTGATAAAACAGTAAAAAACATAGGAAATTAATTTTGATACTGAATTTTCTTTTACGCACAAATGTTTGGAATGTCACTAGGAATATTTACACCAAAAATCAGCATTCCATAAGCTTTTATAAGCCAATTACAGATGAAAATGAGTTTTTTTGCATATATTTGCATAATTAATCAATTTAAAATAGAAAATGCAAATTGTTTGAAACTTTAACTGAACAGTCTTGTAGATTACATCTGGCTTTATGTTCATGCAAAATTTTGCGGCGATCGCGCGATCAACGGCCGAGATCAGAAGGGGGGGGGGGGGGCCATAATGCCCCCCCCCCCCCAGGAATTCAAGCTCGCTATAAAATAGCCCAGGTAAGTTAGGGTTAAGAGAATTTATTTTTACATTAGTATGCACACTACAATAACATGTACATCACTTCCAGTGTGCATTTAATTTTGTTTCATAAGCATATCTTGTCATTCCCAGCACACCTCCCTATTACTCTACTGCATTTTATAGTGTACTAGAAGGCGCTGACTTCACTGTCACCACCCCCACATATTTCTTTATGCATGGGTTATCCATTCAAGGTTCGAGAAAGGGCTATTATAATATGCACTATTTCCCAGTTCTGATTTGCCCCTGCACTCTGACTGAGCACCCTATGTGCCAACCCAACTGCCTTCCCCAATGTCCTACTTTAATAAATATGTGTTAGACACCAGGATATTTTCAATCGTATGCTCCTAAGACATACCCATTCGTTTGGTGGGTTGGTACCATCCCCGCAGTCTTTCCAGATGTAATAGTCGCTGAAGTTGCCCGTCTTGTTCTGGCTTTTCAAGAACCACGGGTGCTTGTTGCTGGAGTGGTTGGGCACAAACTCCAGCACAACCTTCAACTCTGTGGGAAAAATAGAATATCAAAGTGACAGAACTGAAACAATTGCTCTTGGGTCGATTAAATTAAATTCCACCTACTACACTACCACACAGACTCATGCTGTTCCTTTTGGTCTGCTATGTCAAACAGTCTACAGGGAATATTAAGTAAGATTACATGTACTTTTGTGAAGACCAAGGCAGAGCAAATTCAAAGGCTCATATTGCCTAGATGTTTGTTGGATTTCCATCAGCATGGTAATGAAATGTTCCCAGAGACTGAGAAAGTTGCATGTAATTTGATCAACTGGCAATGGCAGAAAGTGTCAAATGCTGTTAGTGGTGACCGCTGAATATTCTTTTTCAATCATTTTTTTTCAATTGCTCTCATGCAGCTTTTGAAAATAACATTTTGCTGCCAAGATACACGCTCACTGTATTATTGCCATTTTTTTCCATTGAACTTTCATTTTCCAGTATGTGCAAGCAAAATGCAAATTATAGCCACATGGGAATGACAACGTTGATTATCTACATTTCAAATCATATCAGTCGTATGAAGGTTGCAAGTGATTACATTTTTGGACTGCAGAATGTATCGCTGCATTTCTGTGACCTTTCAGCACTAATCTTGTTAAGCAGCGTATCTGCGGAGACTCCCTGCTGCAAAGCTACATGTTCGTTCCCACAATGGCAGGAAATGGGAATGGGAAGACAGAGGGGCCATGCTGATTCGATTAACGACCTTCTTCCGCTCTACCTGGCCAGCAATGATATCATCCCCGAATACCTGCACTGTGTGAGTTTACCACAGTAGCAAATTGACGAACTCTAATAAGATTGTTATATTTCATTTTATATTGTGGTGGTTCCTAAGCTACATTGTACATAAAAACATGAAGACAAAACAATATCATGATCCTCCCTTTGAAGTAGATAAGTTATAACTACAATTGACAGTCTTGTCATGTTTCATCAACTTTTACTACAGAAATCTTCACCGGCTACAGCATGAGTGTAGTGCCTGAAATTCTCCTGATTCCATTGTATGCAAATATCCCTCAATATCAGTTGCCTGAAGAGAGGCACACGCAATGCCGAACTCTGCCCCCCAAATAACAAAAGTCTACACCATGGGGAGTCAAAGTGGTTTCCATAACCCTTTTCTAAAGCTGGGTGACAGTCTAGTTGGAGGCCAAAGGAAGCAGATAATGGGCGACTGAAACAACAGATGGATGAACTTGTCCAGATGGTTTTTGGCACAAGTGCTTTTTGTTCTTCTGTGCCTTGTTCCATTGTCTGTTTTTCATCGAGGGCAGGGCCCATGGGTTGAACAAATACAGCCTTCCACAATCTCTTTTATCACCATGCACAATGGAACTGTGTTATCAAGTTCAAACACAAACAGTTTAATATGTCAATAACAGGTTCAAAAAAATTTAAAAGGTTAGGCACTGCTCCCCCTTCAACCACAGTACCAATTTCAGAACTGCTTTCGGCCAGACTATATTTTGAAGACTTATAGTATTGTTCACAAGTGCAATTCTAAAGATAACAATAATAATATTAAATCATAAAGTAAAATAAAAAAACCCAAATTCCAAATGTCTACTGTTATGTTAAAATGAAGTGAATGCCCCTTTTCTCCTTGATAAATACATCCCCTGCAAAAAAAAACAACAAACATATATAACAAAAATCAAAACAAAACAAAACACACAAGATAGAATGGCAGCATACAGTGGACTTGTACAAGTGTAACACACAACATGCCAGTTGTGAGGCCTAAATGTTAAAAAAGACAAACAAAACAAAGTTACAGATCTGAGACATTAGAAAGGATGCAAATGAATGAGTGGGAACAGAAAAACAGTCCAAATCATCTAAGTCGACCCCATAAAGTCGATAAATTAGCTAAATTAAAGAGAAGTTTTACCCTCGATGGACTGAGTATAAACATGTATTTGGAAAGTCTATTGTTGAAGTCTGCGACATCCATGTGAGTCCACAGATTTTTTTCAGCTGCCATTTTGGATTTGATTCAGAGAAGGTGGGTCAAGTAGGAATGTTGTCTAGAACCCATGGTCACTCCCTAATTGTGAAGAAAACACACGAAAGTAAAAGATAACCATGACGACCACACATGGGTGTATACGTTTTGTACTGTACCTTTATCTGAGGCAGCTTTGACCAATTTGCCAAATTCCTCTAGGGTTCCCAGAGTGCTGTCCACATTAGTGAAGTTGATGATTTCTTGCCCCAGATCCATGCTGGGATCACTCTGTTCGTAGATGGAGGAGAGGAGGAGAACATCGGCTCCGATGCCCTTGATGTAGTCCAGTTTCTTGGCCAGGCCTGGAAAGAAGGAGGAGGAGGAGGAGAGATGAGGAGGAGTCAAGGAGGGAGGAGGAGTCAAGGAGGAGGGAGGAGGAGGAGGAGGAGGAGGGAGGAGGAGGAGGAGGAGGAGGAGGAGGAGGGGAGAAAGAGGAAGAGGGGAAGGAGGAAGAGGAGGAGGATGCAAAGAAGAAAAAAGTTTTTGCAGCTGTAAAATATGTCAGACTTCTCAAGTTATGTCTACAATATTACACAGCACATCAAGCACACATTACAGACATACAGTACATACATTGTACCTGTCACATGTGATAATTAAAAATGGGCGAGATAGGGCAGCGTCCTAGTCTATCTAAATTCTTATGTCCTCAATACTGATGCTGAAATCAATACTGAAATATATATATTTTTACTTAGGAAAGAACTCAAACGGCAAATGTCAGTTCAACTGACTACTGACTAATCGTGGAATAAATCACATTGGCTGATTGATACTCTAGATCTAGATCTAAATAGGCCTACATGTACCTTTGATCGCTGTTGACTCTGTGTCACATACTGCAGGCCATGCATGTACTAAGTGTTACAAAAAAAGTCCTGCTTTTAGTTCGAAAACTAGTGTACAGTGCTGTACAAACTGTATGTACATCAGATAACACTGTTATTGATATGACTAATGGCAGAATAGTGTGCAATTGTGTTGGAGGTATTAATTTGAATCTGAGAGCATGAATCAATTTCGTAAATGCCATGATTAATTTTAAAGTTATAAAAGTTAAGTTTGTGGTCAAATTTGAACCATCTGTACAAATTTGAACTTAACACACAAGAACCAATGATGTGTATGTGACTGTGTGCTTACAATTTATGACCCTGAACAATGTTTACCACGAATATCACCTTTTCAGAGCTCAGCTGACTAGGCTTCTGGTCTCTTGCTCCAAGGCACATGAATTCTATAAATGACTTTATAAATAATATATGGATTGCCCCGGGCACAAGGTAAAATGCATACACTTGAAGAAAAAAAAAGCATATGTTTTCATGTGCTTGCATAAGCTACATTTTTGGATGAATAAAGACTAGTCTAGCTCTGCTGTGATAGTGGAATAGTACTGTAAAAGTGGATATTTTCGCGCAACTAATTTTCGCGCTTGGCCGGGTGAGAAGAGTTTCATGTGTTTTTAATTCCGCGGAATCAAGACATTAACCACTAAAACATACGGCATGCAAAAATATTTGTGTGCTTCTATTTTCGCATTAGTTTCTGGTTGCGCGAAATGCGCAAAAATTTCACCACCGCGAAAGTTTCCACTTTTACAGTAAAGCATTCAAACCCTGACCATTGTTTCAGGGCCATTGTCTGGGTGTTTAAAGGGACTGTACAGTAATAGTTGAGGTAGGGATTCATGTTTTGAACATTCCTAGCTAAGTGTGATAATGAATTGAAAAGCCTCTTATGAAATATGAAAGAGCATGTAATTTTAAGAAGGATTCAACATTTATTTGATGAAAATTGGTTTTCAAATGGCTGAGATATCCCAAAAAGTGCTAATAAAGGCGACATGCCACAACTTTATTAGGATCTCTTTGTTTCACATTGTTTTTGGATATCTCAGCCATTTCAAAACCGATTTTCATCGAATAAACTTTTGATACCCTTTAGATCTGCATTCCCCCTTACATCTCAGAGTGGTTTCTGAATCTCGCAAAATGTTAAAAAGCTAAATCTACACCTCAACCAGAACTGTAACACCCTTTAAACCATACACTCCCATACCATACACACTAATTGACCCCTGTGCAAAATTGAAGTGATGTACAGAGGTCGAGGGTTGAAAATAGAGCAAAATTTGAAATATAAATCTTGATTTAAATTGAAACTAATATCATTTTTAAATTACCACAAACAAACTTGTTTTCACTATTCATCAGTATTGAATATCGGATCAAACGTGGGAAATGTTTTTTTTTCCGTTTTGTGTTTGTATTACACCAAGTAGAAACTGTACACGCAGGTTCGGCCATCCATGCCGACGCGACACGCCCACTAAGGATGAATGGGCAGATTGCCAAGTCTCGATCGCTCCTACCGCGTAAAGTCGTACGAAGGATGAGACCTCGCTCGTGTACCGACGGCGAATCAATCGCTTGGAAACCGGTTCCAGCCGGTTTGGGGCAGAGCATTTCCGCGAGTTCAGAATAAGGTTACGGAGTACGAGACGCGCCGGCCATACACACACGCCATACACACACATTCCATGCCCTTTTGTTGTGTCGGGATCGTAGTATCAGCAAAGAGTATAACTTCTATACTCTTTGGTATTCGGGCATGCAGGGGGAACAAGGTGGGGTGAACGGGGTTTCTGTACGAACACCTCCGCTCTGCTCTGTGTACCGGCGCGTATGCGGCGCGGTACATAGCCACGCGGCACAAGCCCGAGTTGCATCATGCAGACATTGCACGCCAGAGCACGAGGGCCGGGGAAACACACATTGAAAAGGCCAAAAGCATAATTATGGATAATAATATCCCAATACAGATGATATTAAATATTACTAGACACTAATTAGTAGATCTAGAACTGATACATGTAAATTTTAGTTTTTACTGTTCAAGGGGGATCGATCTCTCGCGATCTCAATTATTGAATTAAATTTTATTTCAATTCTTCTTCTTCTGATTAAGTCTGCCTCCTTCAATAGACTGAAGATTCTTGCAGACTGGTGCTATTTACATTATAATATAATTTATTTACAGATATTTACAAGCACATAGAAAATTTGACGAAAATACTAGCCACTGTGATCAACCGTTAGACGTTTCGAAATGATCCCACAGATGGCGCTGAAACAATTTCTGACGACAGGGAATTCCAGTTCCTTACATGTTAGAGTATTAACAAGTTGGAGTGTCGTCACTGACACGTGTTCATCATTCATGCTCGGGCTTCTGAAAGTTTTTAGATTCTATAATTTTGCTGCTGCAGTGCTGGCTGCATTATTCTGTAACTTAAACGTTAGTTATCTCAAAATGTAATTCCACTCCAACTTGTTAATACTCTAACATGTTAACTACGTTACACACAAACTCTTACCATTGAAATCACCGTATCCGTCCCCATCACTGTCTTTGAAGGATTGTGGCAACACACGGTAGAACACACTCTTTTCCCACCATTCGACTTCGGGGCATCGAGGCACTTTCACGACAATAATGATGGCAGCAACAAGCATAACGATCCATCCAACCCAGAAGAGAACCAGCAAGATGTTGCGGGTCCAGTTCCAGAAGGGTGTATCCGCCACCTTTAGCAGTTCTTCCTTGTTGAGGCCACCCCATTCTTCTTCGATCTTTTTCTGCTCGGCAGCTTTCTCGTCACCAGCGTAACGGACTTCATCTCCCTTCTCTGGATCGCGATCCGGGTCGGATTGGGCTGCCATTTCGTACTTGGAACCGTATTCTGGCTTTCTGTCATCCCCCATCTTGATTTTATAATGAGTCTTCGCTTGTCACAAGATGAAATTTGAAACCAAAGTGGCGTCTGGTGGGGGTATCAAGCTGGGCTGATATCGTCAAACGTCAACTCCGTTTGTTAGGAGCCTCGATGTCTGTATGTTTACAACTGCCGAATCTCCGTTGTTGTTGTGTGTGCGTGCATATGCAAGACAGGTGTACGTGTGTCATTCAGCGCGAGAAGAGGGTCGCCGAGCTGAAGCCGCCGGTTTACGCGGCCGGCCTACTACGATCTCCCGCGCGCGCACACAATACCGTCGACGTCATCCATTCATTAGAAAAAAAAAATGGAATACCGCTAGTCTTGTTATCCAAGTAAAATGAAAATAAGAACGGTCAATATTAATTACTTTTGTCGGATATAAAGTTGATTAGTGTAATAAAACATATTTTTACATATAAATTGTATATCGATGTAATATTTTCTCTGATTTTGCTTATTATTTTGGTGTTTTTTTAAGGTTATTTGTTACAAAATTGTCAACAAACAGTTTTAAAATATAGACTACCCTGTAAACATCGCGTAGTACGCAGCTTGTGGGAGGAATTCGTGACGTCACGTTTAAGATGACCGTTCCAGTGCGTGAGAAGGGGTATAATCACTCTGCGAGATTATTCATTTTTCATAATCCTTTCTAAATCTAAGAATTGAAATCCCCCCAAAATAACTGAAATGGTGTGTTTTGAATATCGTCTATAATTGTTTCTGCACATAACACTTTTTACGATCACGTCACGCGGGTAGTGCAAATATGATGTCAACATTATCCGTCCTCTCCCCCTTGAAGAATGAGCTAAACCAATGTCGCATGAACTTGCGTCATTCATTGCGATTGACTTTCACGATGCACTCCTACTTGGGTGTCATGTGCGCATGCATGGAATGAATGATGGGGGTAAGTTTTTTTTTTTTTTTTTTTTTTTTTTTTTGGGGGGGGGGTGGATATAGGAGAGTCGACCACCTCAACGTTCTCATCCCAAACATTTCCAAACCAACCTCGTGCAGGAGTATACAGGTCATTTTCCATGTAACAAGTATGTTCGCCCTAAAACTCGCTGCGATGAGCATCTGGGATGTAATGATTATTCATGTAATCCATGATGAATGGTATTTGCCGCACATCCCAGCCTATGTTTTTGGCAATACATTGTAATGACATAAAGAAAGTTTGTTCAATGCTTCAACACAAAGTTCTTTTTTTGTCACAAGTTCTCTTGATTGTTTGTAATATAATAGTCTGTCATAATACATGTACAAACATCATGAAATGATTGCAACTAAATAATGGTCTCCTACATGATAATGAAAACCCTGGATGGTCCCTGGAGCAAAGAGTCAAATCTAGTGATTCAAACTTCTATTTTTTTGCTATATATTATATATATATAACTATATATATGCATATCCCCATATATATATGAGTAATATATATATATATATATATATATATATACAGATATATGAGTTACTTATACATATGATTATTATGTATGATTATTATGTATAATTATATATATTTTTTTTTGTTGGGGGGGGGAGTACAAAATTTTAATCCAATATTATTGAATCAAATGACTTTGAGCACTAACTAGGCCTATATTCAACATCGAAAGATCTCTATGGCGTTGAAAGTTTTGTTGTCAATATGCCTATATCTATTTTAAAAAAGCTTCACCTTTATACGTGTTGTTAACTTTTTAATTCAAAAATATTCTTGAATTATTAATTTGTATTTTATGCATGTACTCGGGTTGAGATGAAGTTATATACACATGTGCAGTTTTTTTTTTTTTTTTTTTTGGGGGGGGGGGGTCTAGGGAGATGAGGTGTTAATTAAGTTGTGAATGTACCTGGATACAAACCCGATTCATGCTCAGATATGCTGTGATGCATGGAGTAGTGAAGAAACATTACTAACGTTCTTTCTCTATCATGGCGTGGGGCTTTTTTTAAGCTTGTACAGGACATCAAACTTGCTCTTGGTACAATTCTCATCTCTCCATCTGATCATGTGCGCAATCTTGGAGTTATCTTTTCCTCTGATGCAAATATGAGCATGCATGCAGGTTTCACAGATCTGTAAGTTAGCTACAGTAACTACTACATCAGAAATCTGTGGAGGATCAGAAAATTTATTGATGCTTCTATTATTGTCACGCAGCAGTCCGTGCATTGGTCTTATCGCGACTTGACTACTGTAATGCTCTTCTTGGCGGAATCAGTCAGGCTGATGCGGATTGCTTACAGAGAGTTCAGAATGCTGACCATGTTCGTTCACGTTCTCATGCCACTCCTCTTATACGTCAACTCCACTGGCTGCCAATCAAAGCAAGAATATCCTTCAAGCATCTCCTGCTGGTCTACAAAGTAGTCAACAAAAAAGCTCCAGAGTACATTGGGGAGTGTCTGGTACGACACTCTCACTCTAGGCACACTCGTCTTTCATCATCCGTTATCTTTACACAACCACACACGAAAAAAACTAGCCGGAGATGCAGCTTTCTCTTCTTGTGCTCCTAGGCTGTGGAATAAACTCCCTCCTCTTCTCAAATCTTCACCCACACTCGATCATTTCAAACAAAACTTGAAGACTTATTTATTTTGATGTCCCTCTATGTGCACTGGACTTATACTGTCACTGCCTGGTATTTTGTATATATTTTATCTCCTATGGCGACCAGGGAAGATATGTCATAGCGCTTTGCATTCAGTGGAAAAGGCGCTCTATAAATGTCTATTATTATTATTATCATTATTAAGTATGTTTGTGACGTGTGTAGCACCTGCGTGTAATCGCAAGCCGTAAGTATCGCAGGTATAGGATTAGTGTTACTTCATCCGAAGAAATACCCTCCTGAAATGGAGCTAAATCCATTTGCATCATTGAAAATTGAAATAATGACAATGGTATTGATGGTGGTGAAGAGAGAGGGGGAAAAGAGAATCCCTTTTTTAGTTTCAGCGTCAGGCATTGATGGTGACGTAATAGTTATTACCGTGATAGCGGTAGTCTCATGTCAACATGCGTGCAACAGGATATATCCTATACTGTATACCAATATCCTACATCCTATATCCTATGTCACAATTCCCTCCGTTTTTTCTTCATCCCCACCTCCCTCTTGTTTTGTTTGTAATATTTTATTCACTCATCTGCATTTATTAGGTCATATTCTATAATTTTTTTTAAGGACATTAATGTTTATCTAACAAGCTCTGCTATTTTAGGTCCCACATAACTTTCTATGTACGTAAACCTGCTTCGATTTTGTAATCACTTATAAAGAATGATGTACATAATAAACACCCGTAAAGCTTTTCTCATATCATTGCGAAAGTATGTGTTTTATTATTATGATCGCCATCAATGAAACCAAATAAAATTATAACAATTCCTCCGCGAATATTGTAGATACGTTATATTATAATCTATATCATTGAAAGGACTGGCCTCGACTAGCCTGCACGCTATTGCCAGTTCTTTTCTCTCTTTTTTTTTTGCCAAACTACATTTCAATTACTATTCATTGTTGTGACTTTGTTCACGATGTTTGTTTGTTTGTTTGTTTGGTAAATGAATTTCATTTCATTTCATTTTAATTGGATATATTTACGTGCATTGTGTTGTGCCATGACACACACGTGTGTGTGTGTGTGTGTGTGTGTGTGTGTGTGTGTGTGTGTGTGTGCATGTGTGTGCAACTGTCCATGTGTGTTGTGTTAAAAGTACATTAAAATCATACCCGCATCTTGCAGCGGCTTCACGTACATGTACATTGTATAATCTATGCCCGCATGGTAATAATGCAAGTCATTCGAATACCACACTGTATATACTATAATACATCATTGCAGCAATGTTTTGGTATAACGGAATACCGACAACGCCTTGGACTGTAGGCTCATCGTAACGTAAAGTGCTTATTCACATGGATATCTGACTCCCAGTCGCCTTCTTGAAAGATCTTAAGACGCATATCTCATAGTCCTGTACAAAAATAATTTCTTCTCGTACAGTTTATATCACTGTTTTATATTGGTAGAAATTTTGCTCACCGATCCATTTCATACCACAAATTAATCATAGTAATTGGTTTACTGTAAAATTCGATTTTTTTTTAAAAGATGCAAATTCTTAGGTAAAGTTATAGCTTTTTCTTTTAGTATCACTAGTTCCAAACTCCTAAACACTGTATTACACCATAATCGCCTTATATTAATTATGTCTCTTCTCTCAACTTTCCCGTTTATGCCCTTGTCCCCTAAAAGGGAAATTCAATCCCAATATAAATTAGTTACATAAAAAAGAGTAAAATCTGACGAGTTCAACGGTTAAAATTTGAATTAAATCGGATGAAAAATAAGAAAGTTTTGACATTTTGAAGTTTTGCTATTTTCTAAAAAAACAGTTCTTGTACAGTGGATATTATGAATAACGATGCAAAATAACCATGTCATAACCTCACAATAATTTCCCTTGATCGTGTACAAAAAAAAAGTCTGAAACCGTACCTGGCTGAATAACTTCAGAAGAGTGATTAGTTAGATATTATTATACGAGGATTTAAGCCTTGGGCATAATTGCGTTTGAATAAAAAGCTATGTATATAGAAATTTCAAAATGTTATGTACAAACTAAAGGTTTTATGGCAAGTTGTGAAGGGATGACATGCTCCCTTTGCCATTTGCATATTCATTATTGACCATCCAAGAACTGTTTTCCGACAAATTAGCGAAACTTCAAAACTTCATAACTTCATTATTTTTTACCCGTTTTCGATCAGAATTATACCGTTGAACTCGTAATAGTTTACTCTTTCTCATCAGATTAACTTGAAATTTCTGGACTCGATTTCCCCTTTAAATTCGTTTCTGTCTGGTTATATTCCCTTTGCGTTGTCCTCCTCGACCAATGTCATTGAAAATATCTGTGTCATTTCAATCTGAGTCGATGGTTATTGCCCACATTCAGCTGCGCTAGCTGGTCTTTCATTACTTGGGGTTCAGTTGAACATGTGGATGAGATTGGAACACTTCAATTGCTCTTTAAACGATGAATGAATGAAGCGGGATCTGCCACCTGCATAAGTTGTGACTCTTTCACACACGAGACCGCCATTTTACGTCCTATCTTATATAGGGACAGTCAGAGTGCTGGGCCGCCTCTTGAGGGGATGGCATGATAACACACAAAATTGCTCAGCTATGTAAATAGACTCTGGAATCGAATCAGCATGATCAGGGTCCTTTGAAGGGTGCTGTTCGTTATTCCGAAGGTTCGTTATTCCGAAGGTTCGTTAATCCGAAACACACAAATTCCCTATACCTAGAGGTTCTTTAATCCGAAAATGAAAAAGGGTTCATTAATCCGAACATTATTTGTGGCGTTATTCCGAAGGTTCGTTAATCCGAAAATGAAAAAAGGGCTCGTGATTCCGAAGGTTCATTCATCCGAAAATGAAATAGGGTTCGTTATTCCGAAGGTTCGTTGATCCGACAATGAAATATGGTCCGTAACGAACTTTCGGAATAACGACCTTTGTTTCATTTTCGGATTAACGAACCTTCGGAATAATGAACCTTATTTCATTTTCGAATTAATGAACCCTCGGAATAACAAACCTTATCACATTTTCGGATTAACGAACCTTCGGAATAACGAATCTCCGGAATAACGAACCTTCGGAATAACGAACCTTCGGAATAACGAACTGTATCCCCTTTGAATCCGGAGGCAGCGGCGCAAACGACGGAGCCAAATCACCGCCAATACGTTGAGAAAATTGGGAACTATACAAGTTGTTTATAATTTTGTGTCAGGTATGTGTTTTGTTTCTTCGGTTGAAATACTGGTAAGGGAGAATATGAAGCCCTGTCGCCCATCTAGAGTCCGTTACCCCAGTCAAGCGAATTACTTACCGATAACAGTCTCCTCTATACCTGTTTAAGATGCGAGGAAATAATGATTGTTGTTTATAATGCCTTATACCCATAATCATGCGTAGTTGTATCTTTATTAATTTCTTTAAAAAAGATTATTGAGTGTTATTATATTACTTGCATGTGTCTTCAAATTGCGTTCAAGTCAATTTATTATGCAGTATACTATAGTAGGCTGTGTATAATCTAAATATATATAGATGATGAGATATTGGCGTGGTCTCACTGGCATAAACCGCCCAAATGAGGCATTGGTTTAAGAAAACAATTAGGAAAAAACATTCGTCAATGGATCATTAAAAAATATAATTGGCCTCTATGTGCCCATATATACTTATAGAATTGTTTATAGTCATCCTAATTATAGCTATAGGCCTTCTCATTGTAATAGCGACCAAGCTGTTGTCTATAGTTAATTCAACAAAAACAAAATGACGATTCATAGTGTATAAGAGATCAACTGGGAATGGTATTATGTGGAGATTATGAAGTGATATTGATGAGGTTTCCTGTTGTTGATGAGGTTTCCTATTACACTTACAGAAACCGATACATGTACAGAAACTCCCCTCTTGCGTTTTAGCGGATACATATAATTCAAACAAAAAGAGGAAAGAGAGAGAGAGAGAAAAAAAAGGGGGAACCACCTATTAGTACATACATGTAATTTATTCCCCGATTATATAGAATATTAAACAAGCACAAGTATTTTGGGCAAATTAACTTCACTCTTATAATGTACTTACGCAAACTATACCTACTTGAGTGCTATAATAGGTGTTACCGATATTCGTATCATATTTACGGACCTATGATAATACTCGGAGTGTGATATACATGCACAAGCAATCAGACAGCGCCATTACGGTGTTTGCATAAACGATACACACATACCTTGCAACAACACAATCCAGTCATTAAAATGCGGGGAAGGGGGACAGGAATAACCTATCTGTGCGTGTCTGCATCAAACAACATATAAACTGCTATAACTATATTTTGAATAATGGCTATCATGATTATGTTGAGTGGCTCGCGGGGATCTTCCAACCATGCCTCTCATCCCACAATACAGCATTCACGGAAAAAAAAAGTTATGCAGGATATAAAATAAACGATTGTTATAATTATGCATATTATATTTCAGCATCGATAGTTTTGAGGAAAGTATACACTAATGTCTTCCACGAAACTCTCTCACAGTGCCTAAAGAAAGTATAAACGCTCTCTTCATTCGTTCGGAATTCACGTATAACGTAGAGACACGGAAGTATATCCAGCGGTATAATAAATGTGCATCCCCGGCAATGCTTTGTCAAGAATTGGATTTCTATAACGCTTTAGAATCGCCTTTCTGGAGGGAGCTGTGATTAACTTATAAGCGCGGCAGGCTACGCCAGCATGATGATGTAATGATGTGATGATGTTGTTGTTGTTGATGATGATAATTATATGAAGAGTTTTGTCACAAAACGAGCTAAATCAATTCGTGTTGAGATATCTGTGATTAAAGCTGTTAAAAAAACAAAGAAAATGGTAAGAAAATACAGGATGTTTTTAATCATAACTTCTAAAATATTCCTTGTTGTTACAAGTGACGTGTTGCCGGAAAGGTTTAATTAGATCTTTCAATAATGTGGACTTACTTTGAAATGTTTGAAAATGGCGCTTAGACCATTTTGCAATAAAACTTTCAATATGATATATATATATATATATATATATATATATATATATATATATAATATTCATATGATGTATTATGTATATATAATATATATATAATCATACTTATTACCTGACTCAACGATGAAATTAAAAATCAAACAAACTGGCAATGGATTTTAGCCAATAAAGTTTAAGTTGATATACCTTATCGGCCAGAAATGCATTACCAGTTTGTTTCTTATTTATGTCTATGCATCATTATGTTTTATGCATTTTATACATTATTCATGTATAATACATCATTGTATATTATTGTCCGACACCCCTCCGTTTGTGATGAAAGGAAAGTAAAAAGAAAAAGAACGAAGACGAAAGGAGAGACAGGGAGAACGTATGATACACATACTCAACACACACAAACATAAGCGCACGCGCGCGCGCACACACACACACACATGAAATGCAACTGTTGCATCATTCCGTTTATTATAAGTACTACTCTGAACAACATATTAATTATGCAATGAGGAAAACGTTTTTATTTGGTTTATTTACACATTCAAGGAATATCTCCATCAATTTATTCTTTTTTAATTCATTGAGGTAACACGTCTGTTTCACTATACCACAGATTTATTGTATTTTTTCATATCACGTTCATATAGTGAATCATGATCACAAAATGAAAACATAAGTGAGTGCAAAGTTGTTGTTGTTGTTTTTTAGTTCAGTGAGTTATGAAAATGGAAGCCTCACATATATTTTGCATTTCTGGCGAGTCCTGGTCATGAGTATTTCATGTAAGATTGTTCTTGCTAAGACACCTATGATATCAAAGACACTAACTATCTCTATAAAAGTTCAAAATATTCCAGGGACAACCAGTCAGTATCACTGACATCAAGAGAAAGAAATATGTTGCCCTTTTGTGAGTAGCTATGAAAAGATTAACATTCATGAAGAAATGCGGACTGTATTATCTAAAAGAGCAATAGCGGAATCAAACACTAATACAAGATGTGCTAAGTATGCCAGGGAACTGACTTCAATGGTGCAGGTCTACAATACTCACCAAACACAAGAGGTACTACATCACAATCCACAACTTGTTGTGTTATACCACAGTTCACTTCTTCAAGACATTCACAATCAATCTTTAAAACTTACGTGTGCTCTTTGTATCGCACAAGAATGAAACTGAGGCCGTATCAATTATTATTTATATTGCTTTGTTCTATCACTTCAATTACTGGGCTCGGGCGCCGGTCTGAAGTACTGGTACCACCAGCTGTCGCTCACGTACACGATTTCGTCCAGTAGCACAACGACGCCCTCTCCCGGCGCCAGGTGAAGCTTGTTGAGCTCGACCCGCGAGCTTTCGCGCTCGGTGTTGGTGGCGACGACAACGGTACCCTGAATGGGCAGCTGGTTGCCATCGTTGGTGTGGTAGTAGTCTTCTTCGCTGTCTACGTTACCGAAGTTTAGGGCGATGAAGAAGCGTTCCCTCGTGCGGAGAACCTCGCGAACATATGCAAATACCTACAAACAGGTGAGTGATCAAAATGGCAGAATAGTAAAAATCAGTATAAATCTATTAGATGTTTTAGGTTCTTCTTCTTTTCGATATCTTTAATATCTAAATCGTACGCTCTAAAAGAACGAAATGGTAAATCCAACATCTTAAATGTTGTTTCTCACTGACCCTTTGTAATATGAACTTTAACACTAAAGATGCTGGATTTACCATTTCGTGTTTAAGCTAAAAATATGAATGGTATAAAAATTCAACATTTGCGGGCTAAATGCAACATTTACAAAAGGTTGGAGGAGAGACAACATATCATTTTGAAATATTGATTCACCATTTCATTTCTTTAAGTGTACAGTCATGTACAATGAAACATGCTACACAAGCTTCTCTGAGAGCATTTCTGTATACCTGAAGACATAAGGATAAATGATAAAGAGATGTCACTTTGACACAATCATAAGTGTTTGTAATTGTGGTACTGTGACATCACAAAAATGAAAAATTGTGTCCAGTGAACCATCACAATGTGAATAAAACATTGTCAAACCAAAACAGTTTTGGAAAGGGCAGCCCCTTTCATAAACTGAAATGGTGTTGAGGAGGCATAGAGGCCTTTTTTTTTTAGGGGGAGGGGTTGGGTAGGGAGTTGTGTTTATCAATGTGGCAATTTCACCAATTTCTAACAAAATGTCCTAGTTTTTGCGACGAGAAGATGAAAATTTGACATCAGTTAAGCTGACCTCCTGAAAAAAAGAAAAGTTTTCATTTTGTCTATAATTTATTTGTACGACTGTGTGCTGAAAAAATACGGCATTACCTGAATATTGTCAGTGTTTTGAGTCGCCTGAAAACGAAAGGTTTATAGTTTTGACGACAAAGTCATCCTTTCTTAAAAGGTATAAGTTGATTTGAAAATCTAGCCTGTTACATAGAGTAATACTGTATTTCGCTTGAAATTCTCTGAACATCGTGACGTCATTTTCAAGAAACTACTTTCAATACGTCCGTGTCAGAGAAACATGTCGTGGAAACATCCATAGAAATAAAAGAACTCTAATCAAACTGATTAAACCGAGACATCTAATACTTCATACACAATATGCACCATAAGACTTCGCCATACTGCACACCGTGCACCATACCACGTATACAGCATAGACTACCACACCATAGCAAGCCACATCAAACTACGGTGTGATCCTCATACCAGACCAGACCACACCACACAGCACCACATCACACCACACCACACTGTGCTACACCGCACCTCACCACACCGCACAACACTGCACCACACCGCTACGGCGAGATCATCACACCACACCACGTCACACCACACCGCACCACACTACACCACACCACGCCATATCACACCACACCACTCCACACCACACCACACAGCACCACACCACACACCAGACCACACCATGCTGTGCTACACGAAGCACCACAACAGGCATACGAACAAACCTCGTCTGAAGACATAATGTAGGTTATTCTATCGGAGTGGAACGCGCGGTTGTCACGGCGAAGCTGCGTCATGCGACGGAACACGCTGAGTACCGAGCTTTCCTCTTCCTCTTGGCTCTATGCACGAATATTACAGAAAAAAATAAACAAACAGCAGTGAATTCATCATTAAATTATTTCATATTTGTGAAAACATGGCTTGGGTCATATGTGAAGTACACATAAGTTTCAATTTATTCCAACCACCTATTTCAATAAGAGTTATAACGTATCCGTCCTCACTATAACCACCTTTTTTTTTTGCGGGGGGGGGGGGGGGGGGAGCTGACGCCGAAAAGAAGCGCATCTTCCAAATATAAAGGTCCCTGTTTATTCAAAAGATGTCGGGAGTTTGCCTGTTAAAAACAATCGCCGCATTATTACCGTCGCTATTAATTGTATATTTCATAATAATGTTCTCTGCAGAAAAATAGGGTATTAAAACAATAATGCCATCGCAATTTTTACAGCTGGTAACTCAATTTTATGAATATGTAAATTCTCTCTGTGAAGACTTGACAATAATAAGCGAGCAACAAAGTAACATCAAACCAGCATTTGGAGAATCTAGATACCGCTTACACGGGTCCTGCAGAAGTTACGCACAATGCTGAAAGTGACGAATGTGCTCCACGGACCCACTTGCGTATCATTATTATTATTATTATTATTATTATTATTATTATTATTATTATTATTATCATTATCATTATTGTTATCATTATTATTATTATTATTATTATTATTATTATTATCATTATTGTTATTATTGTTTAAATAATCAGAACCCTTTCGACGTTTATAAAAGACGAAGACGTAGCAGACACGATAAAAACGTTTTGTAACGTCCATTGACGTTTTTAAAACGTTTTCCAAAAAAAAACCTGTGCTTTGCGGTAAATGCTAAGTCGTATGTACGTTTTAAAAACGTCAATTTTATACGAAGACGTACGCAACCTCAAAAAGACGTTTAGGAAACGTTCTGAAAATGTTATGTGTTTGGTGGGAAGTGAGTTTTTGTGAAAATTTCTTTATATTTCCTTTATTTGTTGTCCACACAAACGTCATAATTTAACGTCTAATAGTCTCCTCATCCGTCTCAGTTAGTTTGCCGTCAAGGCCAAAACCAATACATGTACCGAACAAGTAAAGAGAAACTCACCATCACATTCACGTCTTGGTAGTTGGTGTGCACAGGCAAGTAAGTGGACATGTTGGAGGAGAATCCGGCGTTGGGCTCCGAAGTGTCCCACTGCATGGGAGAACGTTGGGGGTCTCGAGTTTTCGACCGCCACAATTGCTGCATTGTAGGGAAGAAACAAGTTAACACAAACCGAGGGTTTGAAAATAATAAGAATAATAGCAGTTTTGAAAATAACCCAATGATGATGGTGATAATGACAATGACGACGATAATGATAATAATAGTAGATAGTAATAATGATGAAAAAAATAATAATAATAATGACAATTATAATAAAAAACGATAAAGAAACGCGGGCAGAGGGGGTAAGACGTTTTCTTCACAAATATTGATTTGTCAAACAGAACAACGCTAACAGCATCAAAAACATCTTACATGGTTTCTTATCGTGATTGTACTAGTATTAGAGTTTAACCTTCTTTTTTTTTCACGTCACATTCTTATATTCTCAACTTTTTATACTCGTTCTCATTCGTTTAGAAATATCTGTAACGATTACTCGTTCATTATTCCGAACTTCGATGTCAAAATTCGTAATCGGCATTATAACCCTTTTAAAGAATATTGTGATAGTGATCTCGTCGATTCCAAGATATTGTGATTCCGTATAAGAATAATATATCATACAGGACATCAGGTTGCCATCTAACAAATGAGTTTATCATCCACTGTAATATATTTTTAGTAATTGTCTATAAATAAGTAAAAGATATAATGGCCGTTTGAGTAACAACCGAGACAGGGGCGGATCCAGGATTTCCGTAAGTGGGGGGGAGGGGGGGGGGGGGGGGGGGAGGGGCGCAAACAATATTTCTGGTGCTACTCCGGGTTTCATCTCACTTTTTCTTTTTATTTCTTTTGTTTTACCAAAAACTAAAGAGGGTGCGCGCATCCGGTGCGCCCCCTCTGGATCCGCCACTGCGAAACACTTACCGGATCACTGATAGCTCTTAGATCTTTCACTTGACTGAACTCGGTCAGTACAATGTCCTCCATACCAATCTCGTCACCATAGTAACAAATGGGCGTGCCGGGCAAGGTAAGGAGGAGTATGTTGGCCACTTTGCTGTAGAGTCGGTTGAGACGACTGGCAATGCGACTAGCTGCGTAGTTCCCGAGCTGGACGTGATAGGTAAAAAGAAGAAGGAGGAGGAGGAGGAGGAAGAGGAGCAGGAGGATCAACAGGAGGAGGAGAAGAAGGAAAAAATGCGATTGCTGCTTACTCAATCATCATTTGATTAAAAAACACACGCATACCAAGAATAAAATAAAATAAACAAAAACAAAAACAAACAAACAAACAAACAAACAAAATTGTCGACATGCACTCGTGGCATATCAAAGTACCGATACTCAAAAGTATGCATGATTTCAGTTAGAAATCACATCGTTTATATTTGCGAGAAAAACACAAATGTATTTTCAAAGATTATCTGCGATGTTTATCGCCAAAGGAAGTGATGATAAAAACACGATCCAAGAATACTTTCAACTGGCGTTTTCCCCCTCCTCATCACCGGTATGCAACGCTGTTCCATAAATAAGTCATTCATTATGATAGTCGTCTATAGTAGGTGAAGCCATTCAATTATTTTGTAATTACTGTATATAGGGAGATACTTTTCATAACTTTCTGTCTAGCACCCCTTTCACATCTACAGGCGTCTCCAATCGACCTCAGAAACCATCTTTCAAGTGCCTCTATCACTAACTTGCCGCACATTAGGAACTAATTATTATTTCGTGTAAATAGGCATACCTGTTGAATATGATACTGCATAAGATACGGTGATCTGAAGCATATGTGATGAAGTCGCCCTTTCTGTCTTTATAAAACTTTTATAGTGTAACGCCAGAACCGTGCGCTGTTTAGATTTTTCTTCTATTTTTTTCCTTTGCACATTTGCATCGGTTTTGTCTTTGTATGAAATACAAGCTCACAAAAGTAGCGCGGTATGCTCGAATTCTAGCGAAGCACGCCGAAAAGACAACTGCTTTTATCTCTGACCCAGTCACCGCCAAAGATAAAGACAATCATTTTAAACTTATATAAACCAATTGATCTTGATTTTTTTTTATAACAAAGACGATCATGTATAGAGAAGACGTACTCTTACATGCTAATTGGTAAAATCTTATCCTTTTACCAAGTACACGATCCTATTCATTGGCAAATCTATGGTTCTGCAGATATCTTGGTACTGGCAATGATCGCCGTAGACGGGGCTAATACCAGTGAGATCGCATGAGAGTCAGCTGCCTCGTACCTCCCTCACAGTCCAACGGAAGGATGATAACTTGATTTGGCCTGCATGGCTTCTGCATAATATTAATCGCTAATCCGCCTTGCGAATTATGAGAAGCATGATTTTCTTCCGAGCTAGTTGTGCTGTTGTTGTTGTTATGTGCTTAAGACAACATATCCACTATTAAAAGCTGATTTAGTGAAAGTTGTCCCAGCCCCTTCCTTATTCCTCACCTCTGCATCGTGGCTGTGGTGATATCTTCTTATACACCCAACACGTTAATAGTCATCTCTCCAAAACGTAATTGCTCATAATTATCACCATCAACTCAACGGAACTTTTGACAACACTATTAAGAAGATTCCTGCACAAAAACAAATGAAAACTATACCAACTGCTGCTTCCCACTTCAAGACCAACTCAAAGACCACACATCATCAATGTTGACGCAAACGCAACGCAAGTAAACTATGTTAACATTACTGATTGTGAGCAAGCAAAGTTGTTAGCATCATAACTTCCTTTCGTCACATCAAAGGACGCAAGCGGGCTGATTGCAGGTGTTCCCCCGTCAATGAACCAGCTCTGCGACGTGAGTTTTACCTGGAAGTTCGGCCAGTTGCCTTCTCTCGTCATCGATCCCATCCAACTCTTCACCAGAGTGTCGATCTCTCTACCGGTGACTTCCCCGCCGAGCCCGGAGGGGTCGCCGATCTCCAGGAGGTTGTAGTTCATGGGCAGGTCGGCCTCGGGGCTGTCATCCGTGCCGTAGAACGACTGCGCGTAGGTCGAGTTGCTACCGCAGTCTGTTAACATAACCCTGTATTATAGGACATAAAACGACTCTCATCAGTTTGCTTTGATATACGTACGATTTTTGTGATTATGCAATATGAGAGTAGGTACATGCAAGCACATCATCATTTCCACATAATGTAGGGGCCTATACATGCATACATACATACATACATACATATATAATACACATTTAAACATGTAGACATGACATTGTAATATTTATAAGCAAACGTAAAAAAAAAAAACGTAAAAAATAAATACCATTTACGAAATCCATGCAATGTCATGAAACTTCGAAAGCCTAGAACGAATTTCATGAATTTATTCCAAAATTGAATGAGATAAAATGAAAACAAACAAAGAAAAAAAAAACCAAAACATAGATACCTAATAATACCCTACATACTAGTACATGCCATGTATAATGATGTACATGTAATCGCAAATTGCAATTGCACATGAAATTGCTACCACCCCATAATACCTGTAGGTTCCAGCAGTTGAGTACTTGTAGAACACATCGTTTTGCCACTTTTGGAGAAGGTCATGAGCCTCGTTGCCATACTCAGCAGTATACACGTGCAAAGTTTCGTCGTATTGCTTAAAGAGAAGAATACAATTGAAATTGAAAAAAAAAGTGTACATGTGTAATATAGTACCTTTATGTATATGTTTTAAATATGAAGAGTGTGATGGCAAAATGGGATAAGCGCTATATTTTCCTTGTTTGTTGACAGTAATAGCAGATAATATCTCAACTTAACAAGAATAGAGCTAACTTGTTTTGCGATTAAACTCTCTCTCTTTCTCTATAGGCCATATATATATATATATATATATATGATATATATATATACATACATGTATATATGTGTGTGTTTGTGTCATGTGTTCGTGTGTGATGTGTGTATGTGTTATTAACAAAAGCAGGATTTGTCCAAAACTTGAACAATTCATAGCATTTGAAAGAATAATCATTGTCTGATTTCATTAACACCTCACTGATTGTGTTCTTTTAAAGCAGTCATTTTACTCAATAGCATTGTTCTATTAGGGGTGAATTTCCTTTTCAGGTTTACCACGGAAAAAAGATTTGAATATACAATTGTATCATAGATTGGCTACTGCTGTGGGACTGTTATAAGCTATAGAATTTAAGGGGATTACCTGCAAGGAGGATCCAGGATTCTGGTAGTCTGGATTGGGCGGCTCGTCAGCATCTGTTGGATCCCTCCGTTCGTACAGATAATTAACCCCTCGGATGTTCAGACCGTCCACGCCAAGGGTAAACCAGGTCTCAAGAGCATCCTGTGAGAAGTAAAGGGTTAAAGGGTTTTTTCCCCCATTGTTTTGCTCTACTACCTTTTCCGTTGTGTTGAAAGTCACACACTGTATCAATTTCTTCATTAGTCGAAACATTTTTTGTTTGATAGTGGTATCATGTTACATTAACCTGTGCCTATATACAGGGATGCATACATGCCCCGGCCCTGTAGTCTTTCGGTAGATTATCCCACTCCTAAAAAAAAAAAGGAATACAAAGTTTATTTGATGAAAATTGGTTATGGAATAGGTGAGACATCCAAAAACAAAGTAAAACAAAGCGATCATAATAAATGGTTGGTCACCTCTTTTATTAGAATCGCTCTGTTTTGGATATCTCAGCCATTTCAAAACCAATTTTCATCTAATAAATGTTAAATTTTTCATGGAATTACAAGAAGTTGTTCATCACCTCACCAAAAAAAGAAGAAAGAAAGTAATATATGATTTATATATATATATATATGTATATATATATATATATATATGTATATATATATATATATATATATATATATATGTGTATATATATATATATATATATATATATATATATTTATATATATTTATAATGCTTGTAAAATGGGTTCCCGAATTCATAGGCGTGAAATTTTACGGAGAACGGATATCTAATCTTGACGACCAAATTATACCAGTGAATATGTTACTATCAGACTACAGTATGTAAATATTGTTTTTGTCTTTATCTTTGTTTTGTTTTTGTTTTTATCAGTAAAGTGAAAACTATGTTACTGTCAGACTACAGTCCGTATATATTGTTTTTGTTTTTGTCTTTTTATGAAGTAGATATCAAAGTACTGCAAATAGTCACTCACCCGCCCCTTCCTCATCACTCCCATCATTATCGCCATTTTTTTTTCAGAATCACATTGTCATAATTATATTCATAACTTACGATATCTTTATTATGCGCTCTGTTTTAGAATATAAATCTAGTGCACTATGATACCTTATGTATGTTCAAATTTCTTTTTCAGTTCTACAAAAAAAAAGAGAAAAAATGTATAATGTGTTTTTGCCCCCCCGTAGCTTTTCTGGGCTGCCACGTGTTCAAGCAACCGCTTTCAGCGGCAGCCCTTCTTCTGCATTAGGTAATACAATATAGATTTTGCTAATGGAAAGTTATATACACATTTCTTTTCTTTCCTTCAATTATATATATTACACACACACACACACACACACACACACATATATAATATTATTAATTCACCGTTATTTTTATGCATGTTTTCTGTGATATTACCGAAAAAAATGGGCATGGAATTACGTTGAAGGATATGAATTAAATCTAATCAAATGAAAAATAGAAGATATATTATACCGATAAATGCCGCAGAACAGCTGGCCATCTTAAGTTGAAGTCCGGCTGGTACTCAGAATATTGATGGAAGAAGAACTTTTCCTCAGCGTTATCGTGTGTCCAAGCACTGCCGCTGTAGAGACTTCCCTTTAGATGGAAATGACAGGAAGAATAAATTAAAGGGATGATCGAGAGTTGGTTTAGATGGGGCTTCAGTTTGTCAACATTTTAGTGAGATAATGAGAAACGTCTTATGAAATATCGAAGAGCAAACAATTCTTGAAGGACTTCAAAGTTTATTTGATGAAAATTGGGTTTGAAATGGCTGGGATATCCAAAACAAAGCTTTCCTAGTGAAAGGTTTTACTCTCACCAATTTTAAAACTGATTCTCATTAAAAAAAAACCTTGGAATACCTCTCAGTATATTATGCTCTTAAATGCGGTTTCTAATTATCTCGCAAAAATCATATAATCACAAAAAAGTAAAAAACTGAAACCCCATCTCGACCAAAAATATATACCATCCCCTTTAGCGTAGAGACGGCACAGGAGTTGAGCTCAATCATTTATAATGATATCATAAAAAAGGGCAAGACACATTAAGCTCTGTAACTCTCATTCACTTCTTCTTCGCTTCCCTCCGTTTTCTTTGACCACTTTCTTATCTTTCTTTCATTCATCATTCTATCATTCTATCCATCTTTCTATTTATTAATTTATCCCACAAACTGTTGACGCTCTGCATATTGGGTGTGCTGCGTGGGCTGATGCTAATGGGAGCAGTGTAATGGGGCATTCAGTCGAAGCTCACCAGATCTAGTGAGGTGTTAAATGCAAGACGGGTTTTATATGTTGACTTTATAGGAAATCCGTCCAATTTTGAGGCCTCAATTCTTCTTCAAAAAGCCAACAAGGGGGGGGGGGGGTGTTCGATGGATTATCATTTTCAAACAGAGTAAAAATGAAGCTTCGATGTCCGCAGAACTGGTCATCTTCCACCTTTCCATCACAAGTTAAAGTTCAGGTTAATGAACCAAGTAAAAAAAAGTGAAAAAATGCATTTATAACTCCATTGAAAATCGAGCTAAGTTACGAAATTTGAAAGGTTCATATTTTCCAGAAAATTGTGTCGTAGTGATATTATCATCCCTCTCTCATTGATCTGGACACAAATCTTTCGCTGAAATTGAAATATTTTTTAGAGAGAATGAAAACAATGAATTGTGTCTTTCGATTCAAATTATGAGTCATTGAAAAAATTTCAACTGGGATGTGCAAGGGAAAGGGGTGTAGGTCAATTACCAAAACTTGTGGTTACTTTTGTAAACAACGTAAAGAAGACTGAGTGAATGACATCATCGCCCTCTTCTATATAATGAACTTTTCAAAATTCCAAATTTGTCTCAATTTGACAAAATTCTTTATATAGAGGAGGGCGATGATGTGATTCACATTCAGACAAACACAAGGCTCAACCACCATCCAGCTTCCACAGTGAACATCGAAATGCTTTAACTTCTGTCAAGTTTATTGCCGACGGCGAGTGTATACGTACCCAGTTGTTATATACTTCGTTGGCCCAATAATAATAATCCGAAATTTCGCTATTAAGCGAGCGGTTGAAAAACTCGTGTTTGTCGCTAGAATGGTTGGGAATGAAATCCAGTATCAATTTGATGTCTGCAAGAAAAGAGAAGACACGGGTAGAATATTACTTTTTTTAATGAAAGAAACTCACTCTAAATAGTGAGACATTCTCATACAATACAATAGTGGGGTACATTGTATTATATCATTTTTGGAATCACCTCTGTCCACTATTTTAACCAGAAACTCTCAAAAAAGGTAAAGCATATTTCTATTCTAGATCATCTTGGTGGAAAATGGAGAACCCAGGGATGAACTTCAATGGTGGACGCCCAACCAAAGGAGCGTAAATCTCCCAAATCTCTCTCGCTGTAACCCTTTTGCCTCACTCTTAGAGACGCGACTATAAGTTGCGCCGTTACGTGGTATTATAAATCTACTTTAGGGCATGCATTTTTCAAAAGGATTACAGTCATAATATTATTAAATAAAATGAAGGGGTCAAAATAAATTCTACTTCAATATCTACTTCTGATATGACATTTATCAACATGTCGAGTTTATATAGGGTTAGGAAGTATAGGCTGTACGACAGCGTATTTTCTTGAGATATGAGTAATTTGTACAGGATTTATGAACAAGTGCGATGATTGCTCTGGGGAAGATTGAACTGTAACGCCGACTAGTTTCTTTATTATGATTTATTAACACCGACAACAACCACAATATCCTATCCATATTCTTTAAGATATATCAGTGCCATGAGAGGTGATATGCATTACATTCGACTAAACACAATGAGAACGATTATTTCTTTTTTCAGTGTCATGAATTTGACTGATGGCGTCCTGCAGCTCGTACGGTTTTCTACAAACGCCTCATCAGGTTATCCACGAGGGATCTGTTACGCACACTAATCCTCTCTTGCACGAGGAAGACCTGACGACGGAGGGGTGATTATTGCACGGATATAATCGTATCTCTCAGGCTTACAAACTACACAGCCTTTCTTTCTTACTCAAATCGTGCAGGGCCTGAACTAGATCGGACATATCGTCCATCGTCCCGAGCTCTGTGTCCACGTCGTTGAAGTCGACGATGTCTTCGCTGTTGTCTTTGCCACCGGACTTGTAGACGGCACTGAGCATGACTGCATCGACGTGCAAACTGTTGATGTAGTCGACGCGGTCAATGATACCTGCAAAATTAAACCAGACACGTTTCCAAAGCTATTCACGTCGGGAAATAATTTGATGATGAGAGCAACAAGCAATGTTGTTAATCGTATTACTAATAGCATTTGTTACAACGAATGCAATAAGAAACATGATAATGAATACGATAATGATAACAAGAGCAGGACTCGTTCTGCCAAAATTGCTATTCACTGAGTTTCCTTGTCTTAGTTTGTGTTTCAGGTTAAAGTACCTTTCATATAACTAACACTGTGAGACTTAACTCGCCCCAAAGTGCTCTCATGTCTTAGTAATCATGCAATAATGGTTTCGTACAATACGTGCATATTGATTCTCGCGGTACCGCGTCGAGTCAAACTATAATAACGGCTCGTTCGAATTTTTCAGAGCCCGCTCTGCTCTGGTACGAAACCATTATTGCATGATTACTAAGATATGAGAGCACTTTGGGGCGAGTAAGTCTCACAGTGTTAGTTATTATGAAAGGCACTTTAACCTGAAATACAAACTAAGACAAGGAAACTCAGGGAAACTTTTGAGGTACCAAAACTTTATATTATCTTTAATTCACATAATGATCAACATAATTACAACCACAATCAACAAAATTTTCTTATCATCTGTAGCTTGTAGACTAATTTGTGATGACTTGTAATGACGGTTTTTTTTTTTTTTTTTTTTTTTTTTTAGTTCTTCAAATTCAATGACAAGGGGATCGAGAATGAAGAAGAGGTGCGGCAAATGGAGTCTGTCCTGCTCAAAGAATACCTCTGATATCGCCGACGCCGTTCCCGTCGCTGTCTTGAAATGTTCGGGGAAAGATCTGGTAGACGACCGCCGACTGCCACCACGGCAGACAGCGGGGCGTGGTCACGATGAGGACGATGGCCATAGCAAGCATGGCGCACCACCCGGCCAGGATGATGAGGAGGCAAATCCAGCGAGCAGCTCGCCAGCCAGGAGTTTGCGAGAACTGGAGAAGTTCTTCCTTTCCCATTCCTGTTGGGGTGAGAAAAACAAAAACAACAAAAACATTACATGCAGATACCATTATCTGAATATCAATACCATCATCATCAGTTTATCACCATAATCATCATTGGTTATACATGTACCACCTTTCAATTCAATTTTTCCATTTGGGTATAAGTACTTTATTTCAATCAAACAAAAATATACATTTACATCTGTCAATTCATACACATCGTTTTAAAATTTCAAAGAAGTTGTACATGTAAAAAACATATAAAGTATTACACAAAATACATGTACGAATAATGAATAAAAAAAATACATGCTTTTCAATGGTGACAAAAAAGTAAATAATAAGAAATGGAAAAGAGTGATATACTGCGACGAGAAGCGGAGTTTGAAAGACGTGGATCAGTCAAAACAACGACAGCAACAATATACTAGCAACGTATATCGGCAAAATTAAACTTTGCCCCGTTAGAGCACTAATTGATAATTGATAAATATGTCAATGATAGTCCCACGAGCATGTTCTAAACAGAACTTGTTTTAAAGTACAGACAAAGTATAAAGTTTAGCTTAAGAAAAGATAACAATGTTATGGCATCACTAATGAGCATCCCATTGCCACATTTCGATTGTCGAGCTCAATATTGATACCCAACTGAATACCGAACAATTTAATGGATTCTCCATTTGAAATTCTTGTTCGTTTGTTTGTTGTTTGTTTGTTTGTTCTTTTTTTTGGGGGGGGGGTGTTGTGTGTGTGTGTGTGTGTGTGTGTGTGTGTGTGTGTGTGTGAGTGTGTGTGTGTGTGTGTTTTGGGGGTATATGCGTGAAGGTATGGATGTCCGTGTGCTATTTCGCTTTGTGTGCAAGTTTTTCTTTTTTTTGGTTAAAATGACAAAATATTGAACAGAGCAATTGTAAAACTTTATAACATGTCCTCATCGATGAAATGAACTTACTTGCAGCCTGACCTTTGTTTACTTGCATGTGAATACACTTTACAATGAATGATTACCTTTCTCTCTCCCTTTTACGTTTATTCGACGTTAATATCTGAGTGTTATTTGGGCTCCTATCTATGAGCACTGCTTCTCCTCCTTGCATGCATTCCCACCGTCAAGTTCTATACTCTTCTTCCTTTTTTTTTTTTTCAAATTGCTTTGAATATAAAGGGTATTTTTGTTTGTCTTCTCAATGCACTCCTGAAATGATGTTGGATGAATTGAATTAAACTGACTCGACTTGAGCTTTCCGACATCCTTCTGGTGTGTTTGATATCCCTTGATTCAGATCATTCAGACTGTCTTTAATCGTCATACCAAATATTAATGCAATGCTTCATTGTTTTCATTTATCACGCACAATAATAGACCTCGGGCGATATAGAAGACACAAATGATGGATCGGAAAGAGGGAGGAAAGGAGATCTATAAAGAACATCAATACGATAGAGGAGATGAGATTTAGGAAGATGACCTGCGGAAGACTGCAGAGGAGACAGGAAGATAAAGTGCTGACGTCAGCGTACAAACATGACGTCATGCATCCATTATAGTTAATGCTATTCCATTGGAAGGAAGACGACTAGATTTGATCACGGCTGGAAGAAAAAGAGAGAAAGAAATCGATTTGGACTGGATGCCTGTTTCCTGGCATGCACCTTGCACGATCGAATCACAAGAAGCCCGCCTAGGGGTTTTATTTTATCAAGCCTGCCAAAATTGGCCCGCCGAGTACACATCGGGCGCTCCATCGTCCGGATCGAATGCCGGCATGGTATGATAAGTAGTTGGCCCCGCCGTACAGGGTGGCTTCTGGGATCTGGGAATAGTAATTGCCTTGACTAAATTATGAGCAAATGTGGTCTATATTGCATCGCAATATTCAAATGGTTTTGGATTAACGGGACAGCCAATGCATAGCAAATGATCCTCATAAGAGCAAAGAGTTCTAGACATGCTATACACATGCATGCATGCATGCACATTGTATTGTATTATCATGTTTGTAGTTTGTTTTGTGAGGTGAGGTTGGGGTGAGGTGGGAATCGTTTGAAATATAAGGATGCTTATAATTTATCCTTATTTGTTTAGAAACAAAACGGATGTGATGAAAGATACACGTAACGAGTTGATTGCTTTCAAAACTTGTACATGGTGAATTATGCTTTGATAATTTCATCATAATGTTGGTACAAGTTGAAGTTGGAT
The DNA here is from genome assembly GCF_040938485.1 of Diadema antillarum. Lineage (NCBI taxonomy): Eukaryota > Metazoa > Echinodermata > Echinoidea > Diadematoida > Diadematidae > Diadema > Diadema antillarum. The sequence continues at coordinate 818,001 of NW_027270918.1, forward strand.
ACACCCCGTCACCAAACAACCCCATACTTTTCAGATAAGACGCATTGATTGTTTTGAAGGCAGTGGCCATTAACATTACTGGATGGAACATTAAATCAAGGTCAACCAAAGTGCCAGGAACAACGACAACAAACAATTAGAGTCAATCAACAACCAGATGGGATCGCTTTTAGTAATTTTCGTCAGCAAAATGGCGCTTATAGCAGAGAAATTAATATTTCTCTCAGTGTATAGGCTGGGACCAGAGGACAGACACTATATATCAGTCATTCAGTAGTTCGATATTCCGAAGGTTCGTTAGTCCGAAAATAAGAAAAAGGTTAGCTATTCCGAAGGCTCGTTAATCCAAAAATGAAACAAGGTTCGTAATTCTGAAGTTCGTTGGCACTCAACTTTTCATTCTCGAATTAACGAAACTTCGGAATAACGAACGTTTTTATTATCATTCTAGCGAACCTCATTTCATTTTCAAAATCACGAACCTAGGGTATAACGGACCTTTCAAATAGCGTCACAAATATTCGAATAAATTAACTTTTCTTCTTTTTTTAAAGAAATCGCTATCGAACACTATAGGGAATGTGTATGTTTCTGAATAACGAACCTTTGGAATACGAATATCACCCTTTTCAAGGGGTGGGGTGGAGTGGAGAGAGTAATATATAAAATGCCTCATATACACACGTGTTTATTGCTTTGTCATGTCATTATTCGAAGATTATTTATCAATATATGAGTGCGCAAATTTTTATTACTTGTTTGTCAAAACAACAAACTGAAGCTGAAGGCGATAACACGCATTATAAAGAAGGTCGGATAAGATATAGCTCAAAATTATAACGGGTGCAGATGATCGTACCTATATGACACCCAAAAGGTACACAGTGGCTTCATTATCAAACGGCTAATAGAACTTGTTATCAGGCATGGGTTTCTTATCTGAGTTCGTCCAAAATTAGGTAAAGGACTGGTACAAACCAGTCCTCTCTGTTCGTATAGTGGTTAATGATTATACAAAGTGATTGCGGTCCTTTGGTACGGAGTGGTATCTTTGAATTGATGACAATGGTGAAAACATAGTGGATGCTCTCTCATGCGGTAAATTCGTCACGGGGATTTTATTGATTATGCCTCTTTCTTATATGCCTTTTTGTTATTCTCCTTTCTACAGTCTTTTGTCCCACGCCCTTCAAAAGTTGGTAATGAACGGAAAATGCTTGCTGAATTAAAAGTCTTCTTGAAGTAACGTTTATCCTTCACCTGAGACAATAATATAATTCACAGTGATTCTTAAAGTATGATGCTCCAAAATAATACACGATGTGATGATTCATCCCCCTCCATTGTTAGGATGTTTCTATGCTGTATTATGAAAATTTGAATAATGAAATCTACAGAGTTTGATTGTCGACAGTCTCACAGTTTTGGCTTCCCAAGATGTGAATACATGGATCAATACCATCCCTCATGAGCCAATCTTTATCAAGAACTTGTTATGTATACTAAATTTAGGTGTACTTAGTTCTAATTCAGTACTTTCATAAATCTTCAAAAGTTTTAAAGCCACCCTGCAAACATTATAATAGAGATTGTGTACTAAGAGCAACTCAGTCGTATGATGCATTGTATGTGACTTGCATAGTTATAGTGTCGGCTGCCATGATTTTTCAACAGGGTACTCTTCACCGACACACCAATGCAAACACGTATACACACAAATGTACACAATATTAATAAGCACAGATATTCACACATACAATACTATACACTTAATATAACTTCAAATTGAATTAAAAAATAAATATTAGTGTTTAATATGTATATTATATTATACACACTGTATTTATATCTTAATAATTACATATAATATACACACATTATATAATATCATATACTTTTTAAGCATGTACTATGCAAATGTACGCGACATGTCCGTTTCTGTTTATTTCCTCCATCAATAATCATTTCCATTCATTTGAAACGCAATCGTCATGCACATGATTGTATTAATCGCACAATAAAACTCCAAGACGTCAGACCGAATGAACACGCATCACGAGGCATGATATCAAGAACATGATGCGACAGAGAGGCCCATGTTGATTACCAAAGGGCAAGCTTCAAGTATTAGTTTACTATACTCAGTTGTAAGCGGGCCGTGTAAACATTACGCCCATAAGCACACACGGACTTCATCATTCGTTGTGCGAGAAAAGACGAATCGCTGTTGCTACTCCGTCCCTTTTTGAGCCACAACATAACGATAATTTCGTTTATTTCTTTTTTGTACGGAAAGTACATGACCTGAACTTTTTTTTTAAAATTTCAAATGGAATGACGAAACAGTTATCCTCATAGTCATAGCCATGAATCTGATTGTGAAATGCAAGAAGCTTGTTATCAAACAAAGACACTCGTATTCATGTTTTATTGAAGAATTATGACAGCATGTTTGAGTATAGTTCATGCAATGTAATTCGATATTGTGATAGACCAAAATATTTCGTATAGCTTCTCATTCACTGAAATCGCTCTGACTCATTCCCCAATATGTCTCGTTTTCGAGGAGATTATTAGAATTATGCATTTGGTAGTAAAACCTTTACGGTATATTCGTCCCTGGCGCAAAAGATTGTCATTATCTTTCATATTTTGTTCATTTATTTATCTATTACCATCTCTATCATTAAAACAAATGAATGACATACCGGCATAGGGCCTGGTGCAGAGCTGTTTCTTCTTCTCCGTCGAGCCTGATGACGATCCCTGTTCGAGGTCGTGCTCGACCTCGGTGTACGTCGTGTCTCCATTCTCGGCCTTCTTGGCCGGCGTCATCTCCACGTTCTCGTACCCGTCGTTCTCCATGGCGATGTCGATCTTTTCACAGGTGATGACGTCGTCGACTCAGATGACACAGCCGATTTTTCTTCTTTTACCGTTTGTGATTTGCTCGTGGAAGACTATACCGGAATTGATGTCGACTTGCTCTGACGATTGCTCACTGTAGACTGTAGAGTAGATCTCGCGACAAGCCTTCCCTCTCTTCGCCCGTGTTTGCTTGAGCCTCTCGCGCACCCCGTTCAAAATCCAATAAGGAGGGGGGGGGGGGGTGTATGGTGTTAGGGTGTCATGGGAGTACGATCAAAGGTCTTCTTGCGTCAGTATACGGCAGCAGCTCGGCTTCTCCAAAGAGGTATCACACCTCCTTGGCGTCTCTAAACGTTTAAATACTCAATTTAGACAATATTACTAAAGTGCTGCAGTTCAAGGAGGACCACCTCAACATTAAACACACTAAAGTGTTTCAGGTGGACGAATAAAATATGATATACATACACACACATAAAACATACGTGTTTAATTATGCGGCTGTTATCAATACGGACCCTATTATCAGATATTAGATACATAGCAAGTAAGAACACATTATCATATTGTATATCATTCGTGACTATTATGATGATATATGATTTGTGGATATCAATGATTTTTTTTTTTTGTTTGTTTATCGAAAGCATATAGATGTTGGCGTTTTGGAATCACATTTTAAGAGCACCGAGTGAGTTCGTAGGTAATTATTCAGAGTACAAAATCAAAACCGATCCGATTGCATCAGGAAACATAAATCTTTTAATTTATCATCACACTTTCACTGGCAATGTGCATTTTGGCATAAATAAAAAGAGAAAAAAATCTTCTTGAGACACAAATCTACACAATGTACGGTAAATCTGGCAAAGTTAATAATGAAGACAGGTCCTTAAACAAGTGCATGGGAGGGATGGGGGTGGGAAGGGATGTGTGTGTGTGTGTGTGTGTGTGTGTGTGTGTGTGTGTGTGTGTGTGTATGTATGTATGTATATATATTATATATATCTATATATATATATATATATATATATATATATATATATATATATATATATTATGTTTATAACATACATCTTATATTATGTAATAGTACAAGTCAATATTCATAGATGTCGGGCCAAATATACTTTTCGTGAAATTACATGTTTTGTTGGCCCAATTGGTCACGCAGAGTTTTGCAAGTTTGTACATTGTTATCAATGTCGTGTATTCTAAAGGAGAATAACTCCTATCACAGTGCTTGATAACTTCATGCAAGTATTTCAGCCAGCTCCCGCGAACATGGTTGCCAAATCGCCTCTTTATAGTTTTCTTAACCAACCTCAGTCTCTTTTACCGCCAAAGTCGGCACAAACTGCTTTTCTCTCGAACACATTCTATCTGCCCAATCATTAATGCCATCAATGTAATTGAAGTTGTAAATATGTGCTTTTGGATCCGTTTGTTTGGTGTTTTTTTTGAGAGCATATGGACATGTGCACGTTGTGTTATGGGCTATTATAAGCACTGTTGATTATGGATTATCTTGCACTTTTGTCAATACACTAGATATAGGGTTTAGTCAAATCAGCAAATATCCTCGTCATCTCACAGTCTGTCTTTCAAAATAGGCGTTTTCACATGTCATCAGCCCGATAAAAATCCAAGCTCGAGATATTTTTATATTTCCCAAGTCAGAAAATAGCGCGCTATTTCGAAACATTGGGCTGATGTGAAAACGCCTATGACAACTTGTTCATTCAATATTTAGCATTTCAATCAATAGGCGTTTTCACATCAGCCCGATAAAAATCCAAGCTCGAGATATTTTTTAATGTCCCAAGTCAGAAAAATAGCGCGCTATTTCGAAACATCGGGCTGACGTGAAAACGCCTAATGAAATTTGCTTATTCAGGTATTTCGAATTCGTAAAAGGGGTACTAGTATTCAAATTAGCACGTGCTCTACATTCATTCTAATTCGCCACCACCGGTTGAGGTATTTCAGTCATTCAAGTTCGCGGATGGGTAGTCTAATTCCAAACCTATTCATTCAAATGTTGTGTTATTTCTATTTTGACAAGGTGAGAAAATTTAAGCACGTGTATTTAGATGTAACTTTTTGTTTTTAAGCAGTATAAAAAGGTATGATATCTTTGACACTTATAACTCGAGTTTGTTGTTCTGTAACGCCTCTCTTCTTTCATACACGTCATTATAGGCATACATGTATCAGTACTACAGATTCAAGTTCAGCTTGTTTTATTTCATCTCCAACAAATTGTCAATACAGTGAAACGGTTGAATATTCATACTAGTGACGCGAAATCAGTATACAACAGTGTAATTTTCAATTGTGATATGATAATGAAAGTTCATGTTATCTCCTTACATTCACGACAACACAAGTTAGATACAGGTGTACATCTCGAGAAGACATGTCATCTGAGAATAATTTTATAGAAGCAGTTGAAGATCATTACATCGACTACCTGGAAATGGCCGACACACTCGGAATAAAGCGCGGAATGAAAAAACAAAAACAAAAATAACGCACGCACTCTGCGCGATTACAAAAGTAATAGCAATGGGAAAAGAGAATTATCTAAAACTATCATCACAAGCAGAGCTTGACGTGGATGAGGCCCTATTAATGTATGATATATACACCATATCAATAAACTTACGCACGTAGTTAAACTAACTGTTATACAGCGCACATTCATAAAGAATAGAGGTCCAATGCTTGTTAAAAGAAAGACGCAGCAATATTGACTACAAAAGTGTATTTTGTGCAAGTGAAAGTGCAAGACAGTGTGAACGAACGGTGTGACGCGATGACTCGGAAAAAAAAAACAATACTCCAAAAACATGTATCTTCAAAATTTATCTTAAAGGGATAGTACAGTATTGGTGGAGATGAAAATTGGGCTTTTAAATTTTTGCAAAATACCAAGAAAACGCTTATGATAGTACAGAGCATACCATTTTAAGAGGAATTCAACGTTTATTTGATGAAAATCGGGTTTGGAATGACTGAAACATCCAAAAACAAAGTAAAACAAAGCGATCGTAATAAAGTGTGGGTCCCACACTTTACTAGAATTACTCTTTTTTGGATACCTCAGCCATTTCAAAACCAATATTCATCAAATAAACGTTGAATTCCTCATAGAATTACACGCTCTTTCATATTTCATAAGAGGTTTCTCATTAACCCGACGTGACGTGTGAAGTGTGTGACATTTCCTCAGGACAATCTCATATTTTTCGCAGTTATATTCTCCTTCCTATCGTTTTATATTGGAGACTCACATTCTAACATGACCATGGATTGATTGCTGAGTTGGAAATGTTTTAACATCTTGCATATATCGAGATATAGACGTCTTCTTATCCACGTCACGGTGTGCATTTACTGAACTCATTTCTACCTAGTCCCATACATACATTGTTCATCTGTGCGTTTCATTACCTCTTTGCATGGGACATCTATGCCTTCTGCCTTTTAATACTGGAACCGAGGATCACTGCTCTGTGACATTCACCATCAAGTTTTGCTCTGTAAGTTTACAGTAAATATACTGTGCATATATTTTGAACTTATCTATACACTTGTTTCTGTGCAAAATGGCGCAATGGTGAAATTCAAACCACTACGGACGAATAAGTGCCGGGGACAACCAGGCACCCCATCTTTCAAATTCAAATTCCCAAAAGGAATCACAACAGACAGTGTATCCTATTCTATAGATCTAATTTCGAAAGTGCATAACTCTGTGCCTGAAGAACTTTCTGCCACAGACTTCTACGCAGGAGAATTGGCACAGATATACCCCGATTTAAACTCTGAGATCTGCCGCCATTTTGCCTTGCAAATAACCTCATCGGATAGTGCCAATGACTCGCTTCACTCTTCACGGAACAGTTCAATTGTGAATCACATACCATCTGACAATGAAGAACAAAACACCTGCGAAATCTGTGCTCTTAAATGTAAGGGCATGGAACGCATTTGTATGAGGTGTAAAAGCCTACACTTTCGTGTCGACCAGCTGTGTATGGATGTGAAAAGAATTCAACATGCTGTCGATGCAATAGACGCTCCCTCTAATGCCAGATGCCCCACACCACCAAAGTCGAATCAAACATCTTCAAGAATGCACATACCTCCTGACAATGAACCCACACCTCCCGGTACAGCGAGAAGTCCGCGCCCAAACTCATCACCTCCTACCCAACAATCTACTCGACCCCCTCCACAACAATCTCGTCTAGCTACGCAACCACCCACATACTCCAACGCTCCACCCCCTCCTCCACAGCGACCACCTCCGCGTCATCAATACTGGCCTGTATACCGTCCTGACCCAACAAATGTGAGTCAACCTCGCCTTGATACCCAACAACCCATGTCTGGTTTTGCAATGTTCAATGTACCCCCTCCCAACTTCGCAGCCCCTCCATCACGACAACGCCCAACTCTTCAACAACCTGCAGCAACGACCCATTCATTCAATACGCGAGTCCGCCCTCCTCGATATACCCAGTTCACTCATCCGTCACACTATGGAATACCCCCCACCATCACGCCTAAACCCATGTTACGTCCATCCTTTGCTTCAGTAGTTCGCGGAACAAATAATGCTATGTCCCCCTATCCCAACGTCTGCGAACTGTGTGGTGAGCCTAATCATCGGGCGCGATCATGCCGTCATGGTATCCAACTTCAATGCAGACGTTGCTCTCAATACGGTCACAAAGCAAAAGTTTGCCCCTATTAGGTAGCTGGCCACGAAGAGTGTGCCAAAGACACAGAAGTAAGCTCAGTAAACCCTCCTGCTAATGTTTTGCCAAGAAATGAGTATTCGAAATGTTCTTCTATTATCACGTGTTAAAGGTTTAAAAATCGCTCATCTTAATGTCAGGAGCCTTATTGATAAGATTGATGAAATTCGATTATTACTGAACAGGATTCACTTTGATTTATTATGCTTATCTGAAACATGGCTTCACGAATTGATTAGTGATTATTTGATATCATTTGATGATTATGTACTTGTACGCAAAGATAGAGTAAAAAAAAGACGTGGTGGAGGAGTTTGTATATACATTCATAAAACGCTATCTTTCATTATAAGACAGGACCTTTTTTCAGACTCTCTGGAAGCTGTATGGATTGAATTGTTACAAACTAGGATGGAAAATTTAATCGTTGGTTGTGTATATAGACCACCTAATGCAGATAGGTTGTATTTTGATTGTTTTTTGGATATTCTTGAGAAAATAACAGATGAAAATAAAGAGAATGTGATTTTGGGAGATTTGAATTATGATTATAAGTTTGATGAAAATTTGTGTAATAATCCTATCAATTTGATTGAAAATTTGTTTTTGTTAACACAAATCGTTCACAAGCCGACGAGGGTAACAGATAAATCATCAAAGTGTTTAGATCATATACTTACCAGTTTCCCTCATAAACATACTGTCTGTAATGTAGCTAAGATTTCAATCAGCGATCATTATCTTATATATACATGTGTTGACATGAGGATAAGTACTGATAGGAAACATAAAGAAATTGTCTTCCGTGATTTTAATGCGTTTGATGAGATTAGGTTCTTGGATGATCTTAAGAGAGTTTTTTCAATGAATGATTTCACGGATGAGGCAGAAGGAGTTAATGAAAAATGGATAAAATGGAAAACTATATTTTTACAAGTATGTGATATGCACGCCCCTTTAAAAAGGGTAAGAGTTAAACAGAGATGTTGTCCATGGATCACTAAAGATATTGTAAAGCTGATTTATAAAAGAGACTATTTAAAGAAAAAATGTGAATCCCAACCTCTTTTTAAGAAGGAATATCAAAGAGTCAGAAACAGTATTACAAAACTTAGACGCAGTAGTAAAAAGAAGTATATGAATGTTATGTTAGATAAATGTAAAAATGACAGTAAGAGAGTGTGGAGAGAACTGAATAGAGTCACGGGTAGAAAACGTAAAGAAGATAACGTTCCGATGGAATTGACTGCCGATAAATTGAATGAATATTTTGTTAATGTCGGTAAACAAATAGTAGAAGGTGGTAAAAGTACTTTTCAATGGAATCATTCTGAATGTATTTATGAGTTTATTTTTGATTGTGTCTCTGTCGATAGCATTCGTAATTCTCTCATAAATCTTGGTAAAGATAGCAACCTTGACATTCTGAGTTTTGATTCTAAGTTGTTATGTATAGCTGCTCCTGTCATTTCTGAAACACTTTGTATTATATATAATAAGAGTTTGACTGATGGAATTGTTCCCACTGAATGGAAAAGGGCTAAAACGACGCCTTTATACAAGGGCAAAGGAAGTAAAAATGATCCTTCAAATTATAGACCAATTTCTGTCGCTTGTCATGTATCAAAAATTTTTGAAAAGCAGATCAAAGATCAGTTATTGGCATATCTTCAGCAAAATGATTTGATTAACATAGATCAAGCTGCATTCTTGCCCCATCACTCAACTAACACTTGTCTCCATCGAGCTGTTGATGATTGGTTGGAGTCTTTTAACGATCGTGAAGTAGTTGCAGCATGTTTCCTTGATATTTCTAAGTGTTTCGATACAATTGATCATACGTTATTATTGCATAAGATGGAATGTTATGGCATCAAGGGCAAACAATTGAAATGGTTTTCTGATTATTTAACTGGTAGGAGTCAAAATGTTTTTTGTCATGGTCATCTCTCAACATCTGAAAGTATTACGACAGGGGTACCACAAGGGAGTGTACTTGGGCCTATACTTTTCCTCATATTTATTAATGATATTTCCGAATCTGTATATTCATGTTCCTGTAATGTATTCGCAGATGATGTAGTAATTTATTGTTCGCACAAAGATACTGATAGAGTTACATCAATGTTGCAAAATGATCTGAACTCGATATATAGATGGTACAAGAGAAACAGATTAAGTATTAATTTAGATAAGACTAAGGTAATGTTATTAAGTCCACGGTGCTCCAAAAGTTTGAACATTTTTCTTGATGGAAAAAGGATTGAACAGGTTCATGATTTTAGGTATTTGGGTGTTATAATAGACGACCATCTTCATTGGGATGCACACGTACAAAATTTAGCCAAATCTATTTCTATGAAATTATTTATGTTACGAAAAATGAACCAATTTTTGGATAAAGATTCACTTAAACTTTTGTATACTGCAGTTGTTCAACCGTGTATTGATTATTCATGCTCCGTTTGGGGAAATTGCTCTGCTAAAAATAGAAATATTCTACATCGATTACAAAAGAGGGCAGCACGAATTATCACATCAAATTTTGATTACGAAACTGCAAATGGGAATGACATAATCAAGGTTTTGAATTTGCAAGCATTTGAAAATAGAAGGAATTATTTTTTGTCAACGCTCATGTATAAATGCATCCATGGACTTGCCCCCACCCGAATGTGCAATAATATTGAGATGATTTTTGACAGGCATGGGTTTAATACAAGAGCAGCTGATTCTTTGAATGTGGTACCACCTAAACCGAATGTAGAGTGTTTTAAAAGCTGTTTTAGATATGCAGGAGGAAAGGTATGGAACTCACTACCAAATGTTTTAAAGAAATCAAAGTCATTGTCAGCTTTTAAGTTGTTATATAAGGAAATGTATTTTCACTGATTTTATCAAACGCCCTGTTTTTACATAATATGTACCATATTATTTTTTGTCACACTGTGTTACCCACACTTGCCTGGTGCAAATTATGTGTGCATGAATACCTGAATGTGTGTTATGGGTATACATGCATTCGACTGTTTAGGTTAAACGGGCATGACTGCCAGATTGCATGTAATCTATTTATTAGTGTAGATTTTTACATAGAATTTCTATCTGCTTTTTATGATCGTGGACTTGTTGATTCAAGTCCTTTCTGGCAGAGTTTTTACATTCCTTTTGTACACCAAATGGTATGATTGTGTATATAATCTTGCATCATTTTATTCACTGTTTTAATTATATTCTTTTGTATCATATTGTTTCATTATATCATACTTAGACTGGTTACTACTGATTTCAATTTAACGTATTGCTCCTTTCAGCTCTGATTGCTTGTTTAATTGTAGTGGTTTTTATGCTTATATTTATATAACATGATTTTAGTATTTATATGGTTGGATTGTACAGGACCCTGATGTAAAACAGCATTCACTTGCTGATCTTGTTATCCTGTCAAAATATGTTGAAATAAATAAATAAATAAATAAATTATCTCACCAAAAAAAAAAATGTTAGAAACCTGAAATTAGGTCTCAACCAAAACTATATGATCCCTTTAAAGGAGACCTCCGGATGATTTTCAGATTTTTACATTTGAACAACTATAAATTAGTTATACAGCACGAGGACAGAGTTTCAGAATTTGTGATAATTGGGATGAAGAATAAGAATGTTTTCAAAGTTTAGAACAAATTGCAATGAACAAGAATTATGACATGGCAGAGTGACCATAAGAATGCAGGAGTTGGGACTCAAGGAAGCAGAACAAAAGAAGAAGGCATGCATAGATTATACACAGGTGAACTCGCAAGCAAACGGTATTGTAATGGAATTACACTGCTACATTTCTGAAATATGTGAACCTCATATGTCATCATCCTTGTTCAGTTTAATTTGTTTAAGTTTTTTCAAACTATTGTTTCTCTGCTCAAGAACCACAATAAATTCCACAAATCTATGGAGTTGTCGATTTATGTACTACATGATGTGAAATTATGAAAATCGTCTGAAATGTCCATTTAAGTGCAGTTTGCGCATCTGATACAACTATCAAACACTGGAACATGTGCAATTGTTTGATTTGATTTGATTAATTCTCTGAATGTCATCAATTTTCTGCAATTTCATTGACATTGTACACAATAGCAGTAGTATGAAACTTTTCAACATATTATCGTCATTTTCATCAATTATAAAATACATCTGTAATATAATCGCATGAGTTACATCCTAAAATACATACAGAACGATTGCCAAGGATAACCACAAAGATTGACTGTGTGGTAGCCGAAAGCGAATAACAATACAATTGTATTAAAGGGGATGGCTGCAGTGGGAATCAGGGGGAATGCTGGGGGATGATTGTTCCAATTATATATCTATTGTTGTGTGAAAATTGTTTGCTTCAGGATGGTCTCATATTCAAGTAATGTGCAATTTAATGTTTCCAGGTTAGCATGCCTGTAGTGACGGGGCATTAAACTGCACATTACTTGAATATGAGACCGTTCTGACGCAAATAATTTTCACACAGTAGATATGTAATGTACTCTTAAATGAATCCCACAAGAATTGGAACAATCATCCCCCAGCATTACCACTGATTCCCACAGATCAGTTACTAGTCATGCCCTTTAACATTACAGTATTTATGATACATTACAATATTTATGATAGATTCGGGATGATTCTCAAATGCTCACAGTAATCATGCGTTTACAAATACTTTAATTTGTGCAATATATTATACATGTATTATAACGCTTCATCTTCATCCACGCGAGTTTGAAATACTAGTAGGCCCCACGCTCGGCGACAGGTGTACCAGCAGATCCTATACGACACTATACCCCCTACCCATGTACTTTCTGACCTCTTGCATCTTCTTATCCAGAAAAGGCTGGTCGGGGGATAGCGATGACCAAAACAATCTCGATTTGACCACTGCGCCGTAATTCCGTGCCCTTGTCCAAGAAAAGACAACGCTCGGTGCACCATTCGGAAACTCTCGGATACTAATTGATCGTCTATTGTCACACTGTCCAATCAAAATTCTGCTTTCCGACCCAGCCCACGGAGTTTAGCGAATCAGAATGGCTCTCACGTACACACCCACTCTCGATGGCACGAATATCTAATCGGATCGCGGTGCCAACATAGCTCGTTCTGCGAACTCTGAACTCAATTCACAAAAAAATACATTTCGGTTTTAGTGCCTCTTTTCGACTCAACACCTCGCGTCCAGTTGAAGCTCCTTGTACAATCAATCTCGAATAGACAGGTTTGTTAAGCTGTGATAAACAATTTTGATTTCATCTGAAATATAACAAAATATCGTAAATGTAGTAGGGCATGTGGGCTCACTTCTCCAGGGATTGTTGTGTGATTTTACATTAATGAGGTTGTCACTTTTAATAGTTTCCCAAAGCATTTCATTTTCAAACTTCCGACAAGCTTTTGTTGAATGATAGCTTTCGTTTGATATTGAACTCCGCTCGCATATGAATATGCGCAAGGAATCGGCTACTGAACTTAACCTCTAAAAAGACTCGCAGCGACCTTGTGGACCATAGACAAGATGTAATTGCCCTGCTAGTTCTTACGCCTCTTCAACAGAATAAGGAATATATTTTCTTCACTTAATTCATGCTGCTGTTTCTGTTTCACTGAAAGTGACCATAGAAAAACAATTTACAATCTCAAATTTATAAACATGCACTTCTCTGCTTGCTCAGTCAGATGGCAGTAAACGTCAATATCAACGACCTCCGTAGCAAGTAGTGCATCGAACAACTTGTGCTTTGAGCTAATGAGATACAATTTTGTAGTCGCATCCAGCTCGGCCTCGATCCGAACGTGTCGTGGGCAGTGGGGGAGTTCCGCTTCAGTTCCACTTGCTCACTGTGCTGCATAATCCACGTAGGGTCTATCTACGCGGCTTCGTGAGTGTATTGTGCTACTAGTACCCTGCATCTTCGAATCCTACGTACGTGTGTGAACTGTGCTGCGTACTGCTACTTCTACTGTAACAGCCTGATTTCGACAACTATCGTGAAGATGGCGGCGTCTGTTTTGCGACTTGGAAGAGCAGGACTATCGAGGGTATGTCGTTTTAGTGTAGTGTGTTGGCTGTCTCATTCGTTGCAAATGGGAATTATGCCATGATTTTTACTGACTAGTCCCAGCTAACTAACACTGCACTGGTAATATTAACAGAGAGATTCGTTTAGTTCACTGCCACTGCACTGCCACTGGTTCAGATGGATTGTGTCACAAAATCGCAATACATGCTTTGCTACGTTACTACGCAGCTACGCGAGTACATTGTCATGGGGTATGGAGGCAAACGTAACCAGGCTTTATTTTTCCTATGGAGGCGGGGAGGGGGTGCGTAAGTAAGAAAAGAAAACTGACTTTTCATGCATGCAAAAATTATTGTTTCGTTAGCGCCGACAATCTCGCTCAGCGGGAGGAGGAGGAGGAGGAGGAGGAGGTGGGGGGGGGGGGGGGGGGGTTGCCTCGTACCTTTATGATCACACATTGATATAATCTCTTGTTGATCATTGAATCCCAAGTTCCATGGAATTAATTATAAGTATATGAAAAAGGACTAGAAGTATACATATTTATACAGTTCACCACACAAGCTTATAATTCTATTATTGAATGGAAAGTCCCCCAGACATTCTGGTGAATTTAGGGAATGCTGAAAAAGAATAAAAACATACCAGTTATGAGCACTTCGAAAAATGTTATTATAAAAAAAAGTATCTGCAAACATTTCATAAACAGGCAAATCTACAGCAAGGCTGGCGATCTTTTCAAACATTGTATACATTCAAACATAATACTTATGATAATAAATCTTACGAATGCAAGAGTATGTTTGTGCTTAAAATTTCGGTCATATTAGTAATTTTCCTTATGTCTGAAATAAAGATGCATAAAAACAAACTTCAGTGGTATAACTATATATTTATATATATATATTTTTTTTGTATATATACAGCAAAAATATTATATGGGATATAGTCATAACAGCAATATCACTTTTGAGTCCTGTAAATACCTGTATTTCTCAGACGCTCGCTCATACGTATTATTTGTTTTATAATGTCGAAGCACATATTACTTCTGAGAAAAGAAAAAGTCAATAAAATCTACACACATCTCAACACTATTTTGAATACACAGTTATTCAAAATATCATTTTGAAAATTCCATTTAAATACAATATGAACAAGATCATTTTTTCACTGGTACGTAAGGTTATCCAAAAGGAAGAAGGGAAAAGAGAGAGACTGCGATCATGCTCCCCTTTCAGTTCAGCAGAAAGGACACCGATACATGTATTTTGATATGTCTTCTTCAACCTTATTTTTTAGTTCACTGCATTCCAAGTGCAACCATGTGTCACAAAAATCACAAGAAACCCATTGATCTTCTACGGCTTCTTCTTTCCTGCATGCTGGACATACATATCTAACATCATCTGATTCAATTCCTTCCTTTTTGTTCCTCTTCTTTTTTTTTCTTTTCTTCTAGGCTATTCTCCTTCGTAGAGTCATCTTCTTTGTTTTCTTCTCTCTTGTTTTACATTTCTTCTTCCAAACTCACTTCTCTCTCTCTTTTTTTTTTTTTTGCCCTCAGATTCTTCCAACTTCATTTCTTCCTTCTGTTTTATTTCTTCTAATATATGGTTCATTTCTTCTATCCTCATCACAATCCCATCCCTGTGATCTTTCTTTCTATTTCCTGTACCCAACGTCATCTCTTCTATCTTCTTCTTTAGATCTTCCCTCTTCTTTCTCAATGTCTTTGTGCGTTCTTCTTTTTTTCCTTTGTTTCTCTGTCTTTCTCTTCCTTTCTTTTCTTCAACTCTCTTTTCTGTTTGGATTTCATGTGAGTTATGAAATCATCTCCTGATATTGCTTCAGTAGCTGCAATTTCCTTTTTTGACTTCCTGGAACGTGTACTTCGGGAAACTCGATATAATGTTCGAGAGACGGGAACATTTTTATTTGAAACCTTATTTCATTTTGGGACTAACGAACCTTATGAATAACGATCGAGTTGTAACCGTATATATACATGTAATATATATATAATTATATGTATGTATATAATTATATATTTATTTATTGCAATGTCACAATAGAGGAATGCATTAAATGTCAATTGCTTTGATTATAATTCAAAATCTGAATTTTCGGGGGCCTCCCACTTCGTCGGAAATCCAAGAGGATGTGTAGTTAGCGGGGAGGAGGGGGGAGGTAATAAATCAGTGGTCTGAAAGCGCACGCGCCACATACTGTACACACGTAATTAAGTGGGGGGGGGGGTGTGAGCGGTTACTAGTTAAGAGCCATCTCTGTACGAGTTTCGAACTTTTTTTGTTCGCGTACGAAATTCCACGTAAATACGTACACTACTATCGTTCAGTTATGTGCCGACAGTTGTCAGGTCGACGACTAGCGCCTATTCGTACGACTTATCTCAACTTTGTGGGATTTTAACTAAAAAATCACGGCCTACTCACTAACTTCAGTAGACGAGACCTTTCCGGCCATCGGGAATCTCCAGATTTGGCTAATTGCATTTAAACATCATAAAATAGTCGTGAATACATGTACTTTGAATATTGCAATTTGTTTGAGCATCGAATTCTTAGCATTGCGCACACGCGTACTGCAGTGCGTGCAGTGCGTATTTGAGAATGTAGGGCAGATATTCGCGGTCATCATCAACTACACTCGTGCGCTAAGGGGTGAGCGGTTACTAGTCAGGCTACTGTACGTATTGTCGTATGTAATCAACTACGAGCTGAGTGTAAACGAGTGTAGCCTGTAGGCTACATTCAGTACAGAACTTAAAAGTAGAGATTCTAGGCCCTGCGATCGCGACTGTACTGCTGCCTGGTACCTGGTGCAGTATCTGATCAGTGTCAGTGCAGCAGTGCGTGTGGTTTGGAAATATTAGCCAGTCAGTGCCAGTGCAGGTGGCAGGCGGTAGGGCCTCGGCCCTAGCCTAGTCTAGTCAGCGTGTGTGTGTGTGCGCCGTGGTATGAAACAGCAAAAATGTTCTGCCCAGTCCAGTCGTCGTTAAATTACAAGTGCAGTAGGGGTTAGGTCAAGGATGTTTACCGGTTTTACCATGGTCATGGAATTAGCCTAGTTAGTAATAGCATTGACTGAAGTTCATACAACACGCAACATCACAAGTGTCAGTGTGTCCTGGTGACCTGGGCCCCGTTTCATAAAGTGATAAAGAGTTGATTTGTCATTTGATCACAACTCTTTGCTGGAATGACAATTGTCATGGTAGCGACAAGAATACAGCTTCCTGATGGCTGTTTGCTGTGGGAAGTTGTCATTCCAGCAAGAGTTCTCATCCTAACATCTTTTATGAAATGGGGCCCAGGTCTCCCGATCCCATCAGATTGCTTTTTTGCCTTGGCCTTCTGTGTCTTGAATGCCTTGATTTTGCTGGCACTAAAAAGACCCCACCCCCATGGGGCCATCAATCAATGATATCTGGGCCTGGGGCAGGGATCTTCATATTAGAAATGAGCAGATATGTAATTTTATTACCGCTTTCAGTAACTCATTTTTTTAGCCTGCTCCTAGTCCGAGCTAAATTGGCCCGCGCCAAGCAGTAAAAATTGCGTTTCGTAACTATATAGCAGAGCCACGCTACCTTAGATGACCCATTCATAAACTCGGTCAAGTAGTACACTATTGACTAAGAGGGATAACTGCCACGGTAACTGAGTTGATGTGCGTGCCGCGCGCTTACACTTTGTATGAGCTGAGCAGCTTAAGCTGTGACCTTTGACCGTGAATGGAATTTTGGCCCGCGCCTTGTGCTGCTATCGTTCATAAACTCTTCGATCAGCGCCAGGCCTGCGCCTGGTCCGTGCCTGGTGCTAGCTGCAGCAGCGCCAAAATAGTCCGCACCTGGCGTGGGCCACTTTGGCCCCCACCCATTCATAAACTCAAAATTTTCGACTTGGTCCACTCCTGGTCTACTCCTGGTCCGAGCCAAGAGGGTTACTGAAAGGGGTACAATGTATTAGTAAAAACACAGTGTAAATGCTCCTCCACCCTAAATATACATTATGGTCTAGAAAGTTCCAGCCATGTTACATGTGAAATATCAATTTTTTACCTTTTTTTTGCAGGGGAGGGGAGTGTGTGTGTACAATGTACAATATGTCAAGTGGGAATCTCATAAATAGCTTGGAGACTGGGTGGTGACTTGTTGGCAACTTCAGCTTTGCTGGAGACTATTAAATCTTTTCTCCAGGGAGTCTTGAGAGAATCAAACATGCTCCTTTTTCCAGTCTACAGCTGGTCTCGAAGATGTCTCCTAAGTCGCGTCCTTTGCTGTAGTATACTGGTAGTGGTTTTGACCAAGAGATCGTTTACACCAGTAATTACAATTGTACAATGTAGCTACAAACATACCTGTACCGTATGTCTAGAGTGCATGTTGGCATTGCTTGTGCATCATTTAATGCATTGTAAAACAATTTTGTATCTACAGCTGTTGATGTCATGCTGCCAAAATAGTGCTAGTCCGTTGTATTGCCAGGATTTTTCTTTCATCCATCTTCCTTGGCAGGGGCGGATCTAGGAATTCCGTAAAAAGGGGGCGCCTTTGCAAAATTAAAGGGGGGGGGGGGGGCGCGCACACCCCCAATTTTTTTCTTCACTATAAAGTGCCATTTTTGTGTAGCTTCCAGACTTGAGCTGCTGTATTGAAATTATACCTCATCAAGTATCTTTAATCAAGCACTACTCTTGACAAGCATGCGTGTGCGAATGCTCATCTATTCTGGAGTCATTTCCAAAGTATACCGGCACTAGTACATCTCACATTTGCATTGCATGTTGTTGGCACACTGCATGCCACAATGTTTGGCATATTTCTGGGTATAACAATAACATGATCAGGCACAGTGCTCTGACTTAGCAGATGACAAACATTACATGTATTTCGGGATCTACATGTATGTAGGGTTCAATGTTTTTACTTATGAAATAGCATACAGTACATTTGGTTTCCTCACGCAATATCCTGTTCTCTTTCTTTCAAATCTTGGTTTCTTATTCCAGGCCCTGTTCGGTGCAAGGACTGGGTCATGTTATTACTCCAGTGCAGTGAGTATTTTTTTCTAACCATTTTTTTTTCAGTGTTACAGATACAAGTTTTGATGAACTGCAATCTTCTGAATTTTGGATGCTGCACAATGATTAGAAAAGATATTTATATAGTGTATGTATCATGCAATGTTAAAATATACTTCATTACTCCAAACATAATTTTGAGAGTAAACATTGGTGTTTATGTACGTAAAGATGTATTTCTGCAATGCATGCCTGTCATACAGTCTGTATTTTGAAGTCATTTCCCAGTGACTGCGGTATTTATTGTCAGAAAGAGAGAATTACGGAGAAAATAAATGAATACAGACCTTCAATGTTTATGATGGTAGTTATGTACAGTGATTTCATTTGTATTGTAAGCACTGTAAATCTCTATTTGTGTGATTATGTTTTTGGAAGAAGGGAATACTTTGAAGAAATATGCATGTCTGGTCAACACTGTGGTCTTGACTGTATAAAAACCTAATGTTTCAGAATTAACCAGTTTGCATTTATGGATAAATTGACTCTTAACAAGAGCTGATGATACCAGCAACTACAAGCAAACAAAAAGTTGATACAAAAAAAAAAGAAAAGAAAAGAAAAATAAAATACTTGTTGCACAGCTATGATAGTTGAAATAGTGGTTATAAGTCATCATTGTTTGTAGATCTCTTTTCTATGAGTGGACTCACATCTGGTGTGAGGCACGTTGTAGCTCCTCAGGCTGAGTTGCTAGGGCTGCTGGTACACTGAGTTCCACAAAGCATTTCCGTCTCAGATGAATATGAGTAGAAGCTAAACAGGAGTGAAATAGCCAAATGCTGAGATTGTGCTCCTTTTAAAGCCTTCACAGTTCCATGGATTTCAAGTCTTTGGGCAGGAACATTGGCAAATTGTGGATAAAATTACTACACCTTGTTTTTGCAAAAGTTAGGGAAAGAAAGCCATCCTTCAAGTCCTTGAATGCGTACATTGAAAGTTGAAGATATTGTCATGTCATCTTGACTACTTCAAGCAAAGATGTTCTTCTTGTCATTTTGGCTGTTGATTTCACATTGTGATCTGCTCACTGATGGAAGAATGCCTTCAAAGATGTGCTACAATTACTAGTAACCCACGAGTGAATCATATCAGCTAATTAAAATGCAAAACTTTTAGACATATCAAAGTGTTTTTGATATCTTGCATGCATTAGTGTATGCACTGAAATGATGGCTTTTGTTCTTACAAGATGATAAGCAATTCTGATTTTGTTTTATCCTTCTTACCATCAGCCGACGACAAAGCTCCTCATCAATGGACAGATGGTAGATTCCACAACTTCAGACTGGATCGATGTCCATAACCCGGTAGGTTATGGATATTTGCCATAACTTTGCCCATCATTCCTCGCTTTATGTCAAGTGCTCAGTATCCGTACCCTGAGACTGTTAAAGAGTATGGCTTCCCATTGTGATTAAAATTTATTATGCTTTCTGTGCTGATTGGCACGCACACTGGTGGAATGGTAGATTGTGTCTCCAGATTACAAATCATGTTCAAAATGTTCCTTATGCATACCATGCTACTCGCCATTTGTTGCTGCTGTTTATTTTTTAATCGAAACTTTACTTGTTCCTCCAACTTTCAGCAGTTGAACAAAGAATGGTACATTAACTTCATTACCTTCATTGCTTTGGGCAGGCCACCAATGAAGTTGTGACGAGAGTCCCCAAGTCGACCCAGAGCGAGATGGAAGCGGCCGTGAATGCCGCGCAGGCCGCCTTCCCGTCCTGGGCGGAGACCACCATCCTCACACGCCAACAGATCATGTTCAAATATCAGCACCTGATCAAGGAGAACCTGGTCAGTACTCAGACACATGTGATCCCATGATGGTGATGATGATGATGATGATGATGATGAATGATGATGATGATGATGATGATAATGATGTTGATGATGATGGAGATGGTGGTGGTGATGGTGGTGGTGGTGGTGATGGTGATGATGATGGTGGTGATGATGGTGGTGATGATGGTGGTGATGGTGATGATGATGATGATGATGGTGATGATGGTGATGATGGTGATGATGATGATGATGGTGGGGATGATGATGATGATGATGATGTGGGTGTGGTTGTCACCAGGGCACCGTTTCATGAAAGTTGTCTCGTCAGCCCTGACAAGTTGTGGGTATCTGACAATTACCATAGTAACTGTCGGTAACGGGGGCTTCTCAGCCGATCAAAACCAAGTATTTTACTGTAATTGTCAGAGACTGACAACTTGTCAGGCTGACAGGGCTAATAACTTTCATGAAATAGTGCCCAAGTATATATTGGTCTCAATGACAGTATTGATGATAAACATGGTGATGATGATAGTGATGATAATGCTAATAATGATGATAGTGATCATGTGGTCCATGGTTGTGAATATGGTGCTTATGATTACTGGTGACATGGTTGGCAATGTAATGATGACAATGATGATAGAGAAGATACTGGTGATTGACGATAGTGGTAGTTTTTAATGATTACTACAAAAGTTCTGAGTGAACATGATGTAGTATTTTGGGCATGATGTGACTTTTTGTCATTACAAGATTGTTATAGGGAGGAACAGTTGATTTCAAATAAAAATTATTCCAAAATGTTCAAGCCATAATATTCATCCAGTCTGTATTGATGCTAAATCATTATCATACGTCCTATTAAGAAGTTATACAACCTTTCATCACCCGAAACTGAAAGTTGCCTCGACAGCCTGAGGATAAATCTTGTGTCCCTTCTACTGTGAAGTGATCTAGATTAAACAAACAGTGTCACTGATTCTTTGAGTTCAGGCTGTAAGTGCTTGACATAGCAGACACTTTAGTGATGAGGGCATGTATAGTGTATTTGCCGCAGTGGGCCTTTGTGAAAAGATTGCTGAGTATGGTTTCATTCATACCACCAAAGGACAGGAAATACTATTGAAATGACAATGCTGTTAAAAAGAATTGTGATAAGATTATCAGTTGAGGTTTTCCTACGTGGGGAGTATAGAAACAGGTGTTTACTGTCCAATACATTTGTTCTTAGAAATTCACCTACACGTGATGGTTTGTTGACAGGTTTGAATATCTTGCCTACCAGTTTCTGATCACGCTGTTCACATGATTGCCAATTGAGGGACACAATACACAGTATAAGGTGAAAATGTAATGATTTACAAGAGGTGATCTTCATGTTTGATTTGACAGAAAAGTTCATGTATGCCAATCATATGTAACATTTGAAATGTGCAGTATGCTCAGTAGCCAGTTTTTTTACATCATGGTAACCCTCCATTACCTAAGATGTATTTGTGTTTAAATAGTTTTCTAAATACCGCTACATTATTGCACCTTCACACATGGTGACAGGGCATTTTACACTGTAGACAATTGTGCATTGAAATGATGTGTAACTGTAATTTGAAATTTGAACTGTTATTTGTTGGTTGTTGTCTTTTAATAGAGGAAAATTGCAGAACTCATCACACTGGAACAAGGCAAGACACTCGTAGATGCGGAAGGAGATGTCATGAGAGGATTGCGTAAGTTTGATGACTTTCTTACCACTTTTGACGGCTGCCTCCTGTCACTATACAACCTGACAATTTTTTTTTTAGCAAGGCATTGGTGTAATGGAAACAATAAAATAGAATACAAAAACAAAGATGTGCTAACCATTCATAAGCACCTTTGCATTATGTAATATAGACATGAAATGCACACATGGCTATAGGTGCATATAACTTAAACAGTGTATGTTCCTTATTAAAACACTATAAGTGCTAGAATGAAATTGTCTACACAAATATACATTTTGTGGAAAAAAAATGATATATGTAGTCCCATCTACCCATTTCTGTATAATTAAGTTTTATGCCATTTCCTTGTGCCAAGAGCATGCATTTATGCTGGGATTTGAACGTTGTACATAAGGTGTGTCTGCATGTCAAAGCTATCTTTTTGGGGAAGGAGATCTTATCTTTTGTATCTGCCACACTAGTTCCTGTTCAAATGCCATCCTTAAATGTACAGCTCAAGTCAGCGGTGTAATGACCATGAACAATGTCAAACTGGGTCACCCTCATGTCTGATAATGGACAATGCATTGTGTTTTAGAGGTTTCTGCATGCAAGTGTCCATTCTGTGTTCAGTATGTGGGGCATTTTGTGCTAGTAATTATGTGATAGAAGTTTATGGTGGTGGGAACAAGTGCTAGACCAGTGCAGAACGTAGAGTCTCGTCTTGTCTTTTCATCATTGCCGACAAGTAATGACTCAGTATTTTTTGTGCATCATGCGGTTGCACATCAGTTTGACACCAGTTTCTCATTAATTGGCTATGAAATAGGGGGAAAAAAAGAGAAAAAAAAATATACCCCTACCGTCAAACAGAATTACATTTGCACTGTAATTGCGAATGTAGCCAGAGCACTTTCTGTAATGATTTCAAAAGAGCTAAGAAGGTTTTGAGTACCGGTACCCAAAATACTTGTACCTTATAGGCTCATTGAGTACGAGTTTAGTCTTGCACAGAACAGCACAGAAAAGGCTTGTTACATTATGCATAGCAGATTTTGATGCTGTTCTAATGTGGGAGTTGGTCCATTGTATTGGTCCACTGCCAAAAAGACTTGCCAGATTGTGAATCTGAGAGTTAAAAAGAACCTCTACATCAAATATTTGCTGAAGAAAATGTTGTGGTCGGTCAATGTTTGTTTTGATTACCTCAGTGAATACTGATAGTCAAACATGCATCACTGTTCCTTTCAACCCTTTGTGAGCTTTGAATGCCGATTGGCACAGAAAACCCCATACCCTGTACACACTTTCCAAACTCCAATGCAGGAAAAGGGTTTAGGAAATAAAGTTCCTATGATGCATGGTAAAGGCAATTTCAACAATGCAACATTGACTTGGGTTTATTGATCTTTTAATGCGAACATTTTTTTCTCCCCAAATGAATTGTGATATGGTACTGATTTGCAGATGAAAGTTATTTCTTCATCTTATTGAAGTAAGAGCTAAAAATTAAGTTTTTTTTTTCAGAAAAAAAGAGCTATGCAAATACACTGTACATGCATAAATATATGTAGAAAAAAAAATAAATACACACACAAAAAAAGAGAGGTTTATACAATAGATTGTAGAACACTGCAAAATGTGACTGATCCAAATCACTTTGGCTTTCTACTTATTTGAACATCTACAGTGGATGTATTAAATCCCCATATCAATCATAATGAGACCCTGGTAATATGCTTGCAAGTTTGCAGTCACTCTGTAGCCGAATTTTTACCTAGGTTGTCATTAAAATATTAAGTTTCTCCTCTTTTCTCTTGTTTTTCCTACCGGTGCAGAGGTTGTTGAGCACATATGCAGTATTACGTCATTACAACTTGGCGAGACACTACCTTCCATTGCCAAAGACATGGACACCTACACCATGCGTGTGCCCCTTGGAGTCTGCGCCGGCATTACTCCGTAAGTGTGTCTGGCAGTACTAGATTTGTTTTTGATTTGTCACAGAACAAGGGAGTTTAGAGACACAAGATGGTGAACTGATAAAGTGCACTGAAAACATAGCTGAAAAATACATTGCAAACCAATATAGGTTGATACGAGGTGTGTATCTCATACCAGCTGTTGCCAGCAGTGCTGACTTTGCCCAGCTTTATGACACGGTCTTGACTTTTATTTTTCCAACAGTGTGATTGTTATCTTTGAACTGTGCTGACTTTCTGCAGTAAAGTGTGTTGTGTGTTTTGGTTTCTGTTTTGTTTTTGTTTTTGAAGGATTCCAAGTTCACTAGAGTTTAAACTGTATAGTATGCCATAGTTTGTTCTAGCCATGAAGAGAAAATGCAAATTACATTGTAAGCGTGTGACTGTTGGCGGGTTTTCTCTTGTTAGTTTGTTTATGCACACTGTGTGATGACAGCTTCGCGATGTTGTTTACCCAGTATGTGACCATTGTACCTGTTGTTAATAAGCATAGTGTCATGTACATGTACATCAAACAATCACAAATGCCTGAAGTGCAGAATGTTACCACAATGAAGCGACTAAGGCCATTTCGCTTTGGGATGCCAATTGAAAGTTCTGCCCTGCTTTGCTTCCCCTTCCCTTACAAATTAACCTCTCTGTGCCATAATGTAAAGTTATATGGACCGTGATGTGAGAAAAGGGCCCTTAGCGCTGTCGCGTACAAACCCCATAAAATGGCATGGAAGTTTGACAAAGCAATACGTGCCCCCCAAAAAGAAAAAAAGATCAGCTAGCTATGTGTGTGCGCATTCATAGATGCATCAAAAAGTTGCAAAATATAGACAGAAGATGCTTTTTTAAATGTCATAATAGGGGCACTTAGGAGTGGAATTTTGCATATCGAAGTATATCAGAGTTCATTCTACAATGTGGCTGTGAAAACTCATTTTTTGTATTTATGCCCTGAAGGCCCTTTCCTCGCATCACGGCCCATATGTATCTTTTTTTTTCATTTATAATTTATGATCATAATGTAGAGTCACTATATCTGTTTGTAGATACCAGTGAAATGTTCCTTATTAGAGAGAAATACAACTCCATACAACGTGACCATTATATTTGTAGAGGAATATCAGATGAACAAAATGCTGAAGGTTTATTCAACTGATGATATTAAGTAAGAAAGTCCTGGAATTTTAGAGTTATGTGTGTTTTCCAGTCACAGAGCTGTCAAACATAAATTTCACATATGCAAATCAGATGAGGTAATGGAAGTCATCAATCTTAATTATACAAATTCCTGCTATCATTCACACATTTTGTCTCTTCTCATAGATTCAATTTCCCAGCCATGATTCCACTATGGGTAAGTATAAGCCTAGTAATCTCTTTGTCTTCCCTATCAAATGATGACTGATTTAATTCAAATGGGATATATTCATGCAGGCATTTGGAGAAGAGTCTCAACAAGTTTATGTTCAAAACTACCATCAGAACAGGGGAGAGTTATGTGAACAACTTCCAAACCTGCCAACCATTCTGACTTTGCAGAAAAGAATCAGAATTTTGATCATTCCCAGCTCTTGTTTCAATAGGAGTTTCCTATCTTTCTTCATAACTTTCCTACACACTTCCTATAGGAACTGATCTTTCTTTCCTACTTTGGATCCAAATCATCCTTACTTTTCAGTCAGAAAGGTTGGGAGGTCTGGACTTTACGGAATCAATAGTGGAGGGGAATGAGTCCTTGTATGTTCAGGTTTCAGACAAATGGTTTCATCATTTCTTCTCTTGAGGTGTAGACCTACAGGAGGGAATTTCATTCATAGCAGCAATCTTATCAATAGTGGGGGTTTAGAGCACGTAACTAAAGTGTTAAAGAGAGGCATACAAGTTGATTAGATCCTGTTCATTTTGAAAGTCTCTTTGGAAGGATTAGAAAACAAAATGTCTTTGATACATATTGATTCTTGAGCATTGCCTGCACTGCTATTTTCATTGCTAGTATCAAGGAAACTGTAATTATCTCCTCCCTTGTAATAATTTTGAGCAAAGTGGATATGTAGCTCAGTATACAAGATCATTAAGATAGAGGACCGGGTTGTTTGATTCTGTATTAGGAATATGGTATAATGCTGTTGTAAAGTGGTGAATCACATACTGAATCAAAAGCAGATTTGCAAGGTTTTAAAGCTGTATGACCTATGCTGTATAGCTGGATATCTGTGCCAATGTCACTGTAAAGGGACTTCTTGCAATATTTTCTCGGTCTGCAGATGTTTCCTGTGGCAGCCGTGGCAGGAAACACTGTGGTGATGAAGCCTTCTGAGAGGGACCCTGGAGCGTGTATGCTGCTTGCAGAGCTAGCCAAGGAGGCGGGATTACCAGATGGCGTTCTCAACATTATCCATGGCCAGCATGATGGTGAGATGATTTTCAACTACGAATTGTTGGATGCGTCAAAAGTAAACTTCTCTGGACAGAAAAAAAAAGATATTAATTGAGTAAAATTTTCTCATGAGCTGAAAAAAAAGTTGTATCAATGCCATACAATTTGAATGTCACACAGGGACTGTCTTGGCTGAATGGTTTAAGACCATACGGTTTCAATTGTGGGCTTCCATGTGCTTGTGAGGTTTTAGTCCCAGCACGGCAGTAGTACCCTTTGGAAAGGCACTTCATCCTCACTGCCAAATCTTTTGCAGGAGACTTTGAGCCATCTGTAATGTGTTTATGAAAGCTATGCAAAATTTGTACCTTCTGCACGTGAAAGAACCCATCCAAAGAGCTGGATGAAATCCCGTTGAAGTAGTCAAAAAAAAAAAAATGAGTGATATCTGCAAGAATTTTCATGACTGAACGGGGCATATTACCATCGAAGAATAGGAAGAAGAAGAGTACCTTATCTTCATTAGCTCATGAACTTCTTTCTCTCCATAGATTTAATTTGCCAACAATGATGCCATTTTGGGTTACAGTGAGAGGTATCATTACAGTTGTTTGACAGGCAGCATCAATACTAAAAGTTTGGGGATGGGGACGGATTTTGTTTGTGCTTCATTGTAATTTTAATACACAGTTTGTCAGTTTGTCTGTAAGTATTTCTTTGCCCAAACACTCTGTCGTTACTCTGCAGGCTTCTTCATTGTCATATGTGTACCTACTATAAAACAAACAAAAGCAAGCAAACAAAACTTGTGCAGTGAATGTTTTGTAGGATTTATATTTTTAGGAAATTGTATAGGTTATCTTGAGGAAAGTAAGGAGGAAGTTTGCTTACAGGATTAGAATGACTACATTCACTATAAGTATAAAAAAATGAAAATAATGCATATTTGCAAACTATCTAAATGCTTCCTTGATGTTGGAGTATGCATTTTACAACATCTCGAGTGTTCTTCTTCATTATTATGAAAAATGCAGCTGTGAACTTTGTATGTGACCACCCACTCATCCGGGCTGTCTCCTTTGTGGGCTCGGACCAGGCCGGCGTCTACATCCACGAGCGGGCCAGCAAGAATGGCAAGCGGGTGCAGTGCAACATGGGGGCCAAGAACCACGGTGTCATCATGCCCGACGCCAACAAGGAGAACACACTCAACCAGGTGGGTGTGGTCCCACTCCCTCAAAACAGAACGAAGCTAGAAAAGCACTCTTGAGAGCGCAGACCTCCACCAAGCAGCTCATTTCCACCACTGATCTTGTTCTGCCATGGAGATCAGTGATTTCCATCCATACGTATGCATGCTGATAATCGCCCAATTTCCCAATATAGAAGCCTTTTGTTACGTCATCAACTTCCAGCTGTGCTGTGTGCCGTGCCCCAGCAGAAACTAGAGCATGCACTTTAGTGCGCATATGAAAACCTTTAAAAATGCGCAGCTTGAACTCTCAAATTCATTGACCCTATCTGCAAAAACAACAAAATTCCTTCAAAAATCCATCAAAATTCCCAGATCATTACCAAAATTTAATCATCTGTTCCTTGTGTCATGATCAACTTTTCCTGCAAGTTTCATCCATATCTATCCTCAACTTTTTGAGGTATTTTGCACACAGACAAACAAACAAACGAACCAATGCGGATCAAAACGTAGCCTCCTTCCTTGGCAGGGGTAACAAAGGGGAAAATATTCAAGTGAGAGACAGTTTGATGTCCTGTTCAAAGCCACTGCTCTTGTATTCTGTGTGTAAGTTGGAGGAACTATGTAAGTCATTTAAAATTGGTGCTTGCATGATTGAGTAAGTAGGGTTAGAGATTCATATACCTTATAACTGTGTAGAGGACTGTGCAAGACACAGTCAAACGTTTACATGAGGTCACTGCTGGGATCTGAAGGTTGATATGCAATGGTGTTTGCTGTTTAAACTTGGATAATGTCTCCATTGTGTCAAAAAATTCAAAAGCGTACAAAATCACACAAAATTCCTCGAAGCAAAATAAAACATACACAAATTGCAAACTTATCATACTTTATGTAGAGATATCTCTGCTGTGACAATTTTTGTGATCTTGTGCAAGAAGGTTGATATGCAATCATGTTTGTTTTTAGATGCGAACAATGTCTCCATCCTTTAGAAATAAAATTACCCAATGTTCCCCAAACAAATTAAAACGCTGATATCAAACTTTATCGCTTTCATTCTTACAATTTATAATGCAATATAGTTCTGTTCACTATCTTCTGTTGGTCTTTGTCTTCCCTTTATAAAACCAATATGTGACCGTGCATTTCATAACCAACAAAAAGTCACAGGCCTTGATTTTATGAGAAGACTCAAAGTGGGTGAAATAGCACAACCTAATCAATCTTGAGTTGTTCATATTTTCTGAATAAGCAATTCCTTTTCTACCTCATTCTAAAATGTGGGATCATAAAACGAACTGCGATTTTGGCAGTTTTTCCATAGCCCTTTTTAGAGTACACTTTTTATTTCTTAAAAACCCTTACACACTGTTCACTTTCAACTCCAATAACTTTTGAAAAGACGGTGCTACTGCTTTGAAAGTTGGTATCAGTCATGGATAGATTGTGTTTATAGAGCATGCTCAATGTCGGCTTAATCTGATAATCCCTTCATTGTTGTTGCTGAGGAGTTTTACATCCCTTTTATTTGTCCCATTCATGGCATAGAGAGCACAGCTTGTAAAGATTAAGCACCTGAATAAACCCTATACGTAAGAGCCTCTTTTCTGAGTACACAATTTCCAGAGAGTGTGCTTTCTTTCCAATATTTAGATAGATCAGGAGAGTCCATTTCAATTTAGTTGAATATGTATCTTTTTATAGCTTAAAGTGTACTCTTGCAGAATCCGCCCTTTACTAATCATCCATGTCTGGTGACTTTTTGTTGGCTTTGTGATGTAGGGTCACATGTGTGACCTTTGAATCCTTGATGTTTCAATAGTGCTTCTCTCTGTCTCTATATTTACCAGTTGTGTGGAGCTGCCTTCGGTGCGGCCGGTCAGAGGTGCATGGCACTGTCCACTGCTGTCTTTGTCGGTGAGGCCAAGGAATGGATCCCAGAGCTCATCGACCGGGCCAAGGCGCTGAAAGTTGATGCTGGTGAGCATGAACTTTCACTCGTTCTCCTTGATCTGTAGGAATGGTTGTCAAGAACACTTCCATTTTTTGTTTTTACACAGTGTCAGTAAAGGTGGCAACAAGCCTTGGTTTCCTTAAAGGACAAGTTCACCTTCATAAACATAAGGATTGAGAAAATGCAACAATATTAGTAGAACACATCAGTGAAAGTTTGAGGAAAATTGGACAATCGATGCAAAAGTTATGAATTTTTAAAATTTTTGTGTTGGAACCGCTGGATGAGGAGACTACTACAGCTTGTGAGTCATATGCGTACAACAGTATAAAGAAAATATAAAAGAAAATTCAACATATTTTCACTTTTTTGGCATAATAAAAGAGCAATTGACTTGCCTCTTTCTAAAGGCAGGGGGAATAATATTACCCATAACATTTATCGGTAACGAGTCAGGGGAATGTGTACTTTTTTCAAAAGATGGAATTTTGTGAAATTCTCTTTATATTTTCCTTATATTGTTGTACGCATGTGACATCTAAGTTATTCATACACTGCAGTAGTCTTCTCATCCAGCGGGTACTGCACAAAAACTTCAAAAATTCATAACTTTTGAACGGATTGTCTGATTTTCCTCAAACTTTCAATGATGTGTTCTACTAATATTGCTACATTCTCTCAATCCTTATGTTTATGAAGGTGAACTTGTCCTTTAAAGTAGCATTGTAGTTTCATTAAATCTGCCAAGTGATCAGACTGGTAACAAGTGTAGATATCCTAGCTCAGGGTTCATTTTTAGGCTTGCCTGTTTCCAAAGCTCAGATAATTTTAAGATTGATATTACTGAGAAAGGCGTCTGGAGAGGTTACTTCACTAAAAATAGGGACATGAAGTGTCCTCAAGGGACGAACATGTATGTAGGATGGAGGCTACACTCCGGTTTAAATTTGTTTTTCATCTTTGATGAGTGCCGCATCCCCTGATACTCATGTTTCCTTCTAAGCTCCCCCTCCCCCTCTCCCTCCCCCTCCCCCAAGATTAAGTTTGTGAATATCAGCTGCAAAGTCTGTAAGATTCTGCAGGATGCTGGAGGAAAGTGTAGAAATCTCTGCATGTCCTAATAACAAAACCTGAATATAACTCCTGTTCGTCGATTTGGATGCATGTAACAGGCAAGCATCTCCGTGATTGTTCTTTGGGGCTTCCCTGGTTTTTGATGTGTGGATGTCAGCAGCTGTGGAATACACCCTGCATTAAGATCGTTGACCTTGTAGGGGTTCTTCTTGTCCTCTGTCATGCCAGGTGACCAGCCCGGAGCTGACCTCGGTCCCCTGATCTCGCCCCAGGCCAAGTCCAGAGTCTGTGAGCTCATCCAGACCGGAGTGGACGAAGGGGCGGAGCTCCTCCTCGATGGTAGGGACATTTCGGTCAAGGGATACGAAAATGGAAATTTTGTCGGACCAACCGTCATCTCTTCAGTCACGGTAAATTGCTTTTTTACTTTGCTCTCGTTTTCAATGGTCACAGTATTGTTTTGGCTTCTTGTTTTTTATGGTATCATTATTAAAGTTTTTTGTTGTTTTGTTTTGTTTCATGTATTTGTAAGTCTTAGGACCGATGTTCAATGACCAGGTATTGTTTATGCAGTACAGTGATCATGAAGATTCCAGTCTTGATGACAACGGCACCCTTTACAAGTTCAAATGACTTTAATGTGTAGGAAGATTTCACAATCAAGGTGCATTTTCATCTAGAGTATTAAGGATAACCATGATAACTAACATGAGAAAGTTGTAATGGCCATCTATATAATGAAATTGCATGTATATTTATGAATATTTTTTTTGGGTAAAGTCTATGTGTATTGGCATCCAAATATGATGAGAGAAAATAATTTAGATTGTGGTAGGTCTCTGCAAGAGAGGCAATTCTTTTTTTAGATGCCATTTCTGGCACAACATTTGAAGACACCACAGAGCACTTGAAGAATGCTTAGTATGTATCCATGTCGCTTGTGAAGTATAACTTCACATTATACTTGTGTGCCCTAATTTAAACAAACTCCAAAATGAGCAAATATTTGCAGACCCAGAGTGGTACTGACATATGTGTCTTTATCATCAGGTCAAACTTTGGTTAAGAAAGATTTACAGAGAACCATCACTATAATTTTTTCATCCCCCTTCTGGTTCCACAGTGATGACATATTTTTCCTTCTTTTTATTATCCCCAACTCTCTGCTTCTTCAGACCGACATGACATGCTACAAGGAGGAGATCTTCGGACCCGTTCTGGTCATTCTCAACGTCGACACCCTGGATGATGCCATTGACCTGATCAACAACAACCCCTATGGCAATGGGACGGCCATCTTCACCACAAACGGTGCCACCGCCCGGACCTACACAGAGAAAATCGATGTGGGCCAGGTGAGATGGATGAGGAATGTAGTGACTACAAAACAAAAGGGGGAGGGAATTTTGTGTTAGGTAACAGTACATGGTACTTGTGGTTTACATTTGCAGTTAATTTATGGAGGGATCACTGAATTTATGTGCTTCATTCATTCACTAGTACTGCATACCACCAGCCACTAGATTCAAAATCAAACAGCAACCAAAAACAAAAACAAAAAACCAAACTCTCTTACAATGAAAGAAATGCCAATGCAGGTTGCCCATGACCTTCAGATTTTGACTTAATTTTTGTGGCCACACTTAAGTGTTAATACATATTTGAGTACCTCGGGTAGTGTGTGTTGTGAATGCTGAAGATCTGGAAACTCTGCAAAATGAGTAAATTACAATAGTACGGTGTCTTAGACATTGCTCTGTCTTGCATAGCAATATTTCATGTTGTATGGTAAAGTTGTACAGTAAAATTCTTCGCAGTGGTAGTGGAGAAGGAGACATCACATTGTTATCAAAGGTTTTCTCATTGGAATAGGTACCAGAGGAGTTCTTTGACATTTTGGCAGCAATATCCAAATTCTTGGAAGACTAAACAGGCAGAACAGAGTAAATATTTGGAAAAGGCACAGATTCCATCATTAGAACATATACTGTCAAACACAGTGATGTTTAACACTTGGACATTACAGATTTGTGTATTTTTCCCCATTGATGTCACACTGGATTTGGCTACCAGTAAAGTCATCAATATTTAACACTAATGCAACCAAGGCATCAGTGTTGTAATTGTTGAACACCTTCTTCATGATGTCTCTATCCATTTCTCTGCCACATGCGCCAGGTCGGCATCAACGTTCCGATCCCCGTACCGCTGCCCATGTTCTCCTTCACCGGCTCGCGGGGGTCGTTCCGCGGCGACACCAACTTCTACGGCAAGCAGGGCCTCCAGTTTTACACCCAGGTGAAGACGATCACCCAGCTCTGGAGGTCGGAGGATGTCAGCCACACCAAAGCAGCTGTTGCCATGCCAGTGATGAAGTAGATTGCGCAATCCCTTCCAGATGGAAAACAACAATCATCAGAGAGTTTTAATACGACTTTTTAAATAACCACGGAAATGATATATGGAAGGGTGGTAAGCTATGTGTTCTATTTCTCATTTTCACTTCTATTTTGTTTGACAGGGTTAGTGCGTAAGGGGCTGTTTTTTAATGTCTATTCGAATGTTAGAAATGTAATCTTTGAGTGACTCTTAAGGGGATATGGCTTGGTGGGAGCAGTATATTTCTATTCGACGATTGAAACACTGATGGCAATAATATACTTACATATCATTTTGAGGGTTTTAATTTTTTTTCAGGGTTAATCCAAATGAAAGTAATCATGCTTTTTTGAAATCAGAACCTCTCTTGGAGAAGCATACTTATGTGCATGGTGTAATCACATGGATGTAATAGTGTGTCATCACTTTGTATACAATTTTGTCCTTGAGGCATGCTATGATTAAGTGTTGATGACAGTGGTGTAGAAATGATTCTACTTTTTGTGTTTACTCATCGTTTTTATAACAATATGCTGGTGAATGTGCTCTGTTGTGTCGTTAATTACTATATAAGCCAAATGCTGAGTGGATTGATGCCAAAAGAGTGTATTTGTGTATGAGAGCACTGATTTGCTCTGAAGGTATCAAATGTACAGTACAGTGTAAGTTTTTTTTTTTTTTTTTTTTTTTTTTTTTTTCAAATGAACCAGCTGAAGTTATTTTCAGTAATTGCATTTTCAGTTATTACATTTTCTGTAGTTACATTTTCAGTAATTGGCCACACATCAATTAACTAACAACAATGAAGTTCTGTCAGTCAGCTGTATTGTATTGCTGCACATCCGAAAATGTTATCACATATGTGTACAGCATTTTTTAATCAGGAATTCAGATGTACGTTTAGCTAATCTGAAAGTGTCTAGATGTTGTTGACAATCTGTTCATCACTGATAGACTTTTTTTTTTCTTTCATGTAAGTCAAACTAAAAATTGTGTGCTGTATGATCTTCATCTTCACTACTCATACCCCAGAAAAATATATTATCTGCTGTATTCAGACATAAAAAGTCTCTAAAATTTCTTTTTAGCAAATACTAGAGAATGAAGCATTATATTTTTTTGTCTGTAGTTATGTAGGAGAGAAACTTCCGAACTGATGTTCTCCCCCCCCCCCCCCCTTGTTCTCATCTCCCTCCCCCCTCCCAATTATGTCAAGCCTAGGAGATATAGGACATTGTATATACATCTTGTACAAGTCAAACTCTGGAAATGATGCATTTCATTGTTTCCGCACTATCAAGGAATAAACAGTTTGGCCAAAAAAACACAACCATTCATTGAGTCCAGTGAACCAAGTCCCTTGTGCTGCAATGAGTACAAGCTAACTTGCAAGACAACTCAGAAACTTTTCGTTGTATTATCATCTTTCACTTCTGAGTAACAATTAGTTGGGACACTGACAGATTTGGGATTGAGGTAGGGGTGGGAAATGGAAGCTGGTTTGAAACTTGTAAATTGTCTCCAGCACAAAGTGAGCTATGAGCTGTACATGATCTCTTTAACTGATGGCAAGGCATACCTGCACCTTTTTATTGGTGTAATTTGCAATATTTTAGAGCTGCAGCACTTAGAGGACAGATTAAACGCAAAATGATACTGCATCTGTGGGTGTCACGGCAGCAGTGAAACAGGGATGAGGGCGTATTATCTGTGATGGTTTGCTCCCGAGCATTCCTGTATGCATGACAGAAAACTTGACGATTCTGGATACGTTTGGTGACAACTGTACCGTCATATTGTCCATTTATGATGAGACATGTAGTCAAGTCATTTTGCCTGAATCAGAATGGATGGCTTCCCCCAAGGAGTATGTGCCATAATTGGCATGGATTAAATCTAGCACATGTGGTGTGAGATTTGCGATGATATTTGAGCGATATCGAGTGGTTATGTCGTATCTTTCTGTGGCCCAATCATGAATGGCATCAACGATAATGTTGCAAAACCATTTTTGTGTGTATGAAAAGCGAGTACTGCCATACAACTGATTGTATTGTACATGTTATACAATGCCACAACTTATGTTCTTTTTTTTTTGAAGTAGACATTTATGCGCACCTATTTTCCTATGAATAAACATCAATATTGCTGAAAATGAACAAAATTTGAGTGTGAATGTGATTTTGTTTTTTCACTTTAGCTTCAAATTTCTGTTTTTCTGTTTGTTGAGAATGCAACATGGTGCACACAAAAAAGGTATACATGTTATACAAATGTCGAATGTTTAATAGTGCAATGAACAGAATATTTTATGAGGTGAAAGATGAAATGATCCATTCAACGAGGCGCAGCCGTTGAATGAATCAATAATTTCATCTTTTGCCAAATGAAATATTGTCCATTGCACGAATGAAAAACATTTATTGTTTTATAGAGCACGTAAAATAGATCCTTGTCATTTGATGTTTTATGAATTTAGAAATGAGAGAATGTGTGGGATCTGAGATCGAGGGAGTACTCACTGAGCGTTTTACGCTAGCGAGCTTTCGCATATACACGTGTACACTGCATACGCAAGTGTGTTTCATGCGTAGTGTGCTGGGCTCTCGGCGTGCGTGCAATGGAGCAAATTGTACGGATCCAAGATTGCATGGTAAATGGAGCCACAATTGCACGAATGATGACGTAATGGTAAAATGGGACGAATGATCAATAGCAAACAACCAATCAAATGACAAGGATCTGTCTAGGTGTTATATAAATGTATAATGAAGTGATCTGCCCATGATAAAAAACTATTACGATGAATACAATAGTGTATGAGAGATCTTTCACACCTGGTGAATTCATATCAAAGCCTACTGCTCAACTGCTCACGTATCTAGAGAAACCTGAACTCGGTTTATAAACAAAGGAACATTTTAGACAATATAAATGTGTATGTCACATCATATGTACATAATTGATAGTGCCAAGTGTAGATTTGTGGAATCTATTGTGGTCATTGAGCAGAGAAACCAATAATCTGAAAAACTAGGGCTCCTACTCTA
Organism: Diadema antillarum; assembly: GCF_040938485.1. Lineage (NCBI taxonomy): Eukaryota > Metazoa > Echinodermata > Echinoidea > Diadematoida > Diadematidae > Diadema > Diadema antillarum. The sequence goes on from NW_027270918.1 coordinate 854,326, forward strand.
ATATCAATGAGTAGGTTCTGAGGGATTATCTCTCCAAATTTGGTGCTTTTATCCCCCGTGTAATGGTAATCTCAAATTTTGATATTAAGCGACCCGACTATATGTGAAAATGCTATGTCATCATCCTTTCTAATTGTGATTTGCAATGAATGGTGAGAACATCCTTATTCCATATCGTAATCACTATAAAAATTCTGAAACTCTGTACCCAGTACAACCAATTTATAGATGTTCAAAATGCAAGAGTCTGAAAATGGTTCAGAAATCTCCTTTTGATCTGCCAGAGCCGAGTCGCTCTCTCAATTAGGGAGAGAGAGAGAGGACAAAAAAAAAAAAAGAAGACACAGTATGACTTGTCATTATAATTCCAATTTTATTCTTGATGACCAATAACAGACATATCATCCACATACAAATTATATAAAATACACATGTGCATGTGGGTTTGCTGCACAACACTTTGAAGAGGGGAAATTATTCTTTGTAAAGTATCAGTGGGACAACTTGCCAACACACTACAAAATGTACCACTCCACATGAAGACAGTACATGTATTGTTGCAATTGAAAACGTATCCCAGTGGCATGAACAGTAAACTGACACAATCACTTGTGCAAAAGTCCCATCTTTTGTTTTAATTGAAAAATGGACACACACATCTGCATCAAACTTCCAAGTACATTATAGATGAGGCAGGCATACTTTTGTTTAATTTCTACTCAATATCTTAACAGTCTCCTCTGTAACTCAGATAATCTTTTCAAACTGCACTTGTTTGAATGCATTATTCTAGAGTTGCAAATTCCCACAATCAAAATCGCTGTGTTTCACTTGTGACAGAAATGACAACAGCTTCATTCTTCTGTGTTGACAAAGTCTGTCTGTGTACTGAATGCTGCCATGGAATTCTAATAATAAACCGCTGCTGGTGCCCATCGACACTGCATAGACAGAACACAGGCCGGCGGAGCGTTTTCAAAAGTGTGGGGGCCCACTTCCGGGTTTCATGGGCTAACAAGCAAAAAAAAAAAAATAGAGAAAAAAAATCTCTATCTATTTCTATTAGTGCCACTTGCGTACTTCCGGGTTAAAAAAAGTGTGGGGGCCCAAAGTGATGACACCTTATGTATTCCTTTGTATGGTGTACAAAAAGTGGGGGGGGGGGGGGGGGGGGGGGGGGCCCGAGCCCCCACGGCCCCCATGGTTCCGCCGGCCATGGAACAAAGATGGCTCCCAGAGTAAGAGTACATACTGCAAAAGTGGAAGTCTTTGTAGTGTGGAAATTTTTGTGCGTGATTTCACGTGACATGAAACAAGCGCTGAAATGAAAGGGCGCAAACATTTTGCTTTTTGTTTCGCTTTTTTGTCATTTGCAGTTTCTTCACATTTGCCAGTCCTGTGGCGTGACTTTGTTGTCATTATGTGGACCACTTTCCTCTCATTGTAGTGTGTGCTGCCTTTATTCTCCATAGCAGCGATGAGCCATTTGAAGTACTCGCTATATGGTTGTGACGGTCAGTGAAAGTAGAAACATGCAAAATTTATCGTACTTCGCCGAGCATGAAAAAAACTTAGGAGAAAAATTCCACTTTTACAGTAACCCTTTCAGTGTTGAAAGTGACCCTTTGTTTGCAGTGTCAACAACATTGTTAGACGACTACCCTGGGAGGGCGCAATATCAGCTAACTGCAGTCGACCTTTGCATCATACAAAAAAACCCTCGTATTTACTCTTCAAATTGCTCTTGTTGGCTACTACCCTTGCGTATGATTAAGCCATGGCTTTAAGATACACCTGTATATCTCCTCACATGTACAGGCAGAATCAAACTAACCAACTGCCACAATGCTGAGCTAAACTCACTTTATACAAAACAATTGGTTTCACAGCTCAACTTGGCGAGACAACTTTTGACGCATCACAGAAATTTGCAATAATCTGCAACTGATTTTTTTTTTTTTTCTGAAGAAAATATTTGAATGAAAGAGTGCCCACTTTGCAAATGGTATGACTTGCAAATGATTTGACAATGCTTATAATACAATCAGGTCCACAGCCTGAGAGTCAATTTTTCACTGACAGGCCTCTGCTTGGATCCATTTTTACTTGCATTTGATCCTTCACGTGCATTTTTTTTTTTTGCTGGCCATTCATCGCAGATGTTCTAAGAATATCTCAGTATTTCCATGTGCATTATGATGTTCTCCAAATGGGACCATCTCATTATGCCTGGCTGTTTGCATTTTGTTAAGGTTTGGGGGAAATTAACCCAATGCTTGAAAGAATGCTTCTCAAGTTGCAGCCAAGCATGCGGGCTGATGTGCTAGTTGGTGAATAGAGCATTGCGAAGGTTAAAGTGACGGAAAACTTCCCCCTGCGGTTGTCATCAAATCTGACGGAGCACAATTGAGAGAGCATCAAAATGATACAAAATCGTTTTCTTGAGAGCAAGAAGGGTACAAAATACCAGACAAGTCTTTGGCTTCTCAGTGGACACTATGTGAGCCAAAATTTAGAGAATGCAAGAAGGTCCTTCCAGCAATGCGAGACAGATTTCTTGCCGTGGAAAATCAACATGCAGCATGCTGCTGAAAAGCTGGGATCGGTTCAAACACATTGAGCGCGTTTGTTGCGGCACAACTCAAAAAAATACAGAGAAGGAGGCTCTACATTATAAATACACTGTACAGAGATTCCCCAGTCCCCCCTCCATCATTATACAATCATCTCCAGCTCCTTGGCGTAGTCTATAGCCTGCAGCGCCAGTTCGTAGGATGGGATGACGTCATCCGCCTTCTTGTCCTCCTTGAAGTGAAAGTAGTTGTCGCTGCCGAGTTCCCAGCCCCTCTGTGTGTGGAGAGAGGAGTAACAGGTCAAAGGTCATACACAAAGGACATTTCCACATAATGTCATCCTAGGTAAGGGCCACAGCTTTATAATCTTCTATCACGATAATGGTCTCGGTTCCTACATAAGAAATCATCTACATGCTTTTCAGCAGAAATTGGCAAGTTTAAAGCTCTGCCAAATAGATGCAATAACCCGCAAGGTGCAATTATGACCACTACAAATTTCACCATTGGATTCCCTAACCTGCCAGAGTAATTTCCTAGGGTTTTTGGAACGTCTCCCCCCCCCCCCCAACAAGCTATCTACTCAATTTGCTAAACTTTCATAACATTATATTACTGCATGAGTTTGTGGCAAAAAAAAAGAAGAAGTGGGAGAAGAAGTGCAAAATTGATACAAAGAAAGTAGCAGTGTTATATCAAAATACATAAAAGTAAAACAAACCAAGTACCAGCAAGGTACTGTAAAATGAGGAATGTTCGCATGCATTTTAATTTTGTGAATTTCGCGAGCGGCAACATTCGCAAAATTAAATGCACGCAAAAGTTCTTGCCTACACAATATGCATATGCTAGTGGCAAGTTGTGAAAATTTCATGCTGCGAGAAAGGCTGTCGGCTCCAATTCGCGAAATTTTCATGCCACGAATATATCGTGTTTTAGAGTAAGTCATCTCTGCTTGTGTACTACAATACAATAGTACGAAGTAGCTTATGCCAGCTGATGGGTTTCTATTATTGACAAGTGGCCCTCACAAGCTCTAACAACACTATAATTTACACAAGTATTATATTCTACAGAGACGTAAATATGCTATGGATATTATACGTAATATTTTATGTCATAATATCTATTTCTGTGATTGTACTCAATCTGTGTACAAGTGACACGCTGGCTCTTTATTAGGTGCGTGTCATTACATATGAAATATGAGACAATTCTAGCAAGAATACAACTTTTGGTCACACACTGGCCAATGCACACCAATGCAAGTCAGAATGTGGGGTACAGCGGGCACTTCACCTCTTTGGCAAAGGTCTTCACGTCTGGCAGAGAGGTGATGAACAGGAGTCTGGCGCCCTCTTGGATGGAAATCTTTGTGTAGGCCTTTTCCACGCAGGCGGCGATCTCCCGCTGGATCGTCTCCAGTAGGATGTCCATGAAGACGCGGTAGCTGTCCGCCGGAACGTTGCCCTTGGCCAGAAACACCTGTTGTTGTGAAGAGAGGGGGGAGGACCAGAGGGAAAGATTGACCATCATAGATTGGAGAGAAGTGAAGAAATACATGATGAGACACAAATGTGGGATATGGACAGTGTATGTCGCCATGTAGATGACAACATTTGATTGCGGATTGTATGTGCAATATCTATGGGGAAAGTTGTCCTCACTGGCAGAGCATTGCAAGGTCTTACCCAGAAAGAAATTAAGTTTGCTACAGAATACTTAGTTGGTAAGAGTGCTGCATTCAACATCCTTTGACCAAAGGCCAATAAAATGCACTGACATGTGAAACATACATTTCTCGATCTTGCGAGTATGGAAAGATACCTTAAGCATTTACATTCGTTGAAGAGAAGAAATGAAGAAAGCAAGTATGTGCCTACAATGGGAAACCCACCTTGTTATAGCTCCCCTCCATGAGGTACTGTTCCATGGACACAGGGTGTTTGATGTAAATATTGCTCTGTATGTCCTTAGCAGGTAATAATTCAAGCTCCTGGAGAAAAAGAAAAAATAGAAACAAAACAGGAAAAAACTCATCAGTCTTAAAACAATCCATATTTTTACAAAACTTCTGTACAATCTGTACATAAATTGATTGTGGAAAACTTGTAGTGGGTAACTTGTAGTGGGTAACTACGGTTTGCGCAACTGACTATGAAGAGTTTTCAAGTAAGATGGAATGATGCAAATCATTAATTTAAACTGTATGTCCAAGCTGTAAAAGTTGACATCTGCCATTTACTAAATCACCAACGATAATCAAATTCCAAACTATAAACACACTGCGTAACACAAAAATATCTTGCAATTCGGAGTCGAATTCAGGCAGTTCCATTTTTTATGATCTTTAGATGCTTATCAAATTATACAGGAAACACAATCAAAGATTTAATTCTATTTTGATATTTGGGTTTGTTAAGCAAATATTGGTGCATAATAACATTATGTTGTTTCTGAATATTGAGACTGAACTCTCTGTATGTCAGAACTTTGCCTGAAAACTCACTGTGTGGAATTCTGCTAATCTGTTCTGTGCAAGCAACCTGAGGAGATTCAGACCGAGCAGCTCATATCTGTATGGTGAGTCTGGCATACTCTCCCTGAATGTTGAAAAAACAAACAGAACAAAACAATGACAGAAAACAAAGGAAATGTCCCATTACAGTCTGTATATTGCTATCATATTGCTCATATGCATTGTTAATGGATGGTTGGTAATCAGACAACATTAACTGATTTTCAACTTCAACCTACAAAGTTTTCTACAAAATTATCAACTAGACTGAAACACTATGCCTAAATATCAGTACTTTGTTGTTGACAAGGTGCTTTTCTACAATGTTACAGTTTTCAAACCACTTTACAATACGTACTTTTAACTAATAAAAGCCTACTAATACATAAACGTTTAGATATCAAACATGTTTAAGTTTGAATACGTCACTTTGTTAAAAACAACTAAATGTGCTTGGAATGTTCTCAACTCAAAAACTCATTTGATATGTTAATTTGTCCACACAAAACCCCCCCTAAACAATCAGTTTCTAATAAAAGTAAACATTCATAACTCTTACAAATAGCCACACAAAAAATTAATTCGATAACATTACAAAGCCAATCCTACTACGTAAAAGGCACGTAATCACATCTTGAAAACTCAGTAACAATAACCACATAAATAATGTAAGAAATGATACAACTTAATTGATTCTGACTGATATTGTCTTGCTCTGGAATATTATCAGTTTCATCCTTGCTTCTACATGTAAGACGGTGATCTTTAAGCAATATTCCAATCCCCCTATATCCCTACAAAACACACATAGAAACCAACTGTATTTATGGTCATTGTCAGTTGTTGTACATACCTGAAGTCAAAGTAGTATGGTTTGAGTTGTGCCATGTATCTCTCAAAGCTCTGAACGTCCCGAACGCTCACACTCCATTTAACCCCAATTTCCAGCACTTCTCCTGCCACACACATGAAGAAATAGAGGTTAACATTTACTTTTGATGGATGGTCTACATGTTGCTCAGTGCAAAAATACAGAACACAGTATTACGGAAATACAAGATGAAGAGAGAAAAATTACATACAGTGTAATGCCTTAAAAGCAATAAATAAATAAACAAACAAATGGATAAAGAAAAGAATAAACAGAATGGATAAATAAAAGAATGGATATATACACAATTTAAGATTGACTAAAAATTATGGCATGAAGTATGTGTCTTCAACGATATTCTTACTTCCAAAAATTAAAATGACAAGTTTTAATACTTTCATGCAGCCATTAATATACAAAATGAAATTAGAGATGAAGGTATTTTTCTGCAAATTTTCATAACAATTTGAAGTCAATTCTGAAAACATTTCAAAAGTAAAAGTGAACAAGGAAACCAATGGCACACAATAATCTTTAGTTCATCTTAAGTTTTATGATGAACTTAAATTCTCTGTGACACACCCCCTGGTTTGTTTCTAGTCTCAAGCAGGAGTGACAATTTGCACATTTCTAGTGATGACAGAATAATACATTTCCTCTTCACCAAACATTTCCATTCAACTAGAGTTGGTAAATATAATTGTTTGTTTCCTTTGTTTTGTTTTGCTTGCTAGATTTTTTACCCATATTCCCATCAAAAAGTTGCTAGCAGGCTGTAGGTCATGAGGTCACCTGCTCACTCTGAAGTCTGAATTTCTAAAATTTCAATATGATCAGGCCCTGTTTTAAGAAGAGTTAAATTTTTTATCATAAAGTTGATTTCTATCATATGTACAACATGTATATTGCAGCCTGTGTGTTATCTTTTGATAAAACAGGGCCCTGGCCTTAGAGAACACGTAAAAGTATACATGTACTGAACTTGAACAGGGATAAGGGTTTCAAATCTACAGCAACCTTACATGATGTATTAGAAATTAAATCGAGCAAAATTTAACAGGGAAGATGGTCCTTATATGTACAAGGAGCAAGCAAAGGTTAAAAACAGAACAGGCTACTAACTGACATCATCATGATACATATGCAGAAGTATATTTCCATCTGTGAAACTACAGCTGTTCAAACTTCTTCTTTCTGCTTAATGCAGAGGAGAGAAAACACATCACTAGTCTACATACATTGTTACAATTTATGTCAAAGGTCGTATTATCACTGCTCTAACAAACAGTAACAACAAAAACAAATAAACACAACACAACACCACCAACATAACTCACTTGCAATAAGGAGTTCCTTTTGACTGGGTTGACTGCTGCTTGTTGGGAGAAATGACAAATTCAGCAATGCCAGCTGCAGACAGAAATTGGAAAAAGCTGTGAGGTGAGCAGACTGCATGTTGTACAGAAGATCAAAGAATGACAAAGTTAGGGGCATCAACATTTTTTTTTTGGATACATTTTCCAATAATTGCTCTATCTTGATTTATACTATCAATTTTTTTAATCAATGAATAGTTTGATAACTTTTCTTTTTGTCTTCATCAACAAATGAAATATGAATTTGTGTGTGAGTTTTGAAATGAGGTGTATTACAAATTAACATGTACATATTTCTTTACTGACAAGCTTTGGAAGGATACCAAATTTATACTCTGCAACTGAAAAAAAAAAGTTTTAAAGGGACTGTACAGTACTGGTTGAGGTGGGGATTCATGTTTTGAACATTCTTAAGTGAGATAATGAGAAACCTCTTATGAAATATGAAAGAGCATGTCATTTTAAAAAGGATTCAACGTTTGTTTGATGAAAATTGGTTTTCAAATGGCTGAGATATCCAAAAAAGTGATAATAATAAAAGGCGACATGCCACAACTTTATTAGGATCTCTTTGTTTCACCTTGTTTTTGGATATCTCAGCCATTTCAAAACCGATTTTCATCAAATAAACTTTTGATAACCCTTAGAATTGCATGCTCTTTGACATCTCATAGAGTGGTTTCTGAATATCTCGCAAAACATAAAAAGCTTATCCTCACCTCGACCAGAACTGTACACACCCTTTAAAATTTTTTTAGTACATGTATGTATTATCAGAAAAGAGTCATTACTCAATGTTTTGCTTTGGAACTATAAAAAAATTAGTACCACAAATAACAATAAAACTGGCAAATCTTGGTCAAATCTGAAGATAAAGCTGATTTATTTAAGCACCATTGTGCTTCTTTTTTTTTTTCCCAAGCTTTCCAGTGATACCATATTTCTGTATTATAAACTGCAACTAGAAAAACTAAATTGGAAAGAAGTCACTAATCACTGTTTGGCTATTGAAATTTGCAGAGGTAAATTACAAATGATAATAAAGATTGCATATCTTGGTACAATTCAAAGACCTGAAATAGATGATTTGTGACCCGCTACAACAAAATAGTCCTAAAGTCGTGCACGGTCGAAGCAGTGAAAATCGAGTTTGAAGTTAGAGCATCAAAATCGGTCAAAACTTACGATTTTCTGAATTTGACATATTATTAGAGTCTGACATGTCTTCTATCATCTGTCGAAATTTTGAAGCAAAATGATGAAAGGAAAGACCAAAAAATAGCGTTTTTCTGGGCCATGTTTTTTTGGCGTTTCAACGAAGCAGAAACTGGTTCGAACATTTGGATTGAGCGCCACACATAGGCTCCGCCCCTAACAACGACCAGAGTGATCTCATTGGTCAGTTTGCTGCTTGCCGCTAACCGAAGCGTGAAGCTCGCACACTGCCCAGTCGACTGGTGCGTGCGGGCGGGTTGCGCTATGCCTAGCCACTTCTCCTGACATCCTGGTCACTGATTGGTCGGTGAGGAGACCGCCGACGCTGTGTTTGAATGAGCATTTCGGGGGTTGCTAGGGCTTAACTTCTATTGTCCGGAGGTGAATACTGACTTGCGTGTCTCTTGATTGTGATTGCGTCGCAAGGAGAACTTTTAGGGCGCTTTTCTAGAAACAGTGATTTCCCAGACGTCTTGACATGCTCTCTTTTAAACATTGATACAATTGTATCTCCGCAGCCGATTATTTTTATGAGACGTGTTATATATCAATTTAAAGCAGAAAGATTAGGGAATTGTGTCATGCAATTTTCAAATAATCGACCTCGCCCGACTTTAGGATCATTTTGTTGTAGCGGGTCACATTTAAGCATCCTTAGACCTTGTGCTTCTTTTTTCGATAATCTTTCCAGTGGAATGCGTATGGAAAAAATAGATAAAAAGAGTGTGTGTGTGTGTGTGTGTGTGTGTGTGTGTTCTTTAAAGGACAAGTTCACCTTCATAAGCATAAGGATTGAGAGAATGCAACAATATTAGTAGAACATATCATTGAAAGTTTGAGGAAAATTGGACAATCGATGCAAAAGTTATGAATTTTTAAAATTTTTGTTTTGGAACCGCTGGATGAGGAGACTACTACAGCTTGTGAGTCATATGCGTACAACAGTATAAAGAAAATATAAAGAAAATTCAACATATTTTCACTTTTTTCGCATAATAAAAGAGCACCTGACTTGCCTCTTTCTAAAGGCAGAGGGAATAATATTACCCATAACATTTGTCGGTAACGAGTCGAGGTAATGTGTACTTTTTTCAAAAGATGAAATTTTGTGAAATTCTCTTTATATTTTCCTTATATTGTTGTACGCATGTGACATCTAAGTTTTTCACACACTGCAGTAGTCTTCTCATCCAGCGGTTACTGCACAAAAACTTCAAAAATTCATAACTTTTGAACGGACTGTCCGATTTTCCTCAAACTTTCAATGATGTGTTCTACTAATATTGCTACATTCTCTCAATCCTTATGTTTATGAAGGTGAACTTGTCCTTTAAAAAAAAAAATAGAATACAGTAGATATTACTCATCATTTGGGTATTGAACTTTGCAGAGGAAAGTACTAAAACTTGCATAGGGTCTACAAATAAAGTAGGTTGGTCATTCTGAAGATCGGAGCTGACAGAAACATTGACCAAAAGATCGGTCTGTATCTTGTCGGGAATATGTTCAGCGAAGACTGCATCTGGCTTTATGGAATCCTCTTATACAGAGGAGAGCCATAAATGTAAAAAAAAAAAAACCCAGATAAAAAACTCCTCCACACAGACAGATTCTTCTGTCTATTTAGAAACATGAAGCTTCCCAATGAATGATACTAATTTCTGTAGTTGCATGTTCAGTTCAATGTAAGTGAAGGATTTTCCCCAACGTATTAAAACTTGGACACCCCATCACCATACTATAGGGTATCCAAGTTTTTGTTCGGTTAGAAAACAGTCCTTCATTTACATTGAACTGAACAATTATAACTCTATTGTTAGATTTCACACTAATAAACACTATTAAATTATTAAATTACATAATGAATTTAGATCTACTGTACCAATCATCATGATCATAGAGACCTAGACTCTACCGTCTCTTGACCGACAAGTCTGTCTACAGTCTAATTCCGCGAAAAACTTATTATTTTCTCCACTCCTTTGCAGCGCTCCCCAATTCATCGCTGCCTTCGTTTGAAAAATGAGCGCACGAACATCTCTGGCAAGCCAAATGCTCCATACAATCACTATATCGGTACACTTACGTTTATTGACTAAAGTACTACTACTAGTAAGTTGTTCGAGCACTAAATTTAACTTCGTAATATTGTGAATGAGCATTTGGCTTGCCATAGAAGTGGAGGAAACAGTGGAAGAGGTGAGTCGAAATGTTTACTGATTAATCTTGTATATATTTTGTCCATATTGGTTTGAAAACCAAGCTGGAAAAAAATAATAATAACCATTTTTATGCAGGGGGAACTGGGTCGAAGTTGCGTTTCAGCCAGAACGGTGGAAACTGTCGCAATGGAGTATGTATCAATGGTGTCTGTCTAAGAAGCGAAAAACTGACCCAGCAAATGTCATTATTATAAATGAGAAGTTTTTCCAGGAATTACACAGACTTGTCGGTCAAAACCGTCTCTAACGACTATAACGTAACAGTTAGTCATTAGACTGATTTGCCAACTTTGAAGGGTTAGGCCCCTAGCCCTACTAACTATTCAGACAACTAAATTTCCTGTGTTCTTTACAAATAACAACAAACCTTGCATATCTCTGACAAGCTTCAAGTATCAGAAAATAGAATTTAGACCAGCTTATCACTCTGCTTATCAATCAATGCTATCATGATAATGATGGCCTAACGTTAGATAGCTAGATTCTTACCAGCGATTGATCTGTCGTTTCACACAAATTTTAAAGTACATGGGACTACGGGAAACAGTGAGTCAGCTTTTCACAACACCAACTATTATCGCATATAAACGATCAGACAAAGAGAGAGAGGGGTATAAAATGCTTGCATATGATATACTCACTTTCAGCTTACTGAGGATATCGCCACATTTTGCTAAATCTGGAGATTTCTTCTTCCATTCTTTGTTCAAACTTTGATACATCGCCACTGTTTCCTTCAAAGATGCCATTTTCACACTTCCATGCACCAGTCTGGAATACTGCCATCTATGTTGACTGCACACGCAGGTACCACATCACATCACATCACATCCATCCAATTTATACTTCAGTGCTCATGCATATTGCACTCAACTCAGCTCAGTCAGTCGGTGTCGGGGTATAGCGGTGCTGTTTTTACCAGGTCCAGTCCAGCAGGCCGGGATAGGGTACAGAGCAGTAGGCCTACAGATCCTACTTTTCAAAGCCAGAAATCTTGCTGAATCAACCATCTCCTGCCACCCCAGCAAATTTGTCGTGTAGGCCTAAAATCGAATCAAGCATGGGATCTCTGAGCGCCCAGGAATGTGACATCTTGGACAGCTTGGATGATTTAGGGTGAGACCTTCACAATTGAAATTAAATTTTAGGCCTTGAAATTAACACTTGGGCAATATGCTGGGGGGGGGGGGGGAGCTGTGCTAAAGGTAGATGCCTAATTGGCCCCCTAAATCCCAGGATTGCCCTCAAACATGTTGTTACAATGTTCGATGTCCAAGCCAAACTCTGTCATGCTCACCTTCAATGTAACTTGTTATGTTTTCAAGATCCAACGTCAACGATGTTCATCTTATTTTAACCTTTCAATTTATTAACGTGTGTATTTACTGTTAGAATTTAGAAAAGTCCTTTTTTAATCAGTAAAATGTAGATTCTAGACAATAGAAATCTAGATTTACCCATTTAATCAGGGTAGGGCTTGATTAAAAAGCCAAAGGGGATGGCTAGTATTACTGATCAGTGGGAATCAGTGGGAATGCTGGGGGATGATTGTTCCAATTCTTGTGGGATTCATTTAAGAGTACATTAGTCATAATACCTCATATCTATTGCTTTTTTCCCCCCAAATCTGCCAAAGATTGGAACTCCCTCCCCCACTCATTAATTTCCATCAAGGACTCAATGATATTCAAACAAAAGCTAAAGAGCACCCAGCTCGATTAGATACCGTTCCCTCACAGACCGCTATCAACGTTGAGTGATGTTCCGGATGGAGCTTTTCAACCGTGATACCGTGAAACCGTGAAACCGTTGTGTGAAAATTATTTGCTTCAGAATTGTGTCATATTCAAGTAATGTGCAGTTAATGCCCCGTCATTGGCGTCACTGTACAGGCATGCTATCCTGGAAACATTAAACTGCACATTACTTGAATATGAGACCATTCTGAATTACATAATTTTCACACAACAATAGATACATAATGTACTCTTAAATGAATCCCACAAGGATTGGAACAATCATCCCCCAGCATTCCCACTGATTCCCACTGATCAGTTACTAGCCATCCGGGATGCTGTAACCAGTGTGTGTTGGGGTCGCTGGTGAGATTAGGTAGGGCTAAGGCAATGGGTTCTGTCACTTCTAACATAGCAAGCTTTTGAGTATAGATTTAGATCGGAGATCTGCAACGCGAAAGCTTGTTAGATGACGCAGCCTCATCTCGGCGATCCCAGACTGGACCCAGGTTGAACAATGGAAATAATTTTCTCACACATGTGCAGAACATACCTGCCAACCATTCCGATTTTGTTGGAATCTTTGTGATTTTTTAACTCAAAATTCTGATTTTTTTGGTAATAAATCAGTATAATAGTGTTGAAAATATTGAAATGGCAGTATATTAATCGTACCAGTTGACAACTCCTTGTCATTTGCAAATTTATCTATGCATTAGATTCTAGACATTCAATCATACATTGTGTATGTAGGCCTACAACCTTTAACATTACACACTGTACCTGGCTAGAGATCTGTGGTGTGTGCAGATATAGGGGATGAATTTCTTCATATTTTTGTTTGTCCCTTTTTTGCACAAAGAGAGACTAATGTACAGTGTATTTACCTAGTAGCTTGACGGCTAGTAGACCAAGTGCTCTACATATGGCCAAACTATTCAATTCAGCTAATGCTTGCCATTTGAAAAAAGAAAAAAAAAACTAGCCAAATTTGTCAGAATGATTATGTTTCAGTTTTCTTCATAACCAAAGAAGAAAGAGTAGTTTTGTAGAAAGTAAAGTAGATGTGAATGTGTGTACATATGATATAGTGGTAGAGTAGTTAAACATCCTTTATGCCTTGATTTGTAAACATGTTTATTCATATCTGTTATTTTCACATATACATAGTACATGTACATTATTACTTACATTTTTGTAAATATGTTTGTACTCTCATACCCCGAGAGGGGGTCAATGGAGTCGATAAAATCTTACAAATCTCACAGATCTTACTAGTAGGCTTTATAGGCTACTGCATTAAAAAAAGAAATTTAGTTGTTATTTTTGCCATTAAGCATTCATGGAAAGAGAATCGAAGCATTTAATTAACTATCTCACATGCATTCTTTAGATACGATGGGCCTCTCCTCACTGAGAACCTGTTCCTATCAGCTGTTGAGGCTGGACCAAGTTCCCCAGACTTCACTGGCGTGGTGGCATGGCTCTCTGCACAGCTCTGCAGCCTGTGTGAACTTGAAGCATCCGTATCCCCAACTCAAAGTAAGCAAATATATGCATAGCGCAATGCGGATATATTTTCATGTTCAGCTCGACCAAACTGCATCGAGGTTGCACAAATTTTTTCCCCAATATGTGTTGGGTTCAGTTACACTTAATGTAAATTTAAAGGACAGCGAGTTGTGGGAAGTACTGATATATATCTCTGTTGATGTTTGACATCATTGCTCATTTTGATAGCACAGGTATGGCTGAGTATTCTGTGTTAGCAAGTGCCGACTTTGAGATCTGGTACTCAGTGGACCATGGCTATTTGTCTATTTCAGGGGTCGCACTTAACTTTTTTTTAAACTAGCCAGGCGGACTACTTAGAATCAATTTTGACACTGAAGCAATATTTTGGCTAGCCAGACGGACTAGTAACTTCAGAATTTTATGATTTTTGGCTAGTCCGACGTGATTTTGGGTGGCCAATGGCCAGCGGACCATCGCCAATTTCGAACCCTGTATTTAGTGATGATGTGAATAGAATTGAACATATTTTCATTTTTCTAGCATAATGAAAGAACGCTTGGCTTACCTCTTTCAAAAAGCAGGGAGAATAACATTGCCCTTTACATATATGTCAATCACAAGTCTAAAAGGAATTTCTGCTTTTCGTAAAAATGACATTTTGTGGGATTCTCTTTGTATTTTTGTCCTCACTGAATTTTTGTAGTTTGCTCATGAATCCTTCAATGGTTACCGGTAGCACCAAAATTTCAAAAAAATTCATTACTTTTGAACGGATTGTCTGATTTTCTTCAAATGTCACTGATGTGTTGTACTAATAGCACTACATAATTTACTCAATCCACATTATATTTGGGATCATTCCCCTATGAGTCCAGATAGTCACCCGAATATCACTCTGTAGAAGTTAATATCATGATATGTCAGTGGATTTATAAATGGAGATTCTGTGGTGCTGCTGAGATACTTATTGCATCATGCAATGAACTCTCTTGTCTGTTGCCTATACCTCCATTATTTGTTGCATTGCATGGAGCACTGCTTGTGAGAGTTGATAACTGGGGACCTCTTGGACTGTTAATTCAATCTGACCTTGACATATCAGTAGAAAAGGAAAACTGCAATGTCTACGCATAACAATTGTATGTAATGTAGACTGGATCTTAAACAGATGAAAATGATTGCACAAGTGAGCAAAACTTACATCTGCATGTTGTAGGTGTACAGTTGTATCTCAAGATGAGTTCTTTTACTAAACAAACAAATCACTGTTTTCTAGATGGTGGAACTGTGGTTCCTGTTTTGTTAGTTTTTTCTTTTCATACCTTAGGATATATGTCTGTCAAGCTCAGAAAAAACTTTTCTTTTTTTTTCTTCTTTTTTACTGGTGCTCTTTCACTTAGATTAAATTAAAATCATTTTCAATTCATGAGCACCAATCATTCATTGCTTAATAGAAAGTAACAATTATGAACAGTGCTGAATAAAAATTTGATGTGATAATTACATTGTATTACACGAATGTTAATATATAACACTATAAGTGAATGATATCCATGGACTGTAAGAAGTACAACTTGTAATTAGGAGTCCATTAACATGATAATATACAAATTGTGATACATTTTACTCACACACAGAGTACAAGAGAAAAGACTCACAACACAAATACTGAGGACATAATGTAGACACTTGCTCTGTTCTTTTATTCTCTTGGTAATTAAGGAAATCCTTTACTGATTTGAAGCTGGAATTCCCTCTCTCTCTACAGGTGCTGAAGATGCAGACACGTTTGAGCTTGAGCTGAGCGGTCTCCTCAAGGAGCTACACTGCCCTTACAAGGTCCTCACTGAAGGAGAGATGATCAACAGACTTGGCAATAAGTTCAACAGACTTTGTCTCCTAGGTAATGAACTCGTCTGGGATATAATCATTTTGTATCCCCACAGCTTCTTTAATATTCAACTGTTGCTTGATAGAGCAATTTTATACCTGCCCTATCTGACAGTGCTTGTATTTTATTTACTGTAATTATGCAACTTCTAATTTATTAGAAGTCCATGTGGCAGAAAGCACCCGTTGAATATCATGTATATCTGATACACCACTTTGAAAAAATGGTGCATTTCCGTTTTTGCCTGATACCCGATCGCTTGCCACTTTATTTTGCCTACAATATGTGCTGATCCTTGGTGCGCCCAGGTACCTAGCTGAACACGGCAAACATTTTCATGTTCATTCAGTGATTTGTCAAACCTGGCCTAAATGTAAAGGTAGCAAGCCCACTCAGGTGTAGCAATGTGCCAAAGTCCATTAGGAAGGCCATAATGACACAATAGGGATTTTAGGAATAAAGGAATTTCTATTCATTCGTAGTTAGTTTCCAGACATCTATGCCATTCAGCAAAGGAGATACTCTAGCGTGTGTTTCTAGTGATGAACCAAGCACATTAGGGATTAATGACACTATGTGCATTGTTTGTGTCTCAAGGTTTTCTTACAGCTGAATTGCAAGCAGCCAAGATGGTTTTTGCAAGGAACCCGACAAAGGCACCCAAGCCACCTCCAGAAGATGTAAGCCCCCCCCCCCTCCATATTGAATTCAATTTTCAAGCTCATCAGCCAGATACATTTTGATGAGATCAGAATGATATGAATTGAATTAAACTATGAAGACTGTAATTGTGATATACGACAAATCTGCCCAACTTTAAGAAATGAGGGCTGTCACAACTTTCCCTCTCTGAACTCTAATGGGATGATCAGTGAAATTGTTATTTTGTTATGCCAATTGAATTAGCCTCATTCAGAAGAAGAAATATGGCTATGTCTTTATAATTCCTTTCTAGATATATAATTATGTCTATATTAATGTATGAATGAACATTTTTGTTCTTATACTGTAATTCATATGTATGACAAATCTGCCCAACTTTAAAAAGTGAGGACTGTAATACTCTTTTTGATTGTTCATTGAATTCTTTGTAGTGGCTTTAACTTATACTCAAAATAGATGAAATTTGTAGAGGTTCTCCTCAATTGACTCTTTCTCTCTAATTCTTGTATCTTCTGTCTCTGCATTGGCCAGGCCAACTGGAAATCCAGTAGCAAGCAGCTGAAAAATATCTGCATTGGCCTGAAACTGTCCAAGCCTCCGCCCAACGTGACAGCCGTCCAGCTCTTCACCAAGCTGGAGGCGCAGCTTAAGGCGATGATTGCCAACTCCGCGCACAGCATCGGCAAGCCCCTCTTCAAGTGGAACCTGACCTCCGGCCAGTGGGTGCGTGTTTGTATTACCAGTCACTTTGTATTTTCTACCAAGGGGAAGTGAAATAAACAGCATTATTAAATTCTGTTCTTTAAAAAAAAAAAAGTCCCAAAACAAAACACCATCATTCTCCAAGTCATATAAATTTTGTATTTTGTGTGCATTGCTTCATTATTATCTCCACACAGAAACTCCTGGATTCTATCAATGAGCAAATGAGGAGAGAATACAGCATCAGACGTCAGATGTTGCTGAAGCGGTTGGATGTTACCGTCCAGTCATTTGGCTGGTCAGACAGGGTCAAGGCAAGTGGACACACAATAGAAGAACATTTCTTCTTTTTTTAGCAATCACAATGTATACACATCCATGGTGCTGTGTGCCAAAAGATTTTGCAGTAGGTAATTTTTTCAATTTATACATTTGCGTAATAATGGCCTGTCTGGTTGCTGATATTTAGCGGTTCAGGTGGGGAGAAAATAAGAGATTGTGTTGAAAAGTATGTTTGTTTGTTTGACTTTGGCATGATGAACTCAACTCTTGTATTAGTTTTTGTGTGCTTGCTTGTTCATATTTGTGTGTGTGTGTATTTCTACTACTTCTCCTTCTTCTGCTGTCGACCTAATGACTTGCCCAGAAAGAAAAATCATAGCGTCTTTTACTCTCCTTTTACCCTTTTATCTATGTCACTTTCTTGTTCTCTGACTGTGTATCTGTTGAATACTGTGTCTGTAGTCCCTATCACTTGCCAAAAAAAGACCAAGAACTCCCAGTGATCTTTTTAAGATCGCTTTCTTCTAACCCTTTCTCTTATCCATTCTGTCTCTTTAGGTATCTCGCTTTTATATCTGTTCTCAGTAGATTAAATGGCGGTGCTATTCCACATTCAGCTTGACTCTAATAAATTTAGTCAATTAGACAAACAGAGGAGTGGAATTGTCATCAAACTTGGATAAAAGTATATGATGGCTATGAGATTAAGCGTCACTTTTTTTTTTTTTTTGCCAATTCATGACATTGGTTGTAACCACATTGTGGATAACATGAGCTGATACACAAAAGAAGCACAGATTCAACTGTTTGGTCAATTATTTCGAAACCATAATTTGTCAGGTTATGTACTTGACACTCTTTCATGTGTTTCTTGATTGTCTTGCATTGTACAGAGCAAGCAGGACAGCTTCTCCACAGAGTACAGAAGGCGCAGGAAAGAGTTGACGTCGGAGAGCACGGTCACCATTGCCAGCATGATGACCGCCAGAGAAGGTCAGTTTGTTTTACTAAGATTCTACCACTTCTACAATATCTTCATGAAAGGAAGAATAATATCAAGAGGAATTTTTGACACGATAAAGGCTCGACTGTTTCGGTATGCATGTTATAACAAGATTGTGATGAAGAGACTGCATTTTGACTATTACTGTATTTCCCTCATTCTTTGTCAAATTTCATAGTATGATTGAGAAATACCATTGAACCATATGTCTCTATCTATACCTGAATAGTTTGATTGCAAAAACCTGTTAAAGTAATTCCATCATCAGATAGAGCAAAATAAAACCTTTCCAGTGTTCCAGTGATACCTCATTTGTGACCTAATGAGGAATATTCTTGAAGTCATGATTAAAAAGTCCTAAATTTTCTTATTATTTTCTTTGTGTTTTTAGCAGCTTTAATAGCAAATGTCTCGACATGACAAGAATAGATTTAACTTGTTTTGCTATCAGACTCTTCATATGTTATCATTTAGATGAAGAATAGTGAGATTGATGTGAAATCTGTGACACCTGTGGCGTTGAGTTCTTTTTATTTCAGAGTTAATATACAAGTTGGATTTGTGAAGATTCTGGCAACATGAAAGAACTGATACACCGGTTGAAAAGTTTCCCTATCATATTGCGTCATCTAATCCAAAGTGACAAATAATCTGACGTAAAGATGTATTCCTAAGATCCTAATTCAAGTGCACACTGGCAACAATGAACTTGAGTGACAAATGTTCTTCTCATGTTGTCCACCAGACCTGACCAAGTTGAAGAAGACAAGCAGTGGGTCTGTGAGGAAGAATACACAGTCCTCCGTCAACAAAGTCGTAATGGGCAGGGTGAGAAACTGAATTCCTTATTGTTTTATGTGTCTGTAGTCTAAGCCACAGCAATTGTCTAATTTAAATAAAGAATACTATTACTTCTGCTCTAAATCTTCAATCTCATTATCATTATCATTCAAGGTCCTTCACACTACGTGTTAATGCTGAAGACTACATCACCTCAAACGTTAAATGTGTACACCATATATTTCGCGGCCTGTCTATTTTTTATTTTTTTAAATTTTTTTTTAAATTGAGACTTCCCAATATTTTTAGAGTGGTTAAACTTACTATTATGGAATGCAGCAATAGATAGACAAATGCACAAGTGTATGTTGCATTCATGATGGGTCATCATAATTAATATTTTTGTGTGGTTTAAGATTTTGGAATAGCACCAGACTCTCGAAATTCACAAAAATCAAAACTCTGCAAAATGTATGATGTTTACAGTACGTGAAAGCTTTATTTTGCTAGCCTAGCATCCTCTGGGTTCCTCATTTGATATATACTTGATATTTTATTGATTTCTGTCTGTTCCTGTTGTGGAGAATGTCCGGTAATGTTCCTATATTGAATTGGGTTCTCTCCCCCTTTCCTAGTGCAAATGAATATATGCCGTCTCACGTCTGATATTCCTCATGACAGTAGTATATCATTGTCATAATCTCTTCATATACGACTCTACCCCCTGCGCCATTTCCAGGTGCCAGACAGAGGGGGCCGGCCTCAGGAGGCCACCCCACCCCCACCAGAGATGCCAGCTTTCAAGCAGAGACAGGAAGGTGGACATAGAGGTATGGACAATGGACTGACCACTCTCATGGCAGTCATAGATCTATCAAGCTTGACCACATCCTATGCAGTAAGCCAAAAATTGGACCACCCTGAAGTGACCGAAAATATCACACAGAGTAACCAAAATTGTTTTTCATGCCATGCTTCTGCAATCACACACTTGAAATCCAATCCAAACACACACACATGACTTTACATTTAGCAGCTTAGGTATTGGGGAGCCATGAAACACACCCCAGAAAGGTATTTGTGTGCAAGGATGCAGTATTTTGTGGTCCATGGCATGTGAGAACACCGAATAGCAAATGGATGCCCCAAACCAGACTGTTCTCTGGAGAATGTTATCATATAGATTGCTATGAGCTTGCCAGCAAAATCCTGCTGACTTACAGGTTGTGACTTGTGGAATTCCATGTCAATTATCTGCTATCTTCAAATCTTTTTTTTCTTTCCCAACAATATTCCGATGATGTGTTATGTGCAGTAGGTTATCAGACAAGGACCCCGTTTTATCAAAAGATAAAATCAATTTTGAATTTCCTTTAATACCACACAGGCTGCCATAGACTTACAGTTGAAATCAACTATATAATCAATTTTAACTCTTCATAAAACAGGGCCCAGGTACCAATGCCATTAGATAATCAAGCAAATTATTTTTTTCCCCCGATATAATATCATGATAACAGTGAATATCTCTTCTTTTAAGGTAGAGAAAAATATGCCAAATTCAAATAAAACAAATGTTTGATGGTCATTCACATTATCACTACTAACTGGAGAGAAACGACAGAGTAGAGAAACAGTGTAGAGAAACAGTACTGCTTGCACTTCAATAAGCCTCACACTGAGTGATGTTCCTCTTCGTTTCCTGTCATTATAGGTGGAAGAGGCGGTGGCAGAGTGCAGGGAGGTAAGTTCCCAGTCCTGTTACATTGAATCTCATGTGGGTGTGGTTGGAGGAAAGATGATTGTGATATTAGGATGTCTTATAGAATATCATAGCATCAGCTGCTGTTATTTGTTGAAACAGTTTGTGTAACTTGTGAGTTACGCGTTTGATTGAATTTTATGCCTATGCCTCAAAAGGGTGCCAAATATATTATTTCTTTTTTTCTTTTTCTTGTCCAGTGATTTATGAAGAGTTATTATACAGTTGTTTCTTCTTCTTCATCCTCTCCCTTTTCTCTTCCCCTTTTCCTTTATTATTATTTTTTTCTGCTAATTCTTCTTCTCCTCCTTTCTTCTTCTTTGTTTTCTCCTTAGTGCAGTTTAGTGATGTAAAATAAGCTGGTGTATGTATTTCCCTCTATTTATATGTAATAATATTCAAGGATTAGGAGTAAAGTTTTTGATCAGTTCCTTAATTTTATTGACAATTAGAACCTAAGCGATAGAAGAACTTAAAAACAGAAACTATGAGAACAACAGCAATAACATTAAGTTGAACAAAATTTCAAATATGCAATCCAATATCTCAAAGTTTGACGGCCCATAATCTCTTTTTCGTCCTTCAGGCTGGTCAGGAGGTGGACGAGGAGGAGGAGGAGGAGGAGGAAACTGGAACCAAGGAGGAAACTGGAACCAGGGCGGAGGAGGGGGTGGGAACTGGAACCAGGGCGGTGGTGGTGGTGGAGGACACTGGAATTCAGGAGGAGGAGGAGGAGGAGGAGGTGGAGGATATAGAGGACACAACAATTACCATGATGGAGGAGGCGGTGGCTATGGCAACCAACAGGGAGGCTATGGAGGTGGACATGGTGGTGGAGGAGGAGGAGGCTATGGAGGAGGACAAGGATATGGAGGACAAGGAGGCTATGGTGGCCAGGGAGGCTATGGTGGTGGCCAGGGAGGTTATGGGGGCCAGGGAGGTTATGGGGGTCAAGGGGGTGGAGGGAGGGGTGGCAGACGGGGTAGTGGAAAAGGGAGGGGCGGTGGTAGAGGTAGAGGGGGTGGCAGATACTGAACAAAATTACAATCATATGTTTGCAACAGTATGCCTGCTAGTATACCCTAATAGACATGGAAACCATTAAAAGCAAAGCATTTGCTATGTTTCTTTATTATTATTTGACTTCAAGTTGGTCAGTTGATAACTCGAAAGAGATAATTGTTTGTTTGTTTTTTTTCAAAATACAAGACTGCCTGTTTCTCATTATACTGATGTAATGCAGTGGTTTCCTCTATCTACACTGTTAAACATAGTAGACTCTACCAAGTGTATTGCACAAATGTAGTAACTTATGACAGTCTCTTTGTCCCTATTCTATGCACTATTGCATGGTTTACCATTTGCTCAGAGCACGATTCATCAACTCTTGTAAACTTACAGTACAGAATCATGCTATAATAATTTATTATGTTTCTTTGCTAATGGCGTACCAACTTGCCCAATCTGAATTTCTGTAAGAAATAAACATTAACAAATAAATTGACAAATAGATAAAGTGAAGCAGCAAATGAGTGAAAATCTAGTAGCAGCATTAAAAAAAAGGGAAAAAAATGACATCCAAATTTATGTTTTACAGATCTGATCTGGAGAGAGGTAGACATTGTATGACAAATTATATCTCATTATGTGAATCATCGATTCTGATTGTTGAAATCTGAGGCATAAATTCCACAATTGCCGGCAGTCTCATAGTACCCAAAGTGTTCCATTGTGCTACACCACCTCATAGCACTAAACTGCCCTGTTTTTGGTACGTACATGTTATGTATATGGATGTGTATACATGTAATGTGAATGCTTGGCCTCCATAGCATGAGAGGTGACCCTCGTGCGATGCAATCCCCATGCATATGTCTATGGCAATACCTGCTGTATGCACTGGTGAGGGCAATCATGAACATCCTGGTAAAATTTAGATTGAAATATAGTTATATTCGGTATATGAAACAGACATAGACTGCTTTTATTTGGGGCATTGTTGATATTATTGCTCCTCGGGTGCTCAACTCTGTGCTATGACCCTCAGAGCAAGCCCCTCGGATCATAGCATTGAGTTGAGATCTCTGGGGCGGGATAATAATATTTATAATGTCCCTATAAGCAGTCCATATCTGTATATTAGCCCATTTCTTGAGCCTTGTTTCAATCTCCCGGTCAACGAGGACCTGAAAGATTCTCAGCTGATACCTTTGGAAGAAAGATTGAGGATCTACTTGCGATGTAGATGTATCAGGACAGGTTTTGAATGCAAAAGGGAATTAACTCATTGGCCATGGGATACTGGTGTGCCATGTACTTATTGTATGGGAAATTACAGTATCTGGGAGGCAAGAAGTTAAATGTGTTATCAAGTTGAAGCTTGTCCCTAGAAGTCAATAAACAGGGTAAGGCAGCATTTACCAGTATTCAACTTTATTTAGTTGCTGATTGTGACAATTTTCGAGTATGAATGTCAGGTAGTATACAGAAGATTGATCATGTTTCATCTGGTTTACGTTAAGATTTTGTTAAAATCTGCCAAAATGTCATCTGACTTCTTCGTAGTCTCTCTTTTTTTTTCTCATGAGGATGTGAGCTGCTCTTTCAACACTCTTCATGATTGTTAATCATTTGCATAAACAATGCAGATGTACTGTATTTGGTACAACTTGCTTTTTGCCCCTCCAGACCAATGTGCCCTTTAAATGCTTGAGCCATCTTACGCAAGTACACTGGTAAAGTCAGGAGGGTAAGAAATTATCATCGTGAGGATGATATCATTTTATTCAGCCTTATGGTGAGATGTTTTCTCTTGAGAGGCAAACTTAATCCTTTGTACATTCGCACACTTGCCTGTAACTAGCCATTCTTTTTCATCAGCATTCAGCAGGTACCTACAAACTTGATCTAAATCTAAGTTGTCAAGCCTAATCTGGTGAAACAATGCCTTTAAGTTCAACAGGAAGGCCATGGTGACACAATAGGGATTACAGAGGATGAGATAATCTGTATTCAGTGGTAATTAAGTCAAGACACCTGTTCAGGAAGAAAGCCCTCCAATTTGTATGCCAATTGGCGGAAAAAGCATTGTAAAGGTTAGAAATAAAACCAATTTGGTGTGTAAGCAATATGCTGAAGCAGTTCTGTGACAGATGGCCCACTAAGCGTGTGAATGAAGGATATGGTAATCATTTTGTGGCTTCATAGCCTTCCCTGAGGATCAAACATTCAAGGAGGTCTCTGAGTCATGGGACAATGTCATAGACAAAATGGATCGTTGTTTACCAATACTAATGAGGCATGTTGTGGAATATAATGTACGAGCTATTTTGCTGGTAGCAAATGTCCTCTGAATACAGAGCATGAAATAACTTGCCAGTTGGGAAAATGGTTCAGCATTGATATTCTTCAGTCTTTGTCACCTATTATTCTTTTGTTTCTTTGGAATACCTATTTATAGAAATTTCACAATGTATGAAATACTGCTGAAATTTTGTCCGAGATGTTGCTGGTTTGAATAAACTTTTTTTTTTGAATCTTCAAAGTTTGTTTTGATATATGTGTTCCTTGTGTTTTTTTTATTTCTTTTCTTTGCAGTCTGGGCTGTAATTGATTATGACAGTCACTAGGTAGACTCATGTGTCAAAGGTTTTGAGAGAGTTGTTTTAATGAGTCATCCATTTTTGTTGTCTGTTATTTCATTTTTGCACGCACTGGAAAGGAGTTTACTGCTTTTTTGACATTGACAATTTTGACAAAATATGACTTTAAAAATAAATGATGTCACAGTACACTTCAAATTGAAAGGATCAGTGAGAATATGTGACCCGCTACAACAAAATGGTCCTAAAGTCGCGCACGGTCGAAGCCTTGAAAATCGAGTTTGAAGTTAGAGCATCAAAATTGGTCAAAACTTACGATTTTTTGAATTAGACATATTATAAGAGTCTGACATGTCTTCTATCATCTGTCGAAAGTTTGAAGCAAAATGATGAAAGGAAAGACCAAAAAATAGCGTTTTTCTGGGTCATGTTTTTTTGGCGTTTCAACGAAGCAGAAACTGGTTCGAACATTTGGATTGAGCGCCACACATAGGCTCCGCCCCTAACAACGACCAGAGTGATATCATTGGTCAGTTTGCTGCTTGCCGCTAACCGAAGCGTGAAGCTCGCACACTGCCCAGTCGACTGGTGCGTGCAGGCGGGTTGCGCTATGCCTAGCCGCTTCTCCTGACATCCTGGTCACTGATTGGTCGGTGAGGAGACCGCCGACGCTGTGTTTGAATGAGCATTTAGGGGGTTGCTAGGGCTTAACTTCTATTGTCCGGAGGTGAATACTGACTTGCATGTCTCTTGATTGTGATTGTGTTGCAAGGAGAACTTTTAGGGCGCTTTTCTCGAAACAGTGATTTCCCAGACCATTTGACATGCTCTCTTTTAAACATCGATATCTCCGCAGCCGATTATTTTTATAAGACGTGTTATATATCAATTTAAAGCAGAAAGATTAGGGAATTGTGTCATGCAATTTTCAAATAATCGACCTCGCCCGACTTTAGGATCATTTTGTTGTAGCGGGTCACATATGTCCCGCTTTTAAGGAAATGTCCAAACTGAGATTTGTCATGGAATGAAATACATGTATGTATGGAGCTGTGCTTAGATGAGAGCCAGTCATCTTAACCTGTTCCACACTGATTGCTGAAATGCCCATAGACTTAATACACAGGCCACCAGGTTCCCATATGAAATGGGTTAAGTGACACACCTTTTTGAAAGTAAAGCTGAATTTAAAGCATGCATTTCATAGTCAGCCATTTCTCAGTAGAAGTCATAAGTCTCATGTGGGGACATTTAGATACAAAATAGGCCCTTTTTTGCCCTTGAGACAAGGAATATGTAGCAGCTTCCAAACCATTTGTTGTAAATTTAAGTTTTTACACTGTGACTGTCGTAGCAGATGACTTCCTGACACTTCAGGGAGAATCACTTTACAGAGATATGCAGATCTGTGTTGAGCGTATTGCCAAACCTTGGAAGCAAATCAGCCTACAGTGTGCTTAGGCATGACAAATAATGCCGCTGGATAAGATTGTGGGTAAGCTTGTGGACAAGGGAACAATACATACATAACTGGAGATATGCACAACTGTGTAAAAGTTCTTAACCCGTTGAGGACGAGTCCCGAGTATACTCGGGCAGGTGTGTATGGGAAATGCGTGTTGTAGCAAAATCAGTCTGTCCTCAATGGGTTAACCCATGATTTTATTCAGGAGGGAAAAAAAATGAACATACTTTAAAGACCAAAGGTAGTGGTGATAGGCAAGGTTTAGTCTCATGGCATCTCATTCCTAGATTTATAGGAATAGAGATTAGTGGAGAAGGGTCTAGGGCTAAAATTCCCCCCCGGGCAATTACCCCAGACCCTTCCCCTGACCCTAGCCCTAATCCTAACCCTAACCCAAACTCTAACCCCAAACCTAACCCTAACCCTAATCTTTACTCTAACCTTATTACTAACCAGTAATTAGTCGGAGGGGGGGGGGGGGGGGTGGGGTAGTTGCCCTCGGGGGTAATCGCCCTGCTAAGGTGGAGAAACTGATTGTGAGTGAAAAAAAAAGGAAGAAAACTGCCACAAGCAGTCTTGGTGTGTGGCAATACCTTGGAATTAGCATTCACATTGATTGTTGTGTTGTTGGCAGTCAAGCCAACATGACAGACAATTTGCTATGTCTGCACTTGTGTGCAAAGTTAGTAATTACAGGCTGTATTGTGATAAACACAGGCACGGACAGATCTCATCCACGCAGTGAGACATACATTGTTCCTTCACAGTAACACACAAACTTGGAAAAAGTGCATTTTGTCATTGTTGCCTTTAAAGTTTGTGTGCTCAGTCATGCATGATGTTTGTCAACATAATTAGGTATCGATGGAAAGAGGAAGAGTTCCCCTTTCCTCGCAACCAACATTGCGCTCTCCATAGCTGACAATTATAAAATAGTAGCCCTCCAAAGTTGGATTACCTTTTCTTTTTCTTTTTTTTTTGATATGCACTGTTATTGTGTGTATAATATTATGTCAAGACATAATAGCCAGCTAGATCACACATGCAGTTTTGTGTCCTAGCTGCAGTGGATTTCACTCACACCTTCCTTCCCAACAACAACAACAACAACAACAACAACAACAACAACAACAACAACAACAACAACAACAACAACAACAACAACAACAACAACAACAACAACAACAACAACAACAACAACAACAACAACAACAACAACAACAACAACAACAACAACAACATCAACATCAACAAGTGACGATAATACAGCCTGTGCCATATAATTACTAGAATGTTTGTAACCCCATAGGGTGACTTGTTCCTTTTGCACTCTTCCAGTAAACTAATTTGCAACTTTCTAGAATTATCAGATCTTTTCATGTACAAATGTATTTCATTTTTTTTTTTCTCTAGAGCTCTCTTTATATTTTTCATTCTTACACCATCCTCACTTTTATATCTCTCTTCACTTTCTCCATTATATGGTTTAGGTTATATATAATATACATGTATAATACCAGAGTTACTTTACTGTGATAGAGATTCCATGACTCATCTCTGGAATATTTAATAATCCTTTCATAGTAGGTCAGCAACCAGACAGTTCTATCAAACCTAATTATTCTAAATCAAGGCATCAACTTTACATATTAACTGTTACATATTGATGTAAATTGATTGCCGTCTACAACGTCCCTACACCATCCTCACTCGTATATTCACACTGAATGAAAGTATGACCTTATGTTTACAGAATGTATCAAGGATCTCGATTTCAGCTATCATTTAGGGAGACAATGGTATGCACATTTTCCAGAATATTGTAAAAAAATTGTGGTAGTCATGAACACTGAACATTGGAGGAATATTTCATATTATGTAATCAGGCTCCTTTTCCTCACGATCTAGGCAAACACTGGCGGCTCCAATCGACCCCGAAAATCCACAGTAATAGGGAAAATAGTGAGAGTTTGATGTTTGAAATAAAACATGAAAAATTACGTAGTCGGAAAGAGCATTCTAGACTCATTTTTGCAGGGTGTGTGAAATTAATTGCATTCAAAATGGGAGCTTTAAAATACGCCGAAACGCCCGATCTGTTGCCCAATTAGTGAAGCGCGCCAGCTACGGTGCAATTCGTTTCAAAGTCCGTAACACGCTGAATGATGGCAACATGATGTCGTATGCTTCGTCTGCTCAATTATCTCGAAACAAAGGACGTCCATGATCCCCGTCAAGTTATGTGTATAGTTAACAAGAAGAGTAATCTACAAGTATATCCTGTGCTGGTGGGCAGATTCATATTGGTATGTGATGTGTGTTCTATCGATGGAAGGTCGTAGAAAGGTTTAGATGAGTGCTTGAAATGCGAAGACTTGGAAGGGAATCCCATCGCGCTCGCGAGCCGATTGCTGACTGTTTCTAACGCCGTAGCTTCGGCTGAGCCCGCGACCCTAGAACCGGATCCTGCACAAGTGCGCTTGTGTTCCGCTGAACTCGAACAGTGACGGACGAACGGATAGTATTGACTGTGTTTTCTTACCGCATCTGCGGAAAAGAACCCGGGAAAAGAACCCAAAAGCAGCCATCCGAGGGAATCTTCGTAGAGGACATCGACATTTTTTGACACCGCATGTCTGGTAAGAAATTGTTAAGACAGTCGTTTAGAGCATTCTAGTGTTACGTCCTAACAACAAGCTAACAACAGTTCGGGAAACCCACTCACAAGGGGGGCCTCTCCTTATAAGTAACCCGTCCCCCTTATAAGTAACCCCGTCCCCCTTATAAGTAACCCCCGGGGCACCCCTTATAAGGAGTCTCCACGCTTCTTTGCAATGCAACGCGAAAATGAAAGGACTGCGGCAATTCGCTTGATTATGTCCATAAAGCTTCACAAGTTTCCTAGTTACTCACAAAATTTGAGCAAAATCGGTTTGAGGCATCATATCTAAAATCATGGATTTAAATGCCATGTCAAACGACCCATGCGAATGCTGAAATGCGAGCGATTAGTCAGTCGCCACGTCTGCACTCAAGCATTGCCGCGCCGCCGCGCCTGGCGACACTCACGCCAGTAATCGCTCGCATTTCAGCATTCGCATGGGTCGTTTGACATGGCATTTAAATCCATGATTTTAGATATGATGCCTCAAACCGATTTTGCTCAAATTTTGTGAGTAACTAGGAAACTTGTGAAGCTTTATGGACATAATCAAGCGAATTGCCGCAGTCCTTTCATTTTCGCGTTGCATTGCAAAAAAGCGTGGAGACTCCTTATAAGGGGTGCCCCGGGGGTTACTTATAAGGGGGACGGGGTTACTTATAAGGGGGATGGGTTACTTATAAGGAGGGGCCCCCCTTGTGAGTGGGTTTCCCGAACTGAGTTGACACTACACACTAACACTTACACTTACACTTACAGTATAATTGACAGTAACACTCATTTTTCGACAGTGAGCGAGGTCAAGGAGGTACAGTGTGTCACAGACACCCAAAGTAATATACCACACAAAAACAAAGTGGAGCCTGTGCTTTTGCGTTGTTTAAACTGTTTTCTGAAATCATCAATGCAGCCGACCAGTTAACATGCTGTTGTTGTTTTGGTTTTAATGTCGTGTATTACTCAAGATTGAGTATAAAAAATTACGCCAAACTGCTAATAGCATGTAATTCTAGACCTGGCCTGGTTCCTAAACTCCTCGATATTATATGAGTTACGACAATAGAAGAACTAGAAGGGCACCACCATGACTGAACTGAAGCTCCAGGGGTTAGGAACCTGTAAAGCACTGCTCAATTGCTTCGATTAATATGCTGATATTGCCTTTATTGCATAATCTGTTTATTTGTCAAATGCTGATATTGCCTTTATTGCATTTTTGATTTATTTCCTCTGATTTCTCCATAGGTTTGAACCATATTTATTCAATATCATTATGTTTGAATAGTTATTTATTGATCAGCTGATTTTGAAATTTGTAAGACATATCTGCTGTGCATTCTGTAACAAGTATACTAAGTAATTATGCCCACCAAGCTCAAAACCCACAAAAAGTATACTAAAATGAATTTCAACTTCCCAATATTCTTTATATGACAGCTTTAAAATAAAATGTTATAATTATAACTTGTTAACGGTAGACAATCCTAACCCATTAAAGAATGGTTGAAATAGGGGAGAGTTACAAGGTGTGCAGTTTCAGAAGGGAGAAAAGAGGATTTAAATATTAGGATTACTTGGGCATGCTGTGCAGAAAAAGAAATTCCTATTCTATTTCCCAGTGAGGGCAGTGCCTGTCAAAAATAAAGAAATAAAAAAAAAATGCAGTCCAGAAAAACCTGCTAATATCTTGCTTTCGGTATTGTTTTAAGTCAACAAATTTTGACAGTAGGTAGAGAAATGATTAGTCTCCCAGGTAGGGTGAACTTTAAAAATTTGAATCGGTCAACCTAAATGACATTGCGGTCCATTGCAGAGAATCCTAATCTGCGACTATTTGCAGGTTTTGAGCTTGGAGGTCACATTTTTTTTCTGCCATAATCTGTTCGTCTTAGGAATGATATTTCTTCTCCAAAGGCAGTGCAACCTGAGAGGATGCCCCCACTAAATCCTGATATTGCAGTCTCTCTTGCTTTCTCTTTACTGCCCTCAATCCACCTACCGTCAGCTTGTCATTGATTCATCGTAATTGGCGCCTGGCCAAGGTTTGGAGTGCAAATGAAAGAGCGCCCAGTCCCGAGAATTGTTTGTCTGTGTCACTGTGTTTCTAGAGTTGCCCTCGATATGAGAACAGACCTCTACACCCTTTGCAGTATAAATTCATGCAGTGTTGATCTGGTAGGAGTGTAGTTTTACACATTGTAATACAATTCTGGTAGCTTCTCTCAGTTATTTCTCCCACACATTGCTTTTAGCACACCGTCAATAATAGTTTGTATTCTCAACTACGACCAGTAATCATTGAAGTCTGACTTTGCAAGCGGGATCTCGAGTTGTTTTGATGGGTTACTGACTTGAAGACCCAAACCGCCAAACAGCTGCAGTCACTGATGTATATTACAGCTGTTCTACTGCCAAGATACTGATCAATGTTTGTGAGAGATGATTGTACCCATGTTCGAACATGAGACAGAGTGCTTGTGGGCAAGTCCAAGATAACACGCGCGTTACGTATGGGACATTCAGAGACTTTTATGACCTGAAAAATAGTGTTAATGGCCTTTGATCATATTGAACTTTATCATGGTGATTGATATCTAGGAGAAGTATAATCATGTAAAAAATTGCGAAAAATGACCTTGACAATTATATTCTAGAAGAGAAAATATGTGCCGTTACGTATGGGACCAGAAAATTTTTGTTTTTTTTTACATTTTTTTCAACCTCAAAACTCTCTGAAAGTATTTCATTCTACAACTTGTAACTCACTGTGATGAAAGTCACAACACTCAAGATTATTACATGTAAGTTTCATGTCATTAGGCAAAAAGCTCTAATTACAGGTTCTAATTAAAGAGAGACATGACGCGTTACGTATGGGACAGTTACGTATGGGACACTTTGTCCCCCATTCATTTAGTGTGTGGAGAACCATGTTTATGGGTATTTTGCATAATTATTGAAGTAAAATCAGTTGAAACTACTCAAATACTGATCCAGATTGTCAAGGAAACAATATTCCCCAAATATTCATCATCATAGTCATATTCAATCATATTTTCATATTTTATGACCAACCTGAGTATGCATGCCCTTTGTCCCCCATTCGTTCAGTGTGTGGAGAACCATGTTTATGGGTATTTTGCAAAATAATTTTGCAAAATACCCATAACCAAATTTTTGCATTTAATTATTGAGGTGGAATCAGTTGAAATTACTCAAATACTGATCCAGATTGTCAAGGGAACAACATCCCCCAAATATTTACCATCATAATCATACTCAATCATATTCTATATTATTTATGACCAACCTGAGTATGTATGCCCTATTTTAATCAGGATAGTTACTACTAAAAAAATGAATATTTTAAAGTGTTTACTTCCATTGATGAAGGGCAGTTTGCCATTTAGTTTCAATAAAAAACAACTTGACACAAGAAATATTAATCTTGATAGATAAGCAATACCTGCTGCGTGGAATTCCAGTAATCGAGTAGATGTATGATGTCTGTCTAGCAGTCAGGTCATTGATTTGAGTCACACCTCAGTATGTATACCCATGAAATTTGTTGTGGCTACTATTGAAAACTGAATAAGGACAATTTGTGTATCACTTGCAATAAAAAAAAAATCATTTTACTTTATTTTTTTTTTTTATATCACAACCATTTCAAATTGGATCTCCATCAAATTAACTTTGAATTCCTCTAGTCTTAGAATTGTATGCTTTTTAGTAATTCATATTGTTGGTTTCCAGTCATCTCATAAAATGTTGAAAACTGAATCCCCATTTCTACAAAAACTATACCATCCCTTTAATGCTGATTTTCATTGTGTATTTTGCCATCTTCCCTTCCCCCTTTCTGAAAATTGTTCAGTCAAGTACATGTATTGTTTCAAGTGTCTATAACTCAAAAAGTACGCTGTAGCTCCAAAGTTGGGATGCTTTCTCCAGGATGATTGACCATTTGTGCACTGAGAGACCTTCCCAGCTAGCTGCATGCATTCACATGCAATATATATGAGGATGTCCCATACGTAACGCATTTGTCCCATACGTAACATTATTTCAATGCCTAATAAAGAATATTTCTTTTACTGTTTTTTTCTTTTTTCTATGGTATTTAATTTCTCTAAACAATAAATTAGAACTTTCCAAAAGGGCATTCAAATAACCTTAGCAATTTCAGAAAAAACCTAAAAAAAATGACCTCATTTTGTTACGTATGGGACATCTCATGATAGGACACGAGCTAATTTGCATAATAATTTGCATAATCCCTAAATTTTCATACCAAGTTAAACTATTTGATGAACTTCTTATGTCCACATATTAATCAAATATCATTTGCTTTCCTTTGAATAAATATGAATTTTTATAAATGTCCCATACGTAACGCTGTGTTTTACATTTATGCAAATGAAGCCCTTGAAATTTGCATAAATTTACATAATATCATTTTTTCCTCCATGGAAATCAAAACTTCAACTCATAAGCTTCAAAATGATACCAAATATGTCAATATTGAGCAAAGATGAAATTTTGCCTTCTGAGGGGACCTTATCTTGGACTTGCCCTTGTAATATGTACCAAGGTGATGTTTTGAACATTGTGGTAGACCAAAGGAAAATCTGTGAATAGTGCTGAAGTTCCGAAAAATGACATCAGAAAGACTTGAATGTTAAAACCCACATTGTATCTGAGTAGCTTGGCAGTGGAAAGTAGTTTTCACACAGCTGAAAAGCATTATAATCAAGTTTAGCATGACTACAGTGTAGTAAACCGGCCAGCAAAGCCTCTAGCTATGGTACCTGTGTATCTGTTCCAGCAAACTGTCAAATTCAAGCTTATGCATTTATTATGGGTGCACCAGGCTTGGTACTTCTCATGAAAAAGTCCTCTGTCTTTCCATGTATACTTCTTTTACACGTAACTTAAATAGAATTTATAATTCCCACCAATTGCTCATGTTTGTGAAGCCTTCATACACACACACATGCTGCTGAATACATGTGAGCATGTCTTTCTAAAAAAAAGTGACAACTTCAACACAGTATAATAGAGTGTGGAAACATTTAACATCACTGTTGTAATGCACAAAACTATCTGTTTTTTTTCCCCCAGGGGGAGGGGAGTTACAGGTTTCAGAGGGTGTTTCTGAGTTGGCATTGACCCCTGGGACCTAGCCAAAGAGACATTCTTCTAAATTGAAATGCCATGTGCTCCATATTCAAGCCGACTTAAAGAAATTGAGTAAAAACAAACCAATTGAAGGTAGAAATTTCATTAAAGTTGGAAATAAAACATGAAGTACATGTACTGTTGTATTGTGATAACACCAAAATATGGGTCACTACCACAGTGTTCAAATAAGATTCAAAGCAGTGATGCTACTACCTCACAACTACTGTAAAACCAGAAACTTTTGCATACCGGTACTGAATTTGTATGTATGAAACGTTTCACAAATTTCATGAGGAGCCAAGATTCAGGCAAGTAAAATGCTTACAAAGTTGTTGTTTTTTTTTTAATGCAATGCATTGAATGCCAGTGGCAATTCATGAAAGTTTCATGCTGCAAAAAGGCCGCCAGCTCCAATTTGTGACAGTTTATGCCGTGAATGTTTTGGGTTTTACAGGAGCCCGTTGTCTGACAGTACAAAAACGTTTTAGAACATATAGTTTTGTTGATAATAACACTGCAATTCCTTACCCCTTTTTTTAACATGCCATTGATACAATCATAGTAAATTAATATTGTATTACCATTGAGTTATTGCAACTCTTCAACAATTTGCTAAAAAAGTATTTTACAATTTGCTCTCTTTTGAAACTTGCAAAAATTTTTGCATGCTGGCCAGTAGGATACATGGGATGCAATGAGACAGTTATCTCATCTAGATCTGATCCAATCTATGTGTGAACTCAGGACCAATATCGCTGATTTATGAAGACATGCAATATTTTTGCATCTATCATAATAAATAAGTGTCTTTTTTACACTCTATTTATCAAAGTCAGCTCGAAAAATAGATCAAGGAGTGACATTTATCTCTTAGTAGCTCCTGGAGCTGAGCCAAGGAGAAACGTTCCTGGTGCTGGCAAGCACTGCTTCTGGTTAGAAGTGAGACGCTCAGCCGAGGGAGATTTAACCCTGGCCAGGAAGTGTCGGTGGAGATCAATCAATTAGCAGGGGCTAGTCGCAGGACTTTGACTCCTGGTTGGCTGCAGCGAGGATAGCTTGAACGTCGTCGTGAAAGCTTCGCCGATTGCTGTTTTGGGCTGTGGGGCTCTGGCTCCGTCAGCTGGCAAAGTAATCTTATCAAGTTTTGGCCTTCTGTTCGATGTCTTCCAAGTTAGCTCTTCTGTTACAATTCCTGAAATGGCCATTGGTGCCTGACTGGTTAAATTCTAACACGACGATGCATTGAATATCCGTTTGTTTTTGATACTAGAATTCTTATGAATGACATTGTTTGACTTGTCACATTGGGATTGTTGGATTTCTAAATTTTTTTTTAATAAACTAGAAGTGCAATGCTGAGCTGAGATGTGAGTTTTATCACAGATCATCAGCTGCAGTTACAATTGTTGATTGTATTTTATAAAGTCATTGTGATATAATTTGCTGAACTTAAATTGGAGAGTGCAAGTGTATTCTAAGCAGTTTCTTTCCATTTTTTGTTGAAGTGTGAATATTAGTTGTTGTTTTTTTTTATTATAAGCCTCCAAATTACTCTAGGCTGTATCAAAGGCAATTTGAAATGTTCCTGTTGGCTGCTAAGTAAGATCAGAAATAGTCCTTACAGGAAGAGAGAGAGAAAGAAAAAGGAAGCAATATGGTCTGTGCACTTTCTCTATCTCTCTCTCTTTTTTTTAACTTCATGCATTCTTGTCTGTTGAAATCTCATGTACACACATCTGTGTGTGCTCTGAGGTATCTTCCCTATAACATATAAGTGATGTATTCCCATGACGTAAAAATTTTTGTGTGGCTTTCCTTATTTCCATCCCTCTTATTTTTGGTCTGGAATGGAAAGAAAATCAGTCGTGGTAGTAGAGTGAGGCATGGTATAAATCTGTTTTGTTGAGATACTAAGTTATGTTAGAATGTTATTATTAATGTGTTTTGCTTTGTTGAACTGACTGCTTGATTGATCCACTTAGCATACTGATGTACTCTATGCTGATAAAGACTAGTTCATACTCGATTTCACGAAGTTTTGGAGCATAAGGATTTAAAAAAAAATATTTACTAATCATATGCGTCTTTTGTAGACTTTTTTCCTATACTTGAACTGTATGATGCAATGTGGGATATTAGAACTATTTTCTTGGTTGCCAAATTCAGTTTCTGTGATCTTCATTTGTGAATTTGTCTGAATGTGATAACAAATTAAAAAAAAAATCTTATTGTGCAGATTTGGGAGAATGTGCTATTTCGAAGAAAAAGCTGGTGTGTGTCGTAATGCTCTTGCCATGTGTGTAAATCTACCAACTTGGGTGTTGTTTATCTGTTTTGCCAATAGGGAAAGGAAATTACATCAGGAACATGTATGACTTTGATCTTGCTCAAGTTACAAGGCTTCCATGGTGACCCAGCAAGGACGTGGCACTGTACAATGCATTTGACAGTATTTTATTAACAGAATTGTGAGAGTTATTCCGCTTTTGCGTCGACAGAACTGTATTTTCCTATTTACACCATTGGGGTACAAGTGTTCTTCTCAGGTGTTGCCAACTGCTGGCAAAGCACATCCGTTAATATCTCATCATTTTATGATTACTGCACAGCTGGTGTGTGTTTTTTTTCTTTGGGAAAGTTTGCCCAGGTTATCTTTGTATGCAAATCCTGATGATCCGCTGACTTCCCCTTTTGGTTTGCCGAGAGAGACCAGAAGTCACTGCAAACA
Organism: Diadema antillarum; assembly: GCF_040938485.1. Lineage (NCBI taxonomy): Eukaryota > Metazoa > Echinodermata > Echinoidea > Diadematoida > Diadematidae > Diadema > Diadema antillarum. The sequence goes on from NW_027270918.1 coordinate 891,076, forward strand.
GAGCCAGTGGTGCTACGGGTGCATAGCGGTAGCTTTCTGACCAGGTGCAGTGTTTTCTGTGGAATCCCAGCCAACTCTTTTGGAATATATATATATCGCAATGTCGCGGCGGGCATGCGAACGGCGAAAGCAGTTGGAAAGTGGTATGTTGATTCTGAGTACATATTTGCTTGGTAGACATCACAATGAGTGACATGTGTAACTCCTAAATTACACCATGTATAAACATTGATTCATGCGGTTTTGGTTGAATCATTATTTACCTACACTATATTATGTCTCAGTATGAATTTTGTAGAATCAAGTTCCTACTTTTTTTTTAACAGTCTCTCATTTTTTTTTTTCCAAGGAGTCAATTCTTAAACTTTATTCTCAACCTGGATCAATTAGACATGTATATAAAGAAGCGTGAAAAGTGTACTTAAATCATGATAAAACTGATATAATGAATGTCTCTCTTCCACAGGTTTATTTCACAGAGCAACCACTTTTAGAATTTGTTGCAGAGTAGTCCCCAAAATCTAAAATACCAGTCATGACTGGTACTGGTAGTCATTTTTAAATACAAAACTTATTTGGAGTGATGGTGGCATGACTCACTATCAAATAGAAGGGCTTGAGAGTATCCAAATATCAAACCATTTGATCTTTTAACCTGTTCCCCGACAAGATTTTAACTGCAAACCTCATAGATTTTGTACAGGACTCATGCACCAGTGATCGCTAGTGGACCTTGAGGTGTCTGATACTAGTCACAAATTAAAGGTAGTGGTCAGGATGGAACAATGAAGTCTGAAGCACTTGCCTTTGAGTTGTACATTCATCACATGGACTTAGTTCATTTTACTTTGAAAGCTTTTAGGCCTTGTGCTAATGCAGAAGTTTGCAAGTCCAGTAGTTACCCATTAAGTCCAAGAAATTGCATTTAAAATGTGGTTTCATGAAAATTGTATTATTTCATTACAGTTTTCATCATTCATTGTTAGTATTCATACAAGAAAATAAGCAGTTTTGTCTTCCTGCCCTATTTTGGCCATTCATGCATAATAAAATGTATATTTTGGTTGAAGGATTATAAGACTCTCAATACCCAAACTTAATATGGCTCATATTATCAGCAAGATATTGTAGAGTGATGTTTCTGTCTCAAACTGACATTTAAAGAAAGTGAAAAGAAATTGATGTTATGCATATTTGATCTATGAATTTAGCCAGTTCCATCTCATCTATTTCTCCATGAATATAAAATATACATTGAAATTCAGAGTTTTAATTTAATGATGACAGAGTGATAATTCCTACTTGCCCACAGAACTTGATGGGATTTACCCTCTCAGGGTGCTACTAACCCACTAGCCCATTTGCCCAGGGCAGTTGAAGCACAGAGTTGGGCAAGTAATATTAATGGACCACTTATTGAGTAAAAGCCTGCAAGATGGGGTCATTAACCCATCGAAGATGAGCTGGCTTTGCTTTAACACCCATTTCCCCATAGACACTTGCCCGAGTATACACGGTTGTACTCTCATCTGGACTATTCTTCAATGGGTTTAATTGCCTCGAATGCTCATTTGGGCAAGAAATTTTGTCTTCCTGCCCAATGAAGTTTGAAGGGGCTACAATGAGCGTGTGATCAATCAGTCAGGCAGTCAGTCTGTTGCAAATCTTGTGGATCAAACCACTTTTATCAGTTTTTGAGTGATTTGACTTGAAATTTGGCACACACTCATATCCCCAATGATATGTGAATGTGCAAGACACATTTTTCAACAGTACTAGCGGAAAGTGCATTGCCATAGTAGCGGCACATTTTGACCCCCAAATCAGGTGAAAGGCTTGCAGATTGAACTTTTCCGTTTTTTCAGCGATTCACAAGAAAATTGTTAACTCGTTGCAAAGTTTTCCAGCCTGGAACACATATTTCAGGAGCACTGGAAATGCACTGCTATGGTAACAACACATTATCAGACAGAGGTATATCACCTTCAGTGATATTTGTAGTTTTTATTGCCCCCCCCCCCCTCTAGACCACCACTAAATAACACATTGTATGGAAACAGGTTACCATTTGATAATGACATGAGAGAATTAGCCAGTGTAACAAATCCCTCCTTACAAGTATAAACCTGTTTCAATAATTTGAAATGCTGCAAGCACAGATTTGACGTTTGATCAGTTCATACCTCACAATGATTTTCTTGATGTAGTGATGACATGTACAGCTGTAGTAATTTCAGCCTCTTTGAATTGTTCATATGGCCGAGTAGAGAGGAATATTGCTGAAATTTCATTCGTACAAACTATGGCCTAGATCCCCTTTATTTTTGGAGATGACATGATTCAGTTCTGATAATTCATAAATAGATAATCAATGCCATTTAATAGCATTTGATATTGTGTGGCAATTACACCCAGTATGTATTTGGCTTTTCTTTGTTTTGATATGTACATGAATTGTTATTGTATACAATAAATAGATAATCGATGCCATTGTGCGTTTTGTATTGTGCGGAAATTATGCCCAATATGTACAGTAAACTATTGTTTGTTTTGATATGTACATTAATTGTTGTGTACATTTTTCATTGTAATGATTTGTTATCACAGGAAATGATGCTACTTTGACTTGATGAAATGATATAAAAGACTTATTAACCCCCCTCCCTTCCATGGAATACACCTAATGATGGGCTATAAAATTCATTACGTTATTCATAACAGAACATGTATACCCTTTGGCCTTGTAGTTCACAGATGTAATAGCAATTCTTGGAAGTTGAAATAATTGCAATTATCGTAGCAACTGCTGTCAGTTCTCTCTCTTTTTTCTCTTTTGTCTTTCTGTTGCCGTGGTAGCTGCAATTACCATCAGCTATGATTGTTGTAAAGCCCTTTAAGAAAATGTGCCTTTGTATTACGATGCATCTAATCCTCCGGCAATCAACATCTGTTGTCGTTTGTGCATAAATTTGTAACAACCTCCACACTTCTGTCTTCTTGATCTCTTCTTTTTTTTTTCACACGGAGCACTTTCAGTTATTTCTTCCTTCCTTTTGTATACAACATGTCAAGGTCTTATATCACCAAGTTTTTCCACTTTCGTTTTCCTCAGTGATAACAAGCATGTACAGTAGCATACTTGCCAACATTTTCATTTGAGAAAGCGGTAGAATCCAGGATGCCTATGCGAGCAGCTCTAGCTTGAATGCTAATGAAATCTTTTAAAAGCGGTAGTCTACCGCCAAATGCGGTAGAGTTGGCAAGTATGCAGTAGGCCTGCACTATTTGTCGGCGATGAGTTTGCACTACTGTAAAAGTGGAAATTTTCGCGGTGTTGAAATTTTTGCGCATTTCGCGCAACCAGACACTAGCGCGAAAATAAAAGCGCGTGAATGTTTTTGCTTGCCATATGTACCTGTACTTGGCGTCTTGATTCCGCGGAAATAAAAACACGCGAAACTCCTCTTACCCGGCCAAGCGCGAAAAATTAGTCGCGCGAAAATAACCACTTTTACAGTACTTAATAACAAAAATAAAGAAGTAAACTCAGGACGCAGCTTACCTTTGGTATACGTTATGCAAGCACAACCAAATCATGGTCTGTCTGACCCAGTGAATCATTTAACCAACACACATAATTGTGCATGGGACTATGCAATGCGCCAGTGAGCAACTCATATCATCCAAGGTATTGATCAATCTTGCAGACAGTGCTATGTTCCATGGAATTTATTGTTTTGATGTTGAAGTATGAGGAGAGATTTACAATTTTTTTTTGCACAAGTTTCAGATCTGGAAAATGTGGCAAGTATGCAACTTTTCAAAGAAATGTGAGAGCAATTCTGGTTTTTCATTTATGTCTGGAATATTTGTGGATTAAACTGAAGTCGTGCCTATTTCTGGAATTTACCTTTTTATTGGATTTGCCCATCATAAAGAAAAACTTGGCAGAATGTTAGTTCTTTTTTAATAATTTCAGGCACTTAGTTCATAGTTTCAGACACAGAATTACATATAGGAAAGTGAAAGAACGTTTCACATTTGTGATAGTTAAGCTAGAAATGCTTTTGTCATGAGATACTTGTACCAAGGAACTTGCGATAAGATCATGAAGATGTTGATGTCACCTGTTTAGTTGAAAATGTTTGTGTGTGTGTGTGTGTGTGTGTGTGTGTGTGTGTGTGTGTGTGTTTGTTTGCGTGTGTGCATGTGTGTGTGTGTGTGTGCACGCATTTATGTACGGGTGTTTTGTTTGTATCATTTGATATTTGGGCAACAGGTTGACTCCTTTCTGAAGTGGTGATTTACACTAGCAATTTCAGAGGCATCTCTAGGGACTGTGCCAAGTACATAACATGATGCTTTCGACATTTTATTGGCAGAAGTGACAGCGACAGCAGTTTGCCAGGAATAGCAATAGATTATGTTGCATGACGCAGTCTTGTATGTCAGGGTAGCCATGCAGAGAGATGTCACATTCAGATGTACCAGTTTTCCACATTACATGTGAGGCAAAATTTGTGCCGTTTCCTCCCTGGAGACTGCGTCACCACCTTGTTTTTGTCAGATTATCTTGACGCGACATTCTTTCTGCAACTTGTGTGATATCTGCTATTTTCTGTCAGCAGTTTACTTGGTGTTTGTGTGTGAGCAGCATAAAATCTTCCCGGCCGAACAACATTTCATGATGCAGTGCAACATCATTAACTTCCAAAAACCTACAGAAGAATGAAAGTATGTCACAATATATGGGAATTATACTTGTCATTCCTTTTACTCTCAGTCATTAAGTTTCTTGAATTTCAGAATCATGACAAGGCTTTATCATGAGGCTGCTCTTTTCATATCTACCTCTGCCAAGGAGGTTATGTTATTGCCTGCATTAGTTTGTTTGTTTGTTTGTCTGTTTGCAAAGTAACTCGAAGATTGGGAACGAATTTGGATGAAACTTACAGGAAAAGTTGATAATGACACAAGGAACAGACGATTAAATTTTGGTAGTGATTCTGTTACTGTGTGGATCTCAGATGCTTGTAATTTTTTTAAAAAAAGGATTATCAATGGGCAAACAAGGCCAACAAACGTGAGAGTTCAAGCTGTGTGTATTTGAGGTGTGCATACGCACACTGAGCACACGCTCGAGGCGCAGCCTGCAGTAAGCTGCTGATGTGGTTCATGTATGTACTTGTAGAGACAAAACAGAAAGACTTCTTTATAAAATTATTGGGAAATAAAGTTGATATTCAACTTGTGTGTATCATTTTGTTGGTATTGAAGAAAAAAATTTAATGATACTTGAAGAAAAAAAATCCAACACCTTTGATACAATATTGAAAGATTGCTATGATTTACCACATTTAATAGGTCATTGACACGAAATGTAAACACTAGTACAGAATAAAATGGATAACTTTTTAAAGTGATATTGTCTTTAAGAGCATCATAACACTATCTGTATCTCTTTAGTGGTCCACCTTGATTAAGATTCCAAGTGAGGATATTGGTAAAATACAATTCTCATGATCATACTTTTGTATTAATAATGCCATTATAATGCCATTTTCCAAGTATAAGATATTCAAAGTAATAAAGATCTGATCAAAGGATGCAATGTGCCATTGCTTGCACCAAGCACAAGTGTAATATACACACACTGGCCACGCAAGTTTGTGGATGCTCGGCAGTGCTGGCCATAACCGGTGGCTTCCAGAACCTAGAGTACCATTATACATGTAGACGGTTGCCACATATATAGATAACCACAAAATACTAATATGTAGAGACAAAACCAGGCACTGAGCCTATTGAAAGTACTTCATTTCAGCACCTTATGACTAATTAGGCAGTATGCTATCATTATATTAGTCATATTTCAAATATGCGAGAGACCAAAATGCACAATAAGAGCTACAGTGCATTTTTCTTCATATTGTATGCATACTGAAGTTTGAGGTTGTGTATATAATTTGGAAGATTGGGGAAACATACAGCTTGTATGAAACCATTTAATACTGACTGTTTGTGTTTTGTGTCAATTTGGTCTGATTATCACTTATCTACGGAGCATAATTTACTTTATTGTAACTATTTGAGAGCTACATAGCTTCTGTTGTCGTTAATTCTATATGAGCAGAAGGGTTATCAACACTATGGCATATATTCCTTGATATTGTACACTCCCTAGTTTTGAGGGTCAACACGACAGCATTGCAAAGTGTTTTACTTTCGATAGGTTTGTGAGTATCAAAATCAGTCATAGTCGTGTCATGGTCAGATCATGGTCAAGTCATGGTCAAGTCAGCATCCAGAAAACTAGAACCAAGGGCAAAAATGTGACAAAATATCAGCGTTATAACTCAAGACTGCACCAAGTCTGCAAAATGTCGTCAAATCATTAGCCATCATAAAGTGATCGTGATGGAAATCTGTAACAGTTCAAGTGTTCAATCTAGACAATTTTATCCTAGCTACTGTAAAACTAGCATTGAACATGTTGGTATACACTAAAGTTTCTATGCAAATAGAAAGTATATCGGTTTGTTGAATTTGTGTGAAATTATGCATTATGTAAACAGAGTCATGCCAGTTTGAACCACTGCAGGGAATTTGATGCTTTGTACGGCTTGCATGATAGGGCTTGCGCGCTAGCAACCAGCGGAAAAACCCCCCAAAATTGTCAGCTGACGTGATATGATGCAAACCTCGCCAACTGTCTGACTTCCTTTATTTCAAGGGCATGATCTTGACTTGATTGTTTGGGTGTGCGTAGGATGAGAGCCTATTAGAACTGATATGATATTAGCTTCTGTTTTAAAACACTTATCTACCTCTGTACCAAGGTATCACATGAATGCATTGGTCTACTACACTACAGTTCTTGTTGATGCTTTTCAAGTGACTTTAAATTGAAATGGTGTCTGCATCCTTTACAAAATTTTGGTGACAATGGGCTTAAATGTGAATGTTCTACTAATTAAAAGTTTTACTTTAAAAATGATCTAAATTTTGTGCATAAAAGGAGCTAAAATCTTACCAAAATATCGCTAATCTTAATGCTAAATAAAGTCCAACAATCATTAAAGTTAAACAATTCAACCTGCCACATGTTGCTACAGAAATGACGAGTCAGCATGTACCATATCACTGTACTCTGTAAAAGAATTACAAATCATATGATTTTTTTCTATGTCATTTCCTTGAAAACTGTCTTGAAACAAAACAATAGCAACAGCAAAAAGCAGAAATTTTAAGTCAGACCATGTGATCATATGGTCACATTTCAGCCAATAATAAACCATCATGTGGAAAATTACTGACCACAGAATGACTTCATCACTCCTTTGTACATATAGAAAGATTGTGTGTATGTCTGTGTGTCTCTGTGTGTATAATATGAGATGTACTTTTTTGTTTTCATTTAGTTATGCCTTTCCTGTCACTGATAATGAGGAAAAAAAAGCAAACCATTGGCTCTTTGTCAGTATTAAATGTATAAAGTCCATCCTCAGACAGTGTAAATATCTTGTTTTGTATATTTATTGTGCTTGTGAAACATGTATCCAATCTAGTGTTGGACTCTCCAAATGCTCCTCACCAGACCGTAAATTCTAGACCAAGACCAATCAAATACGCAGCCATCAATGCACAACTTCAAACATGCAAGGGATATGAGGGTACTTGACTGTACATCCTTTTGAGAGGTTGAACTTTGTAGATGACAGATGTGCACCAAGAATCCGGTGAAACAAAGCTGCAAACACCTTTGAACTATGATAAGCCAAACTTTGCTGTAGAAATATGTGATACTGTAAGACCAGAAATTTTCACGTGCATGTTAATTTCACGAATTTCGTGAGGGCCCGAGATTCATGAAATCAAAATGCACACAGATGTTCTTGTCTACACTATGCATTGAATGCTAGTGGCAATTCGCAAAAATTTTGTGCCATGAAAATGGCCGCTGGCTCCAATTTGCGAAAATTCCATGCCGCAAAATTTCTTTCTGTACAGTTTTAGAAACATGATATTAAGTATGCTATCAAAACTCACAAATATAGCTCAGTGTAATAGACAGTAACACTTGTGGCACTCTAAACAGGTTTAATACAAACTTGTTCCTTTTTTCTCCTTTCTGCAAGGGGCTTGTAGTCAGATCAGAATTATCACGTGTTTGTGTGAGATATACACTTGACAAAAGTTTTTGTTGATCAAAAAATAATTCTAAAAATTATTAGCCACTCATGATGTCAATGTTCCCCACTCTCTCTTATTGCTATTGTAATGTTTTTTAAGTTTCATTATGGATGGGACTCCTATAATTTTTATTCTCCGCATATGTAGACTCCTTAGAATTTGGGAACCACATAGGAGAAGGTTGTCACAAAATATTTGTATTACATATAGTATACATGGCAAATCAGCATGGTAGATATGTGGTAAAAGGTAGGTATTGTTTGATATAAGCAGTGAATCGTTGTTTATTTATTTATTTTGTTTACTTTATTTATTTTTTAACAATGCTTCATGCTGCCTCCCTGAACACCACTGAGGAATATCCTCAGTGTATTCAAAGAGATTATGGGTTGTTATGCCATATTTTGTAAATGTCTGCTAGTATACATTGTATTTTGAACTTTCAAACCATATGATCTTTGTGGTTGATTGGTCAGCTTAAGCCAACACCTTGATTAAAGCTCTAGCCAAGAAGTGAAGTACTTTGATAAGCTCATTTTTGTGATCCTGCTTATTCCTCAGATGTCCGTTCATTATTCCTCCTCGGTGAATTTTGTGTAGCCCTGATACATGACCTTACTGCTGAGCTTCGTATCAGTACAGGCACAGATATCTTTGCGGACAAAAGGTGAAATGAGTGCAGGCCATTGCCGACTGCCTCAAGAGACCTTTCTGCTTGTTGACTTTGGGGACAGACAAAAAGAATCTTGGACTTGTTGGACACATGATTCATTATGCTGTAGTCCAGCCAGGAAGTCCTGTTTCCTCTGATAGTTACCATGGAAACGTGAAGCAGTTCCCTGTTGATACTCAGAGAGGAAATGGGATACCCAGGTGAAAAAGGCTTGGAGGTCAACCTTTTATGATTTTCTTCAGATTTTATTTCATCTATTGGGAAGGGGGAGGGCAGAGAGACCCTGCTCCCCCTGTAGCATGTCATGAACAGGAGATAGAACTGTGAAACAGCTTGTTTACTTGGAGTGACTTAAAAGTTTGGCCATACGGCATGCTTGATTGTTAGTGAGTAAAAAACACTCCGACCTTTTAGCAGATTGCCTCGAGCAACATTAACAGTCTGTCCTCATCTGTTCAGCATGATTAATTCAAGCATCACACCTGAGCTGCTTAAATTCAGAGATAGTGATTATTTAGCCCCTACACTTTGACAGTTGTGTTTTGTGAGTACCTAGGTAATAGTGTATTTAGTATGTTAGTATGAAATAACCATTATTTGTGAGTGTTTTGATTTTTGTTTTTTCGTTCCACAAGGCGTGAGTTTTCATCTGATGATAGTTATGTAGGAATCACATTGTATAGCCTTTGCTCGAAACAGAATCAAACCACCACTGAACTTGCAGTCTGGTTCTGGTGTTTGGCCAGATACAAGTACTTGCACAAAAGCTGCCGTAAATGTATCTGATTTCCAACCACAGTAAAGAATCCAGTTCCATTCGCCGATATACCCTTGATGTCGTAGCGAACCTTTTGCCTGCGCCGGACCGGCTGGCCAGTTGGTGTCTCGCCATGCTTTTCTTTTGTCTGTGTGTGTGTGGTCCGCGATCGATCAGAAGTCCTGAAAATTGGGTTGCGGTCAAGACAGTGTTACCCACTTCTTGGAAACGTACCAATTGAAGTCTTAACACTCTCCCTGTCAGATTCTGAAATCCCCATATACTTTGCACAGACCTGGCTAGGGTCCAGAAGGTAGAAGGTTTAATGAAAGTTGTACAGTCATCTCCACATAGTTGGGTACCACTTAATCAGGTACTCTGCCTGCTTAATTGGAATATAAGTAATGCTCTGCCAGACACAACCCGATTATGCGAAGACTACTGTAATTGCCCAAATCTGCATCATGCGTTTGTAGTGACACAGTTTGCTTTGCTGTTACCTAAAGTCGGATTTCATTTTGGATGGTGCTTTCAGTGCTCTGGAGCTGTAGAAAATCACTTTTAATCTGTCAAGAAACAGATTGTTAATCTATTGTTAACCCATTGAGGACTAGTCCCAAGAATACTGGGGCAGGTGTCTATGGAAATGTGCGTTATAGCAAAATATACTCCTCAAAGGGTTACGAGATGTAGTGCTAGTGTGGTTGTCAGCCAATCACATTGACTTAAAAAAAAATAGAATACGGCAGTTCAAACTTTCTGATAAAAGCGATCTGCATGTTCCAAGCTTGGACTCCAAGTCAGTTTTGTTGTTGTTATTAATGATAAAAGGCACTTCATTCAGCATTGAATATTTATGCCTGCAAGTCAGTGCTATAAAAAGATGACTGCACATGTAAATGATCCCTCTATTGTACTAAGTGTTTAGTGTTCGATCAGTATTGTTAAGTGGCCTTTAATAGCTACTCATTTGCTCTCCATCCATTTTGAAGTTTCCCCTGCATCAAGGCCAAAGCAAGAGTACAGACACCGTAATCGGAGCAGGGTAGAGTCATTGTTCGTAAAATGAATTGGCATCACCTCATCAGTGACTTTAAAAAAAAATCATATTCATGTGGGACAATAGGGAAAACTGATGTACCATGTACCATAGTGATGCACATCCTAGGCTAAATAGTTTTCAAAGCTTTGATAATTGAACAAGTGCTTTTTGCAATGTGCCAGCTGTGTGCATATTTTATCATAATGATGTGACAGAGGTTAAGGAGCGGTTATTTTTTTTTCTGTCAATACTGTCCCAGCCTTGTGGAAATCATGTGGGACAATAGGGAAAACTCTCCTATAAAATTCACCAAGTCACATGATAAAGTAAGGACAGCCCTCTAGGAAAGCTAACTTTAAATGGTATGTCAGTTGCCCATTGACTCATGACTATAAATGAACATAATTCATCCACACACTGGAAAAGTTTGACGACTTTCTACTGCCAAAGGATGTGTGTGTGTGTGTGTGTGTGTGTGTGTGTGTGTGTGTGTGCTTGTTAATAAGTCAGGGGATAACAGTTTGTCATGTTGCTAGGCAAAACAAATGCCTCAAAGAGTTCTAAACGGAAACTTTTAGTATAGTTTTGACAGTGCACCTAACTAATCACATTGAAAGTCAAAACTAACTGTCATCGTTCCTCGAATGTGCTCTATCAATGTCAAGAATAGAAGGTCAACTCGATAAAGTACAGTGTACTATTTGTATCAAAGTTAATTTCTGTCAGATCACAGTTGATCATAAGAATATGATTTGATGGACGGTGTCTGGATTTAGCAAAATGCCTAATATAATGAACCCCACAATTCAGTTCAATTCAATTTAATTCAGTTCAATTCAATTCAACTCAATCTAAACCCCACAATACTTCAACCATGGCAATGTTGCAATGCATTTTTTTTTTTCAATAATTGTCTCATAGACCCAGCTTCAAATCTGTATTTATGTTTTGTTGTGAAATATAAAAGTTCAAGTTGAACAACAGAGCTTTTGCATTTTGATTTTGCCAAACTTGGCTCTTCACAAAATTTGTGAAAGTTTCATAGGTACAAAAATTTATGCTTCCTTTATATTTTGCCATTTCATTTATTGTATTTCTACAACCAGAGTCACAAGATCAAATATCAAATATATTAAAAAACAAAATACTCCAATCATGCAGAAGAAAACTAAAAAAACAAAAACAAACGACACATTATTTATGCACAGAGAAACTTTGACTGTATTTGGATAAGCTGTCTTCAAATCATAATTAGTGCAGCTGCCATGACCACTTTGAGGTCTTGGTAGGTAAAAAAACAAGGGGGGGGGGGCACCAGGTGAGATAAAAAAAAAGCATGCAAAATAATGCTTTGTCTCTGCAATTAGTCTGCAGGTGTTTTGTGTTCCTAAGTCGTAGGCCAGACTGAGGCGTTGTTTCCTAGAGGCGATTGTGCTGTGGTTTATTTGTCATTCCCTCCATGTGACACCAGTTTTAAAAATACTTTTTTTTTGCAATCCCCGCCCCGTTTCCAAAGATGAGGCATCCTATGCGACATGTCACCCGAGAGAGTGATTCATGAAAATTCCGCATACATCCACATGTCCCTGCTTTTCAGCTTTGCAATGACATGAGCTGAGGGGATTAAATTCTGTGCACCTTCCAGGCACCTGCCTTTTGATCTCTCCGTCTCCTTCTTGGTGTCTCTGTCTGTCTATCACTCCATCTCCCACTGTATTTGAATTAATTTAGTTTGATTTAATTTAAGGTGATTTCACTTCATTTCATTTCCATTTCATTTCATTTCATTTCATTTTCATCTTTCAAAAACTAATTAAGTGTACTAAGCATCATCCAAAAAAGCAGTGTACATATTTTACATAATCGGTATCAAAATATGATATGATCATAATAAATAGTAAAGCCTAGATCTGTGATAATTACTGAATAGTGTTGAAAATGTTGAAAAATGGGGGGGGGGGGGAGCTAAAAGGCTGAGCTTGTAATGTATATATAGGCCTATATTCCCCTTATACCCATGATTATTGAGGTACAGAAAAATGTTACTGTGTACCCATGTTTGGGTGGAGAAATGTATTTAAAGTGACAACAACACATCGGACATTGACAACAAAACTAAAAACCCTACAAAGCCCTTTGGAGAACTGTCATCTGTCTTAAGGGTTACTACCATTATATCTGGAGATATCCAGTATAGAGTGATGATTTTTTTCCCCTTCGTATTTGCCCATCCTCAATGGAAGGGGACTAGTATACCTGGTAAGTGTCTTCAGAGAAAAAAAAAATGTAATGTGGAGATTTTTAAATTGGTATCATGTACCATTAAATGTACGTATTGACACCCTGTTGCCTCTTGATTGAAGTTTAAATGTCTGTCTTTTCCCACAGTCTAAATTCTTTGAATGGAGTGAACAAGAGCAGGATCAGTTTGAACACTGTGTGAAAGTGTGTTAAAAAAAAAATGTGTTCGTTAGTGGCAGATTATAGGGAAGTGGAAGTCAGTGCTGACTGCCAAATGCTCGCTAAGTTTGTGTTTGTACCCACATGATAAATGGTGATGATGATGGTGATGATAATAATAATAATAATAATAACTATTTCTTATTGAGCACTTTGACAGGACCTGATCAAAGCGCTGTACATAATCAACAAACAACATTCACAAAGTATAGGAACAACATAGTTACAATTGAAATAGTTCAGTCTTGATGATGGTGATGATGATGATGATGATATTGATGATGATGTTGGTGATGGCTAGTGATGATAATGATGACGATAATAATGATGGTGATTGTAATGAACTATATAACAAAAATAACAAGAAAAGCTATTGTCCATGGAGATTATTCAGAATCATATTCATGTATTCATCCTAAAATTTATATCACATGACACGATCAGATACTTAAAGTGTTATATAATCATTAGGGATACTTAGCCCATTCAGTATGGGAACCCTGTGGTCTGTGTATTAAGTCTATGGGGATTTCAGAATTCAGTATGGAACGGGTTAAGAGATAATAACTCTGAAGAATGCATAAGTGTGAAAGTCGATGACAACAACAGTAGCGATAACGGCCAAGACAGCAAACATTTAAAAGGAGAATTAAAAGAGGGAATAGAGATTAAGCGTGGCTATCCCATCATCATATTAATATGCCGACACATGGCATGAAGTTGCTTGGTTCCATGCTGCTGGATATTAAATATCACAACATATTTTTGGCAAGTTGCAACACAAAGTCATGACTCTTTCAGCTGCCCTGACTGGGCGCATTCGCATCTGATATATTATATGGCCAAAGGGCTGTAGACTTTTACGAAATTGTATCACCGTCTAGTATTATGATTAAATACTGAGATTTGATGGATGTTCGAGACGAGTTGACGGTGACGTGATGTCAGTGCGTACAGCTGTGGAACGGGATGTTTACCAATAATCAATCACTGCAACTTAAGTTCCTTTTAATGTAAACACGCTACTTTTTTCCCCCCGTCTTTTTTTTTTCTTTGGGTGCAGGTGTTACGGTCAATCACCGCTAGCACCATGCGAATCTTGCGCATTGTTGACTGGCTTGCTGTCTGGTGTGCGCAATCAGCCACGAACTGTACCGCTCCTTTGCGGGCAGATAATGCTGGTGGGGGAGGGGGTATGGGAAATGCAGGGGAGTTGATGATTTTTGTTTTTGATCTACCTGCCAGTCGTTATAGAGGAAACGATTACCCCGAGTATTGTATACGAGAAGGATGATGTATCTACTTGGTGGTACAAACTGGACTTTCTTCTCAGGTTTTCAGTGTTGTGATGGTGCTTGTATCTTGCTTCATTAGGGAACAAAGGACTGTGATCCCTAAAATGAATGGAAATAAGATTTATATGAGTACAGTTTGTGTTTATCTCTGTTTGTCTGTCTGTGCATATGGTTATATAATGTATGCATTTGGAGAGAGAGAGATGAAAAAAAAGAGAGAGAACACTATATGTTGTAGATGCTGTTGTCTTGTTTCTGAATTTGGTTAGTCTGTTTTATACTGTAAAAACTGTAAAACACGATATTTTAGCGGCATGAAATTTTCGCGAATTGGAGCCGACAGCCTTTTTCGCGGCATGAAATTTTCGTGAATTGCCTCTGATATTCAATGCGTATAGTGTAGACAAGAACTTTCACGTGCATTTTAATTTTGCGAATCTTGGCTCTCGCGAAATTTGCAAAATTAAAATGCACATGAACATTCCTCGTTTTACAGTAGTTTGTTTTCTTGTCTTCTCTGTTCCCTTGCATATATCATGTGTTGTGAGTTACCCACATGAATCAGATGAAACCCTGGCTGGCCCTTGGGGTGCTGGAGCACTATGTGAAGTGTAGCACCTTGCTCAGACACGACATGACAGGACAGGGCCTATTGTCGCCGGCAATCTGCACAATAGAGGGAATTGGAGAGGACAGCGTCAGACGCAAATTGTGCAATGGCTCAGCCCAATACGGGGTTCTTGGGGCGTAAGCGACTATTTCCTGCTCTCTCGATATCCCATCGCGGTATGCCTGCCTGGTATACTACTCTAAGTACTGCTGCTGTGTACGAACTGTACGTGCCGGGTCCTTTGTCACCCGCCACCTGACATTGGCGGTTCTAGGCCAGCTTGTCAGTGATGTGCAAGTCATTGAGGTTTGTCACAGATGCTGAGGTTCTTCCTCGGGGGTTTTCTGCCCAGTGAATGTCTATAAGTCTTCAAGGCAGACAACCTGTAAGAAATAACTTCCGTGCTCTTTCACTCTCTCTCTCTCTCTCTCTCTCTCCTATCTATTTATCTATATCTATCTATCTGTTTATCTATCTATCTCTCTATTTATCTATTCATATATCATTTCATATATCTATTTTGATTTTGATTATTGAATTTGCATCTGTTTTTTATACATTATTATACATTATTCATTAATATGAAAGATAAGAAAATGAAATATAAATATATGAATATATAAACATATACTCATAAAATGTAAACACATAGGGGCGCCTATACACCCAAACATATGTGAAATGCAAATGTGTGTGTGTGTGTGTGTGCACTTATCCATGGTGGAAAATGAGGACACACACACAAACTTTACATTTAAACTGAGGACTCACAGAGCCGAGGACGTCCTCACTTCACAGACCATTCCAAACGGTCTGCTTTTGCATGTAGGGGTACGTGTTTGTAGGTCCTCGATTAGCATTATTGTAATAAGTCCTCGGTTGGATGGTAATATACAAATAAGTCCTCGGTTGACAAGAGTCCTACTTACACACAAGGTCCTTGGTTACGTGGTAAAATTCTTGTGGGTAAAACAGGCCCTCGGTTTCCACTATAGACGCGTATGTGTGTGTGCGCGCACACACTTTTGTGCAAGCTGTGAGCTGCAGGTCTTTGTGCACATGTTTGTGGAGTCTGCGACTAGGAAGTGCAGCTAAGTATTCTTGATTAATCTCATTTCCTCTTCCACATAAGTAGGACATGCTACCTCCTTCCCAGATTATGGGGAGACAGGTTAAAGTTGTGTTTTGACTTTCTGTAATTGCTTGCCATGCGCAAACAATGGCAGGGTGAACTAAATTTTGCCGATGTCCACCTTGCATAGCCCCCCCCCCCCCCCCCCCTTGAAGCGATGCTATCTCGTCACATGTATTGCCTAGCACTATATACCTGGACAAGTGTGGAACTAACTGGAAGTTGATTGGGCAAGACATTTGATGTGACTTTGGTGTTATCGGGATAAAAAATCGAGGAAAAGACTTCCTACTACAGCCAGCTGGCTATTGGTGTGGATTGATTCGAGCAATGGCTTTTTGTGTGGATTCCTTGACTATTATCAAGAGGCATCCATTTCAGGCAGCTTGCTCAGGCTTAGCAGAGCACAGACTTGCAGCACAAGTTCTCTTTGTCAGGTGGATCTAGATGCTAATCGGTCTCCACGGAAATTTCTATCATGTCTGAATGATGTTCTGAAATTTTGGATCGTGCAGTGAGTATGACACTTCATAAATTCATGAATTTCATCAGACCAGTTCATATGAAAGGGTCCACAAGAACTTTGTGAATGCCATATCCTCGAATATGATTTGTATATGAATGGGAATTGTGCAATGTCTTGCTGCAAGTGATTTTTGTCGCAATATGTGTGGATTTCATCATTGGATTACAAACAAGTTTGTGATGGAGTAGAAATAAAAAAAAACAACAACGTCAGGAGGCTGAACTAGAGACTAACTGACCTTTTTCTGTTGTTTTCACACGTCTAGACCAAGAGCATGTTACAAGAGCCTTTTATTGTATGTCACTTCCCATTCTTCTAGCAATACTGATTGGAGATTGCCACGACAGGTGAAAGGAAATCTCCTAAGTGCACGTTCTTCCAAATCACAAAACAACAAAAATGCACATCGATGAATCCCAAATTTCTGTAACTCAGGGTCAGAGGTGCGCTTTCAAGTGAACCTGATCGTGAGATTGGCAGGGGCTGATAACCAGGCATCCTCCCATTTCAGCTGTGACTACTCCCCCTTCTTTTTTTTAAAGGTTCCCTGAAATACAAATGTATGTTGATTTGTGTGTTGATTTATGGTACCGTCAACATCACTTTTGCGGTGAAACAAATATCTAGATTCATTCTATATATTCTTATCTAATTTTTCTTCTATTTTTCTTCAGATTACTTGGATATGTCCACAAAAAATCCTTCTAAACCAATATTCCTGTTGTGACCTCAGCTGTCAATCATTGCTACAGTACTGATATGTTTAACAAAAGACATTGGAATGCACCTTTCCCTTTACTCAGCATAACTTGCATGTTTCTGTGACAATAGGCGTTTTCACATCAGCCCGATGTTTCGAAATAGCGCGCTATTTTCTGACTTGGGAAATGAAAAAATATCTCGAGCTTGGATTTTTATCGGGCTGATGTGAAAACGCCTATTAAAGTGACTAACAGAAGACATGGCGAGGGAATAAATCAACATGCATTTGTATTTCAGAGAAACTTTAAGGGGAAGGGGGAGGAGAGACATTTAATCGCAATACCTGGGAATGCTGAGTGCATCGTAGCAGGCCAGCAATAATTTCGACAGAGTTTAGGCACACTGATCTGCTATTGTCATTCATCAAAATTTGCCCAAAATAGGTAATGATCCCTCTGATATATTGCATGGACAGTTGAATTATACAGTTTCCTGCAGTTTGTGAACAAAACAGGGTATAGTATCATAAGAATTTTTTTTTGTTAGAAAAATGTCCCTTTGGTGAGAGAGCTGCAATGCATGGCATCAAACGCAATTTATAACTTGATCGATAATAGGATAACTACCATGGGACAGGAAAGAGAAAGGACAAGCTGGTCAAGAATTTTTGTCTTTTTCTTGAGGTGATACAGTAGATATGAGAGATAGTGATAAAAGTCTGTTTTCGTACTTTCATGTGATTTCGTTTAAGCTTATAAATCAATTTTCACAATACGAGAAGGCTATTTTTTGACTGCGAGCAAAACTGAGGACTTTTCAACACGTAAAGGAGATATTTATAAACGGCAAATTACAGTTGTAGGAGACTCTAATCTTGCCACTCTATTAGCGCAGCATATTGTCGTAAAGCCCATCTCCGTAGTTTTTCATCCTCGATAATTTCCCCATTGTCCACATCTTTTCTCCCCAATTACTGTTCGTCAGTCCGCATGCGCTTTGATGCGCATCTCTCTTCTGTCTTCATTTCTGCGGGCAATGATTGGTGATATATATCCTAGATGTATCTTTGGATTTACGAGGCATTTATTGCATTTTCTTTTCTTTTCCCTTTTTTTTTACTCCTCCTCTTCGTGTGCTTCACATCTCTTCAGTTTAATCTGGAGTGCATTGTCAATGATAGATCCCTTTTTGTTTTGCGTGTGAGGATCTTTGATTGCATGAGTGTTGAAATATTCATGTATATATTGTCGCTGGGGTGACAAGACCTCTTATCTACAAAATGTTAAATGTTCAGGAGAGCAAAAAAAAACCAAAACACGGCAGCCAAAGCAGGGATTGTAAAATTTTGGTTGAGGTGAGGATTCAGCTTGTAATGTTTGGCGAGATATTTAGAAACCACTCTATGAAAAGTTAAAGAGCATACATTTCTAAGGGGAATCAAAAGTTTATCTGATGAAAATTGGTTTTGGAATGACTGACATTTCTGAAAACAAGGTAAAAAAGAGATCCTAACAAATGTCATGGCCTGTCAATTTTATTGGGATTGCTTTTTGGATATCTCAGCCATTTCAAGACCAATTTTCATCAAATAAAGGTTGAATCCTTCTTGAAATTGCATTCTCTTTCATATTTTATGAGAGGTTTTGCATCATCTCACCAAAAAAATGTTGTATATCATGTCTCGACCTGGTTACAATCCCTTTAACTGACTATCATTTTTACCAAAATTTGAGATACAAGGTCTTGTCACCCCAGCGACGATATTAGATGCATACTCTTTAGTGGTGGCTACATCATTTTGCATTGGAGCCGTGCAAAGTGATTCGGACAGTCGAGGTCGGTCGTGAGTGTTATGTATCAGGCAATCATGAGTTATAAATTGAAGATTATGCATGCTTACGTGGGAATCTCCTTCATATGGCTGGTAATACAAATGTATCTCCAGTTGCAGTACTGCTTACATA
Source organism: Diadema antillarum (assembly GCF_040938485.1). Classification (NCBI taxonomy): domain Eukaryota; kingdom Metazoa; phylum Echinodermata; class Echinoidea; order Diadematoida; family Diadematidae; genus Diadema; species Diadema antillarum. The sequence continues at coordinate 910,430 of NW_027270918.1, forward strand.
TACAGCTCCTTTGCAAGTTGTGTTATCTGTTCCACGTGTGGGCATTGTTTGTCTACCTGTATGTTGTGCGTGGGGATGATCGTCATTAATACTGTAAAACACGATATTTTTGCGGTATGAAATTTTCGCGAGTTGCCTCTTACATTCAATGCATATAGTATAGACAAGAACTTTCATGTGCATTTTAATTTTGCGAAGCTTGGCTCTCGCGAAATTGAAATGCACGCAAACATTCCTTGTCTGACAGTATATCGACCATGCTTTTGTATATGAATCACAATGATTACCTTCAAGATAATCTTGTCTACTACAGGCATTTTGAATCGATACAATTTTGTTACATGAGTGACAGGAGGGTACTGGCAGGATTAGGGGCACTGTTGGATGGCCTTCGTTCTAATGATTTGGATAAAGAAAAGGTAGATGACCCTGTCATTTCCTGTTTACCTCGTCAACATGCTCGATAAACAGTCCAGTCTTCCTGCTATGAGGACAGTGTATATTCATGAACTTAACCTGTTGCTACCAAGTTAGGATTCCTCATAGCTTTGAAATGCGTGACAAACTCATTCACCATGTATGCAATAGTTTCATTCTGCATGGCTATAGAGCTGCTTTAACTTTTTCTCTCCTTTGCTTGGAGACTCATATAGAGTACCAGTTGCCAAAATCTTCTTGACTTTAACTATTTTTTTCTTCTTTTTAAAAGTCAACCTAAGGTTATAAATGGGGCACTGTGAGGAAGATCAGTTGTTATTACTCCAGCTTATGAATCCCATGATGCTGAAAAAAAGAAGATATTTCCCAAAGTAACTTTCAAGCAAATTGCCTTAACCCGTTGAAGACTAGTCCCAAGTATACTCGGGCCAGCGTCTATGGGAAATGCATGTTGTAGCAAAATCAGCCCATCCTCAATGGGTTAAGATCGGTTTATGTACAGCATCTTGTGAATATTTCAGGGATCTTGCTAATCTTTGAAATTGCAGAGTATGTAGAGATATTGCTCAACTAACCCCTGCAAGGGGTTTGCCCTCTGACCACGGAAGTGAACATTAACCCATTGAGGACGAGTCCCGAGTATACTTGGGCAAGAGTTGTGGCAAAATCAAACCGTTCTCAATGGGTTAAAGCCAGCTTTCAGACCCACACCCTGTCTGTGCCCTAATTGCCTTGTGAATAAATCTGAGGTCTTCTTAATTTGTTATCATCAGTGAGCATGTTGGGCTGTTTTTCTCCTGATGTGGCCCCCTGTGAGGGAGTTTGTATGTGAACCCTGTATTTAAAGTGGTCACAAGGCAGGGTTCTTAAGACCACGCCCTTGTAAGTGCCCTATACTACCTTCTGTTAATGCCCTCCTCCTAGTTCATGGTCCAATATGGCCCAATTAGTGGCAACATTACGTTGTTACCTCAGTCATTCAGTTCAGTCCATAGACCCATTCACACTTAGAGATTCCACGCAGTATTTGGCATTGAGTGAACGTAAATACACCACAAAGTACATCACAAAATACTGTGGCATTTATAAGGATGGTAATTCAAACTTTATGCAAAATTTGCATGCAAACTTTGAGTGTGAATCCTGCTTAATACGAAATGCCACCATTTATACAGTAATGTGTTTTTCTTCTGACCCGACACACTTCGTTTCTTTCATGTGACCCGACATACTTTGTCTTTTCCTGTTGGAGATGAGTATATGCGCAATGTTTACCAGAAATACCATGATATTTCATTAATGAGAATGGTACCAGGTGAATTATCATGGTATCTTTTACCATGGTACGTCACTGATGAAAATGGTGCCAATAAATTGCCATACTATTTTAATATTGCACATTGATTTTAATGTGAATCCACCTTACGATAAAAATGCTACCACTCCAAGCTGTGATCGGTGTCTTTCTTTGTAATGCTTCTTGGATAAGAATTCTTCCTGTTAAGCATGTAGGCCCCCTACTTGTGGTTTTTGTATAGATGTCTATATCTATCTCTTACTTTCAACATGTCTTCCTTTTCCTGGTGATGTAAAGATTCTAAAGCAAACTGTTTCTTCTGAATGTCTTGAATTGTGTAGTCTAGTAAAGTTTCAAAGACTTATGATTCCAGAGGTCTTGTGGAGATGGTGAAAATGTATCTTTTTTATGTGTGTTTTATAAACTCAGTTCTCACAAAAGGATGTGTGAGCCTGTAGCACTCCAGAATTAGAAAACATCTTATGATTTGGCTGTTGTGATGAATATCTCCTATGATGATGTTGAACAAGTTAGTGACTGCTTCGTATTGCCTTCAAACAGAAATCTGAGATATTCGATGGCTTTTTGCATCTGAAGGGCTTGTCCAAAAAGCAGCTTCGTGTTCATGCTGTGGATATCTGTGTGTGTAAGTAGACACACCCAAAAATCGCCTCCAGGGGGCAGTGGGCATCATTTGCAATCATCATTTGGAAGCTAACAGCTTTAAGTAGGCTTGTTGCATTCAACGTAACAACTTCTGTGGTTGACCAACCGCTCATTTAATCTATAGTCGACAGGTAAGCCTCATCTTTCTTTCTCCTCTCACCAAGCCAATTTAAATCTTGCTGTGTTGAGAAGGTTTAGAAGATGGACCAAGCATCTAAATGAGATAAGATCAAAGCCACAGAATTTGTGGTATTATGTATTGCCGCTAAAATTATGAAAAATGTAAAAATCAATTTCAAGTTTGAATCATACTCTTACCTCAGAAAAAGCTGTTATATTTTGCATCTATGTGTGTTTTTGTGTGTGCGCACGCACAAAAATGGCAAGACTGTAAGTTAGAATTAACCAAACACCTGACATTGTTTTGTATAAACAGCGTGCATTTTTCATGTGTTGTATACATGAGTATGTTTTCATTGGAGAGGGATGAAAGCATATAAGCTGCAGTCACTGGCAAAAGAAGATTGCAAAGTTTAAGATCGGTCCTCTGTCTACGTTTAAATTCTCTAAGTTTTGGTCACTGGCGTGCTTGCACAGGAAAGAAGGAAGCGCATGCTGTCAGACAGCTGGTATTGTGATGTAACAATGCACACCTGTACATCACAATTACGCCATGATTTGGAGGCACCGCCCACAAACAGATGGTGGACTGGTCATATTGACAAACTTTGTGAAGTTTCATTTGCTAGTGTACACATTGCCCAAAGATCGAGAAGATTGCTGGGGTCCAGAAAATATTGTTAGTTTGAGTGGACACTTTCACAAGAAGTTTCACTGAGGAGTTTGCAGTCACACTGGCAAAACTTCAAGATCTTAAAGATTGCGATGTGTTGCCAGTGTGACCACAGCTATAGCTGTATGATAAGTGAGATTGAAAAGACAGACATTCCTCTATCTTGTGCATATGGAAAGCATGAAATTTCAGTTGGTGTATGTTTGTAGAGAGCTAGCAAAAGATTAAGCACAAAATAGACAGAAACTGCAGACAGATCTTATAATGTAATAGAAAGAAAAGGAAAGAAGAACAAAAAACCACAAATAAAAACAAAATCATACCAAAACACTGATGGAGAGTAGAGGCTAAGAGAGATATTTGGGTTTCCCAGGCTCTTCAAAAGGCGACGCCAAGAATATGAGTACAGATACGGGCCGGGCATCTCTCTCCATTTCACGTTGGTGTCTGCTGCATCACGATTAAAAGTCCACCCGCCCTCTAGCTCATTTCCCAGGGTAGCCGTTTTCTCTTTCCATCTCTCTCTCCCTCCCCCCTCTCTCCCTCTCTTTTCTCTCCATCTCTCCCTCTTGTTCCTTCCATCTCGCATCTCGTACACATTTGCATCCCCCCCACCCCTCTTTTGCGGGGTGTAATTACCTTGGAGTAGTGCCAAGGCAGTGTGGTAGTAAAGCCTGGGAATGGGTTACCTGGATGGCTCCCAAAACATGGAGACGGGGGAGGAGAGAAAAAAAAAGCAACAACAAGAGGCTGCTTGAAATGTGTATACATGAGAGAGAGGGAGAGAGAGAGAGAGAGAGGGAGAGGGGGATAGACATCTGCCAAATGTACTACCACCAGTACGTGGCTGATTTGCATTTCGAGGGAAACTGATAGACAATGCTTTCCGTGTATGGGGTGTGTGGCCGAGTGCCATGTATGTGTGCTGAATGTAGATGAAGTGGTGAGTCACTTTTTCATGGGAAGAGGTGTCTGTGTGTATGTGTTTGTGTGTGTGTGTGTGTGTGTGTTTTGTCTGTTTGTGTGGGTGTGTTTGTGTGTGTGTGTATGTATTGGGTGGGTGTTGGTGTCTGTCTAGATGTGCTGCAGCAGTAATCCATCTCATCTGCCTTGGAGCTTAAGTCTATGATCATCGAATACATTTCCCAGCTTATCATTATCATTACTTGTGCTGAGGCAAAGTCATTCTGTTGATTCTGAGAGTCAACAGAATGATTTTAAAGCCCATTGACTAGAATAGATTTGACATGAAAAAAATATCCAAGTTCATTGTATCTACTTTCTAATCCTAGTTTGTGTCTATGTGATCTACTCCTGATATGGACACACTGATGAAAATTCATTGTTGATAGGAATGCTCAGTCCTGTGTGAAGGACAATAGATAATGGAATGAAAGACATGTTGATACATAAATTGCGATTAGAAATCATTTATCATTCTGCAGCAAAGGCGATGAAATATATACCCATCATTTTCTGAGTGCTTTAACATAAGGGGATATATCAACCTGTTGCAGAAGAGTCCCAAGAATACTCGGGCAGGTGTCTATGGGAAATGTGTGTTATAGCAAAGATCATGTGATCTGTTATTTTTCCATTTTAGAATAAAAGTCAAACAGAGATTGATTTTTTTTTTTTTGTATTCATGCATTTATGTATCAATCTAATCTATGTACTTATTTCGATCGTTCATTTTCGTATCAACTTTGCATGGGAGAATACTACAGCCTACAAATTTAGTATTCAAAATTTGGTAGACTTGGTAGTGAACATGTGACAGCTTGATATACAGAGCATCAGATATTGCAAAACAAATAAAATGATATGCAGGAGAACTCCCGGTGAGCTTTGCTCTGTATAGACCTTAGAAATTCTTCTTGTACTTGTTCAAAAAATTTTATGTAATTAAAATGATGAAAGAGATAACAATGCTAAGAGAGAAGAGAAAAAGACTGAATTTACAAATGTATGTACCTGGCAGTAGAATAAACTTGAGAAATAATAATAGAAAAAGAAGAAGGATGAATACGAAAGAATTGAAAGTGGGATGACTTTAAGAAGAAAGGGGAAAAAAAGCACAAGTATCAGTCCAGACTAGAATTTATATTTCCAGGAAGGTAGAATCCTTCCTCCCTGTGTAATGGACACTACCATATTCTTGGTAGTGCATGTATAATTGCTTCTGCTTAAGACTAGGTAATGTAATTCACTCTTTGTCGCTTTGCGGCTTTTTAGAACGTTGTCTCTGCACGGTCCACCAAACTTGTGTTATTGTTTGCATGATGATGTATTAAGATAACAACCACATCTCAATCTATCATGCAGGAAACGCTAGTGCATCCTTGCCCTATATGTATTGACAGTTGGTAGCATTTTTTGATGTCAAAACAATGGAATGATGGGTTTTCCTCATTTTTTTTTTCGTGTGGGTGGCAGAACCTGTGTAAAGAGGCAATACAATTGATGGGCACCATCCACGTTTTGGAAAGATGTGAAGAGTGTGATCTTAAAATGGGTCAAGCGCCATTTTTTATTCAACATTTTGAATATAAAGTGTAAGTCTATCATTAGGATACAAAATAAAACCTTCCCATTGATACCTAACTTGGTACCTAACAAGGAATATTCTTGAAGTTTTAATAATACCCCACATTTTTGTATTATTTTCTTTGCTTTTTAGTAGCTGTAATCACAAATCTCTAAAGTTAACACAAATGGAGTTAACTAATTTTGTGATCAAACAGTATTTTTTATTTTTTTGTACATTTGGAATATTTATTCCCAAGACAGGGAAAAACATGTATTTCTCTAAGATCTCTCATTCATAATAGTTCGTGAAAAATTTTGTTTTCACACTTTTTCTATATATATGATAAGCTTGTTCTGCCTTATTTAGAATTTTTTCCCCTGAAGAAAGTGGCTTTAGAGATTATGTAACTCACTTTGATTTACAAAAGTCATTATTGGCCATTATAAAGACCCATTTGAGTGTGAATTGATGTTGTGCTCATGGTCACTTTCAAGTTTCCTTAGTTCCACATTCATTATGGATGCAAATTTATGTTAGTGAAAGCTACAGTTGCAAGCAGATTAAAACGGGAGACACATTCTCACATGCGATCTAATATCCAGTATTGGTTATCAAGTTAGGCAAATAGCATGGGCCATTGATGGAGGCAGAACTTTTCCATACCAGTTTGATTTGAGAATTCAGGTGCAGTAGTTTAATTATCTAAGCACCTCATTGTTCATGCACCATTTCTGGCAGTCTGGTTTTTTTTTTCTCTCTCTCTCTTATGGTAACGAAAGAGGGAAACCAACGTTTTTGAGATGTTTGAAGCCTTTATTTGCATTGAGAAGTAGCAAATGTGACTCTTATTGCATACCAATGAAACATGGGGAGCCTGAACAAGATAGCTTCTAAAAAAAACAAAACAAAACAAACCCCCAAAACACATACACACACAAACAAACAGAAACAAAAACAAAACAAAAGAGAGTGTTGTATTGTGCTGAAAGGAAAGTATGTCTGTATGATATGTTTGTGTAAATATATACAGTCAAAAAAATGTCTTGGCAACCACTTGTCTATAGCGGCCCCTAGCTGTATACAACCACTAAAAACAATTCCCTCTGTTAGAAAAAGCATTTAAGAGAGCCTGTCCATAGCGGCCACCGGTATGTTTGAATGTCCACCTCTTTTGTTTTGTCTCCCTTGGGTGGCCATTATAGACAGGTTTGACTGTACTTACGCATGCATGAATGTTTATGTGTATATATCGTATGTATGAATTTCTCTGAATGTCTTTGTGTGCGTGTGTGTTTCTAGACTACATGTTATTTTTTTTTCATTTTGTTAGAAACTCTAGATACATCTGAAGGAAGTGCTGCTCTGCTTTGACTACCTAAACGAGGCCAGTCTGGTTGCTCTGTAGTTTTCCTCTTTTAGGTTCTTGTTGTGTGATGATGCAAAATGTGTGTGGAACTGGTCTTTTATTTCCAAGAAGCTCCGTGTGTGTGCTTCCAAATTTTACCATGGCCACACATGGTCTGTTGTATAAGATATGGTAAGAAAGACACGGAGAATCTCGTGTAAAGACAAACATGGCTTCATGCACATGCACGTCAGTGCTGAATCGGTCCCAACGACGTGACTTACCTTTCTGGTGCGAAAGGGATCTTTGTTAGCACTAGCCTGTCTGACAGTCTACCCCTGGGAACACAGACACGGAATGAGGAAACGGGGGGGGGGGGGGGGGGGGGGGAGAGGAGGCTTGAATGAGTTGATGGAACAGTCGATGTAAGCTCCATGTCAGTCCATCAATCACTCTTGTGACTCTCAAATTGTCAGACTTTGTCATTAAAATATCTCTCTCCGTCCATGACTGAGGCTATACTTGTCCATCATGATGACCTGGAATAATGTTGATTTTGACAGCCGAGTATAAAGCAAAAAGAAACAAAAGGAAAGAAAGAAAAAGCATCAAACTCATATTTTAAAATTTTGTTTTCATTTGTTGACGGTGAGATTCATGAGATAAGAAATATGTTTCGGATCTTGCCACACACTTTGAAAATAGAAATATTCATGACCAGAATCAATTTCCTTTATCCCTCTTGTCAAATAAAAATCATCCACGAACGGAAGTTGTAAATTCCTTGTTGTCATCTGAAAGGGCTACATAAGTGAAGAGAAAGAAAGAGAGAGGGGCGGGGGACCCCAAAAATGTCTAACTTTTACGCACTAGCTTGTGTGAAGAGAAAGGCGATGTGTCAAACGTGAAGGTGAATTTCATATTGTGCTACATGCCAACATGCAGTGTGCATTGAATATGATATTAATACGGTAAGTTCGTCTGAAGACCATGTCATGCACTAGGGGTTCTTTTGATCACGTATGTATGGCACATTGTTCTTTGTTTGCCGGTTGCATCAATTGACATTAAATGTAAGAGAATACTAATGACTGATAGCTTTAATAACTGAATGGTCAGATGCATGCACCTTCATTATATATACACGTGGTGTATCAGGGTTATTTTGCATCGTATGGACGGTGTGTTTGTTGTAATCTATACACAAGTACACTCACACATAACAACACACACACGCACACACACACACACACACACACACACACACACACACACACACACACACACACACACACACACACACACACACACACACACACACACACACACACATACACATAAACATGGATACCAGCATGCATAATATATACTGATTCATAATTTGACCTGCTTCTTTTTGACACCCCATATCAGTGACCTGCCTAAGCTGGTACACCTCAGTTCACCTACAAATTTTACATGTGTGTTATAAGCTATCATCGCTGCAGCAGCATGGATATATGCATTGTAAGACACACATGCACACACGCGTACTGTATACAATCCAGTATAAAGTGTGATATGCTGGACATGTATGTTATCCAAGGACCGTCCTTGATTTGTGGCTGAAGGTAGTTAGCATGCTTGTGTCTACTGGCTGTAGTCCCGTGAGTGAAGGCAAGTTAAGGTAAAACATACAAACACAGGATATGATCTTCTGTAGCCAATTGTGTGTTCTACATCCTAATTCACAAAAGCTCTCTATGTTTTTCTTCCTCCCCACTTCCCTCTTGGTTTCTCATCTCATTCCTTCTAAATTATATCACTTTTACTTATCTGCGCATAGTATTCTGTATTTTTATTTATTTATTTATTTATTTATTATCTTTTTTTTTTGGGGGGGGACCTTGTTGAACAAGCTTTGCTCTTTTAAGTCCCACACAACATTCTATGTATACATAAACCTCAATTTTGTGATTGATATGCATTATCTACAATTTCAATAAAGTGTATGTGAAAATGAAGATTATGGTAATGGTTGTGAAATGAATTGAATTGACTTGAATAGAATCTACCATCCAGATTTTTCTTTTTAATATTGAGACAAGAAACTTTGTGCAATTTCTACAGTGTATCTTGAGATAGTGAGTTGAGATCTTAAGTTCCTAAGAAGATGAGTCAAGAACCGGGAATGTATGCATGAAACCAGGGATATCAAAGAGACCCCCCCCCCCCATCAAATGGTGCTTAATCCTTTGTGTTCTTTTTGTGCCGATTCAGACAAAAACCCCATTGTATTGTATGCTCTGTCCAAAGTCCCTTGCACAGAAAGGGTTAACATGTATACATGTGCATGTAAGATGTTGAACTGCCCCCTGCCATCTCTCTCCCCTTATCCCCTACCCCTCACTCCCTCCCTCCATTCCTCCCCTCCCCTCCTTCCCTCAGTACCAGCCTTCAAATTCTGGAGCAGTGTCCATCTTTTCGGGGGCCCGCATTTAATTGACGAGGAGAGGCTCCGTCCAGTGTTTTCTAAAATGGCTTTAGAGTTTAGCAGCCTGCCATCTGATAGGTAGAGACCTGACGCTTATATCCCCTCCAGTTAGCGTCCAGGCATTTAATGGCCCGACGGCACTCCATGCCATTTCACGGCCGCCGGTCTAGCTGCCCGGCGAACTGACCGAGTGGAGCCTCTCCATTTGAATGAGAAGCGCAGGAGTGATGCCACTAGTAAATGTATAATGAACCCCAAGCTCAGGCTTTTTTTTTTCTTTTTTTTTGGCCATATGCTTGTGTGGATGTATGTGACATGCAGACGTTAATGCTGTACTCTTGGTCCAAACTGGGGAGGGGGGAGGGGTAGTGAGAGGGGGGCGTGAGGGGCTGGAAGCTTGAAATGTGCACACGATGCCGCCATCAACTGAACGCTATGATGCTTTTAATGCGGTAGTATCTGATCAATGGAAATTCCGGAGATGGGCACAGATCTTTTGGGAGTGGTATGTGAGTGGGTGACACAGGGAATCAAGTAATTTTGCTGGGGAGGAAGTATTCATGGAATTCACTAGCCTTTAGCAACAACAATTAGAAATCACATGATGTTGTCAGACACTTCTTAAAGGGAAATTCCATTGTGATATGCTGTTGCTTTGTATGAAAAGAGAAAAATCAGTTAAGGAGATCACAAAATTTGAGGATCAGATCTTGTTTCCACTGCTAATGAAAACTAGGGGCGTAGGGCGATACAGTTTTGTAAAAGACCAGCTCAGATGTCTGATACTGGCAATAGAGAATATTCATTACTTTCTCTAAAGTGCAGGAGTATCTTCTCTGAGAGATGATATTTGAAATCATTTGGTATTCCACAATAATACCATGAGATTATAAAGGTAATTATTGGTATTTTACAATGCATATTCCTCTTGAAACGCTCATTAGTTGGAAATATGTGAGCAAAAACACATGCAACTTTTGTGCAAGATCCTTATCTCGCACAATGATTCACAGTGATAATGTCCATTATACTGTTGGAATCAGTACAATCAGTTTTGTCTAGAATATTGACAGACATTATTTTAGTATTGAGCAAGTTGAAAACATGGGGTGCTTGAGATTTGATTGAGCCAACACGGTAGGCACATTATTGTGTGAGAAAAGTAGTTTTATTATGATGAGGTCAAACCAAGAAGAAGATAAGAAATATGAAGTCTTTTAGCTCGAAATCTTCTGGAGGATCTACAACGTGTTTGTTTTTGTTTCATCTGTTTTATGATCGTGATGTTTACCAGGACGTCCGATCATTCTTCTGATTGCATTTATTGTTTAAAGGATCTCTAGGTTCCCCATAATTATCCTGGGGTATTCCATTTTGTGATTCTCTAGATTGTAAACAGCTTATCTGGCTTTCATCTCAAATGAGTATAGCAGATAAAAATCATAGCAATCATTATAGTTTATTTTGTTGGATAATTTTTGTTTTTCTTCATGTTTATGAAGTGCCATAGGGCAAGAAATTAGTAGCAAATTTCGAATAAGTACAGCAAAGTAGTTGTTTTGACCTGATAAGTATGTAGCAATCTTCCATCCAACCAGTATTTATTACTTTAATCATTTATTACTCATCTAGTTTTATACTGATGTACAGAAGATTACAAAAGTTTCCAGCATTGGCCAGGAAGCTTTTGACGATTACTGTATACACCAAATATTTCGCGAGGTTTTTATTTTCGCGAACTTTGCGACTCAGGTGCTATTCGCGAAATTAAAGACACGCAAAATTAATGACTCTGATCCCAATATGAACATGACTTACGCATATACAATTTCTGTTCAGTACAGGACTCCACAATCGCGAATTTAAGCACTCACAATATTGTTGGGAAGTCCGGATTCACGAAAATTTTAGACTCGCTGAATATATGGCGTATACGATAGCTGAATGCAGCCATACGGCAGGCATACTCAGTTTGTGGTTAAATCGATGTGCCAGGGACCTGGGCAGCATGTACAATGTATCTAATGATCTTCTAATCTTCCTCCCCAGTGATCAGTAGCCATGAATCTACCTGTCCAAGATCGTGATGGGTTGTCAACAAATTAATCGTCCCATCTGCATCAGAATTAGAATCGTGATTACTATGACATTGATAGACAGTCTTTAGGAATGAAAAAGAAATGCTACAGTATGATGTTGTGTATTGGTGTACTATGGTTCATTTGTTTTCTGGTTTTGTAACATCGTACAATATGAAATTGAGTAGGCCCTATATTTTTGCTGTTGTTTTCACTGCCTTGAGTGTGTCCTCAAATTTTGTGCCACCCAATGATTGATAACTTTGAATTCATTCTGCTACCCTGTGTATTTAACTAGTCATGTCGTTTGCTTCATTAGTTAATGTGCTCAGTAGTAAGGACTATCAATGACTGGGGGGGGGGGGGGGACGAGTGAGGGGACGAGTGAGGGGAGAGAGTCTCCCATTACATTCATATGAAAATATGTTGATAATAAATTATCTCATTCTTGTGGAAGAAAACCTGATTGTGATGAGATGGAACACATGTAATAACCATCTAGTCATTCTTATAATTCATATTCCTCATACTGGCTTCGTGCCCCATCCTCGTAAATTTGCCTTGGCAGAATTTCTCCTCCTATCCCACCCCTCCACCTATCCCCACCTCCCTGTCACATCCGAGGTATTTTTGGGAAAATTGAAACAAAAACAAAAACACACCCAAAAAAAAAAAAAAAAATGGAAAAGACCCGTCCCTCAGGCATGCCAGTCACTATGCTCTGGTAAACCTGTCAAACACATGACCAAAAAGTGGAATGGGGTAGAAACGCTAATGAGGGAACCAGTTCCTGTGGAACATTTAGGGGAAAGAAGCAAAAAACTAATAGACAAACAAAAAGAGGCGACCATGGAGCTACATATATTAGCATGAAGTAACCTGATCTGGAGTTGATGAAGATGACGGAGGTAGAGTTAATAGATGCAGATGATGAAGATCTCTTTGCGTGGTGGTGCTAATCACTTTATGCACGGGGAATTCTGCAATAATATGCATCCCTCTGAATGATGTCATTATTCTTGAAATCTCCAAGAGAATTTTGGCATTTCATGTCAGGTTTACAAGTGATGATAAAGAAAAAGAAGATAGGTATGACTTTGTATTAGGAGCCCATCTTCAAGCAAAGAGTTTTTTTTTTGTTTTGCTTCAGGACTTTATTTTGCAAACATGATTTCTATATAGCAACAACCCCCATTTGCCCCAAGATTTTCTACCGTGCTCCTACTGTTCAGACAATCTTATAAGCTTTAAATGGATTCTCAAATACCATTCATGTCAAATGAAGTGCTAGTCATGTTTCAATTTAGGAAAAAAAAAAGGTATTACAATGACATTCAGGGCATATAACAACCGAATTGATGAACTGCTCTCTTAAAGTAGAAGTTGTCTTTTATGAAGCCTTCATCACATTTTATGTAATCCGTTAGTAGATGCTAAAACTGTACCTTATGCAATTACACAGGATTTGTGAAAAGGTGGATTACACAACCACCCATTTGACATGAGGAAGGGGAGTTTTTTCTCTCAAAAGTGTTAAATATGACATCTTCTTGCTCCCCTGTAGTGATTGGAATGGCTGTAGTTCGGATTAAGGAGAATGCATTTCAATTTGGTCTCGTGTCTATTCTGAGTCCTAGATTTCGGTTTTCAGCAAGCTCACTGCTGTTTTACACCAAACAATGCTTCAAATATTAGTTTCTAGCTCATTTCTCCTGCATTTCAGATAAATCTATATCAAAGTGCTAAAACTTTTTGTTAAGTACGATGCTACTGAATAAAGATTCAGAAGGAAATCTACCCCAAAGAGAAAATCATTTTTAGTGACTAATAGTCCAATAAGACAGGGCTGCGCACTAACCCATTTTTTTCTACTGGTCAAACCTATCTGTCGGACCATTAGGTACCTAGTTTTTCCTATATATTTTACTCATCTATTCTTGAAAAAATTACTGGTCTGACAGTGATTTTTACTTGTCGGGGACCATCGGACCAGTGCCAGTGTGCAGGATTGGATAAGGATAGGGTTAAGCCACGTAATAGATGAATGAACAGACAAGTGATCTTGAATGCCCCTATTACCATCTGTGTAATGGCAGACTGTTGATTTGTTTCTTTGGTTTCATGTGTTACAATCTATCAAATCTGATAACATTTGATCATGGGCAAGAGGAATTTGTTCAACAATGCAGTGATGTATCAGTCATATGAAAACAATGCACATCTTTGTTGAAAAAACAAGCAAACAAAAGACAAAGCTGATCAGTTTTTAGTTCATGTCAAAAAGAACATCTATGTTAGATCCTAGGGAGATAGTATCATACCAATATTTCATCAAACTAATAACTGGTCATTTCACAATGTGTTTATGACTGGATGTACACTGAGGGCTTTCTTTGTATGTGTGTTTGTTCTGGTGATTTTTTTTTTCATATAAACGTGCAGCAGCTGTAAGGATGAATGTGGAGTGCACATCTGTTACTTTGGAGCCCCGGCAATTGGACGGGTGCTCCTCTGCCCATGTGTTTATTTGTCGTTATCCGCTCATTACTGTTTCCCCGCAAATTGAATCTGTCAGACGTTCGCTTTGACCCGGCCTGCCTCCGGCCAGCTTAGGGTCCGCACACCCAGCGTTCGTTATACCATGCGCACCCTGGCTTACCTAGATCTAGATGCTGGGACGGGGGCCGCGAGCCCGTTTTCTTCCGTACCAAGTTCACAATGATCCTTCTTGTTAGGGATGTTTACAACAGGAAAAGTCATCCAACTCTAGCAGTATGAAAGATCAAATTAGGAAAAAAAAACCCACAAAGGCAAAATAAGACTTGCAATGTAGAGATTTCTTGATCTGTGCAAGTGGTTTCATGATTAGCTACTCCTGAATATGACATTAGTATCATCAAATTATGATTTTGAGCTTGTAAAAAAAGCAGTATTAGCTACTGTAAATGCAATTGGGATAGTGGCCTTTGTATGAATATGTTTTTGCTGTTAAAAAAATAAAAAAAATTCCTTCAAGCAAAAGTCTCTATTCATTTAGTACCTAATGTGAAATTTGGAAAAAAAAGAAAGCAGTTATTATCTTTGCGTGAATTTTTAGCATTATAAATCTTTTCTCCATAGAGTTATGTTATTGACCTCTCGGAAAAGCAGTGGATATAGCAAACTGTGTAGATGCAACTGGATTAATGGCTTGTGTGCAGGGGTATGTTCTAATACTTAAAGAAATAGTTCCTTCAAGCAAAAGTGTCAATTTATTTACCATTAAATACATGAATGAGATTTGGAAGAAAGGTAAACAACTTTGTGTGTGTGTGTGTGTGTGTGTGTGTGTGTATTTTTAGCATTATGAATCATTTCTCCTGGGTAAAAGAAAAAGTAAAATGGAAAAGGACGTGACATTCAGAACATCCTTCTGTATTTTGCTTGCTCAGAAAAAAATCTAGTTTATTACTTTAATAGCTATCTAATATCTATCAAAGCATCATTATATTGACTGAGGCTGTTTAAAGCAAATAAAAAAGAAGAAAAGTTGGAGTAAGAAGGAAACAAAGAAAGAATTGTTACTGGGTTAACCTCTAGTGACACAGGTTTTCCTTGAAATTTGAACAATATTACTCCTATTATGCTATATAGAGGAGTGGCTTTCTAATTTCATGAAGAATTCTAATGTGTTTAGCAGGACTGCATCTATTTATGGCAAAGTTAGTGGAACATGCATGCTGGGGCACTCTGAGTTGTTGTTGTTGTTTTTTTGCTTGTAATCAAAGCTGCGTACAGTGAAGTCAGCAGATGCTAATGCGTGATGGTGTTAAAGGGACTCTGCTAGGATTTAGGTGATAGTAGTTTTGCGAGCTTTTAAATGCGAGCAATAGTCTTCTCAATTTATCACTGTAAGTGTGCAGTAACCATAAAGAATGCATTTCAATTTTGCATTTCAGTGTATATTGATTAAAGGAGCAGTAAATATGCATCTCTTCTTTCTTTCTTTCATTTTTCCCTTCATTTTTCTTTTTCATGATGTTGTATAACTTGTACTCCCAAGGTTCTGCTGCTCCCTTAAACTTGTGTAATATGAAAACCTTGTGGTCGTTGCACTTATATGTATATGGCACTTTAGTGGCACATTGAATAACACAAATTTGTTTCTACTCAAGTTGCGTGTACAATATCCCAGAATATCATGCAACACATAGGCTATTGTGTTAATTCTCCATAGGTTACTGCAGTAAAGTGTCTGTGCAATAATACACCATATTTTGTCTCGTCTGTTGCGCTTCCCAAGTGCAGGATCCCTTGCTTAGTGCACAAATTTGCTGCAAGCACAAGTCACAACTTAGTGCAGAGTCTACTTCACATTCTGGTAACCGCTTTGTACAGTTGTTTATGCCTTCTCTGAATAGTGATTTAACATAGGTAAAATAATGATATTGGATGGCTTTATTTCAAGGGATCCCAGGGAAACTTGTTACTCATTGGAGCAAATATTGCCCTCATCCTCGAATTGTGCAATATTGTCTGGCATCCCAGTCATCACCATCCAATTCATTGATAATGATATAATACTGCATTTTCCTTTTCCAGGCAGGCTAAGAGCATTAATCTAATTTGGATTAAATATTTCAATTGGATTGAATAAAATTGTGTACCATGACATGCTCTGTTCTTATGTGCTATAGGTGTTCACATTTGAGTGGCTTTGATAATGATGAAAACTTGAGGAAAGTGCTATGAATCCCAACATCATCTTCCCTTCATTAGCACATACCTCTCCTAAAGTAATATTCCTACAAAATGAAAGATGATCTTTGATATCAATGTTCTATCATTGAATTAATGATTGTGCTAGTAGAATTAATGAGAATTGCATCAGAATTACAAATGCTGGTATTTACAATGCATGTTTTAGGGCAATGGGGGGGATGCTATTCATAGTCTGCAGTGTACAGCATTAATTGGAATCTTGAATCATTTGCACAATACTTCTCTCATAGGTAGACAGAGACAGAAATTGTTTTTGTGTGATGTACTAGCCATATATCCATACACCAGAGCATCATATGTTTTCATCTTGTGTTGTTTTTGACTTGTAAATCATCTATTCTTTTGCTTATGGGGGCATCGTATAGAATGTCAATGAGCAATTGGGAGGTCCTGTTTATCTTTGGGAGCTGTGATTTTAAAAATATTCTAGATATCTCATTTGATGCATATGTGTAGGTCTGTTGTATCACAAAACATCCTACCACATGAATTTTTTGCAATTAAGCATAAAATGGAAGAAAATTGAAGAAACCTACACCTGAACCTTCACCCCTCTGAATAATATTTTTCTTTCATTTAGAAGTCTAAAATACAGTATAAGGAGATATCAGTATTTTTCTCAATAAATAATAACTGTAGATGGTTTAGTCTGGAAACATGTTTATTATAACTATTGTTCACATTTTGCATATTTAACAACACTTATCATTAATTATACTGATTCTAATTTTGACAGTGATTGTTTCTATCCCTAACTCATATTTTAGAACTATTTTAAAGCAATAATGCGGGATTTTTGTTTCATCTGCAAATGGTAAAGTATACCTTTATGATGGTTGTCCAGAGATTGTTAACTTGATTCTTTCTTATCGCTGCAAAATAAAGTGCAATTTCATTCAAATGGAGGAACTCCATCACCTAATATTGACTGTGGGCTGATGACCATTAAAGTTCAATTAAATGACTGCCATCCCTGCTGCATAGCAGAAAATGATAACACACACTAATTGTAAACACTTGAAATAAATTACTTCATCGGTGGCTTCTCTGGTTGTTTTATGTGTATCCTGTACAATCTACGCTGGTTGTGTATACAAATGTTTTAGACCACCAGGGTCCTATTTTACAATATGTGACCCTGCATCACAAAACCACCAAAAAGTCTCCAGACATGAATTTTTAGTAAAGGGCAGATTCTGAAAGAGCAGAATCTAAGCTTTAAAATGATGTATAACTTGATACGATTGAAGTTTCCCAACCTACTGCAAAAGTGGATATATTCGGATGAGAAATTTTTTGCTCTCGACCAGGGAAGATGAATTTCACATTTTTTTAATTCTGCCGAATCAGGAAATTAAGTACTGAAACATATGGCATGCAAAAATATCCATGTGCTTTTATTTTTGCGCAAGCTTCTGGTTGCACAAAGTGCACAAAAATCTCCACACCACGAAAATGCCCACTTTCACACTATCTGAATAATGGAAAGAGAGTACATTCTCTCAAAATGTGTTTACTGAGATAAGAGTCTTTCAAATTAAGTGTGTATAATCCTCATCAATCCATGGTCTTTTTAATGAATGGGACAAAAAAAAAACAGGATGTAAAACTTTGTAGTAACCACAATGAAGCGGTTATCAAACAAAACTGAAATTATGCACATTGTAGAAGTACATTCTATTCATAACTACTTCCAACTTTTAAAGCAGTAGCCACGTCCTTTCAAAAGTTATTAGACTTTAAAGTGAAGAATGTGTAGAGGGATTTTAAGAAATGTAACGGGTCCAGTAAAATACGCAGAATCACACTACTCTAAAATGCATTATAGAGAAACTGCAAAAATCACAATTTCCCAGTCATTTTATGATCCAAAGCTGTACAATTATGTAGAAGAATTGCTATTTCAGAAAAAAATACAAAATTAAAGATTGACCAGTTGACACAAGACACCTATTTTGAATCCTCATGTAAAATCCTGGCATGTGACTCTTTGTGTTCGTTTTATGATGCACGGTCACTTATGTAGATGCTGACAATTACTGCGATTTCACTCTAAATGCAGCTACTGTGCAAGCAGCTAGACAACAAGCAGTCAGCTGTGAATATTCATGGCACTGTTTAGCACTGTATCCATTTTGAAATACACCAGTAGGTCTTGTATGTGTGGTTCACAGGGAATATCAGACTCTTGTAGGGGATGGGATAAGACATCATACCCCATCTAAACAGACCACAAAACTCGGGAATAGAGAATGTTGGGAGAACATCATTACCTTGTGTCTGTAAAGATAGACAGCCTCCGCGTAGCCTCCGAAGAACCTCAAGGTAAATTCTACCCTAGGCCGTCCAGGGTAGACTTGGGGTAGCTGGTCGCTGTTGGCATCAAGGCAATGTCATTTAGCTTCTCAGGGTAAGATCATTACATCAAGAGCATCTTAACAGATAGCTTACCAGTAGATTTGCCTCATTCTATGCTTATGCATGTGATTCTTATATGGAGATCTGTTATCTACTCAAGATATTACAGCTGTACCTGATATGGCCAGTGTTTTTCAGAGCTGACTAGCTGCCTGCATGTACATGTAGTAGTTACAGTTATCAGGTAGAAAGACACACATAACATTAAGACTGAAGCCCCCCCTTTTGTTTGTTTGTTTGTTTGTTGTTGTTTTTTTTTTTTTTTGGGGGGGGGTTGTTCATTTATACCTGTGAAATTCTAACCATAAAATCATGAAAACTAAGTGCTTGTATTACATAACTATTCAATACAGCTGCCTAAGTTGCTCATGTGAAGTTGTCGATGATGAAAAATGATGAATGATATTCCGTGTCTTTGAATGCATTATTCATTGACTGAAAACTGCATTATTCCTCCACAGCCATGATGCTTGCAATTCTCCCTATCACATAATAATCATAACTGCAAAAACTGAAAAGAGGGGTGCTATTTAAGTTTCGTAACAAAGTTAAAAAAAAATCAAAATCAGAATGTCAGTATTAAAGGGATGATATGGTTATGGTTGAGATGGAGGTTGAAATTTTAACTTTTTGTGAGATACTTGGAAACCAGCTATGAAATACAAAAGATTATACAAGTCTTAGAGGAATTCAAAGTGTATTTGATGGAAATCAGTTTTGAAATAACTAAGGTATCCAAAAACGATTTCATACGGAGTGGTTCTAATAAAAGATGGGTGCCAGCTTTTGTTAGAACCTCTTTGCTTTTGGATATCTCAGCCATTTCAAAACTGATTTCCATCAAACAAACTTTGAATCCTTCGTAGATTTGTATGCTCATTCATATTTCATGATAGGTTTCTCATTATCTCACACAAAAAAAGTTGGAAACCTGAAGCCCCATCTCAATCCAAACTACACCATTCCTTTAAAAATGGTATTCAGGCTTTTGTGATAATGGATCATGCAGGTCTCCTATAACTGTAGTCTTTGGTCACAAAGAATGCATAGTCATGTAATGGTGCACAAAGATATGCGCAGATGGATATTATGAACGTACTACATGCCGTCAAATGGAGTCAAATATGATTTTATTCATCCATTTTTTAGCATGTATACAGCCACCAACTCTGTCTCTTTGCAATGCGCAATAAGAGAATCGTAATCATATTGCACCAACTTTGTTATGGAACAATCAACTTTAGACTTTCCACCTGGCCTTGGTGGCATACAGGCATGTACAGTAGGCCTGTGAGTGAAGCGTTGAAGATGCGTGCCAGAAGTTGTTTAATATCTGCAGCTGATTATTACCTCCACCAAGGAGGCTATGTTTTTGTCACTGTTGATTTGTTTGTCTGTCAGTTTGCAAAATAACTAAAAAAGTTGTGCACTGATTTGAATGAAACATACAGGAAGAGTTGAAAATGAAACAAGGAACATATAAATGAGTTTTGGAAGTGATCCAGGAATTTTCAGGATTTTTAAAATCTTTTGGCAAAAGGTCAATGAACTAGGGAGTTCAAGCTGCGCGTACTTGAGGTTTGCAACATACCGCACTTAAGCGCATCCTCTGCTCAAGGCACTGCATAGCAGGAAATGAGGTAAACACAAGACTTCTATATCATTAAGAAATTGGGTGATTTTCAGCATGCGTGTATGGATGGAAATGAGCTGCTTTGCAGGGAGGGTCTGTGCTCTCTAAGTGCTTTTCTAGTTCCATATATTCAAGTTTCACATATTCGTGATAGAACAAGCCTTTGAGAACTTGCGACCCTGTATGGCCTCTTGTTATCTTGAGCTGCAAATGTTGAGCATTTAAGAATAATGATCATCCTTATAAACCGTTAGATTCATGAACAAAACATTGCCATTTGTATGTGTGTGTGTGTGTGTGTTTGTGTGTGTGTGTGTGTGTGTGTGTGTGTGTGTTTGTGTGTGTTTGTGTGTGTGTGTGTGTTAGTGTTTTTGTAGTGCACTGGTTAGTGGCCCTTTTCAAAAGCAGGCACCGGTCCTCTTATGAAGAAAACTTTGCTCTATGTTCTCTGATTTGAATCTTTGTATGTGTGGGTTCTTTTTTTTTTTTTTTTGAGTGCTTTGGTTAGTAGCCCCCGGGCAAAGCAGGGAAACATTACTTCCAACAAGAGAACATTGAGATGTATTCCAATCCACTATTACAGTTGAAAAGATTGGGATTCCAAGCTGAAGCGCACAGGACTTCAGCAGGCTCATTCTGGTCATTCCAGCAGAAGCAGTGCATGAGAGTGCAATAAAATGTCAGAAGTGGGAGGATTTTAACATTTTAGACATTAGAAATTCTCGAGAGGAGTGAACGCCCTTCCGGCTCCCAGTCAAGGAGATCCCTCCGCAGATTCACGGTTTCCAACGTACCGTTCACGCGAGAAATTCGTTGTGGTTTCCTCTCCCGGGGATTCCAAGAAGCCAGTGGAACAAACAAAGAAGATTAGAAGAAACGACAACAAAACCCAAAGAATCAAAAGAGCATTTGCATTTGTCATGTCCAACGAAGTGATGGAAGTTTCATCTGAGCTTGGCAATCTTCTTCTGATGGTTTATTTATTTATTTATTCATTTATTATTTATTTCTTTATCCATTTCTTTGTTTATTTATTCATTCTTTCACTTGTTTCCTGTTTTCTTTATATAATCCTGCAGGGCTGGCCTGTTCAGTTGTATAGGGTCAGCTTGATTTTAAGGAAACTTTAATTCTTCATTTTAAAACTGCTTCCCTGAAGCCTATCACATATTATGCATTCTGTAACCATCTTTACTCTGTACTTTGTCATGATTATTTATCATTGCCATTATTTAATGTTTTTATGCTGAAGAAATAAATTCAATTCGATCGAAAAACTGCTTTCCAAAGGCGCCCCTATAGCTTTACATGGATTAATGCATCGTGAAAATATGTGGAACATACATATGTGACCGTGCACCTCAAAACGAACATAAAGTCGCACACACTGATTTTGCGTGAGGACTGAAAATAAGTGAAGTGGGTCAACCTAGCCGAACTTGACTTTTTCATATTTTCTGAAAGAACGGGTGTTCTTTTACATTATGCTAAAATTTGGTATCATAAAACGGGCAGGAAAGTGTGTTTTTTAGCAGTTTATCTCGAACATTTTTGGTAGAATAGTGTGATTAGATGTGTCTTTAGAATCCCTTTTTCATTTCTTAAAAACCTTGTCCACACTCTTCACTTTCAACTCTAATAACTTTTGAAAGGACAGTGCTAATGCTTAGAAAGTTGGCATTAATTATGGACAGAATGTGTTAATGAGGCATGCTTAATTTCAGTTTAATCTGATAATCCCTTCATTGTTGTTACTCTGGTGGTTTACTTCCTGTTTTTTGTCCCATTCATCGCACAGCCAGCACGGTTTGGTAAAGATTAAGCGCTTGAATAGACACTGTACTTCAGAGCCTCTTTTCTCAGTTCACACTTTTCCTGAGTTTGTGCTTTCTTTCCAATATTCAGATAGGTTAGGAGAGTCGATTTGATTTGAGTTATACATCATTTTCAAGCTTAAAGTCTGTTCTTTCAGAATATGGTCTTAACTAAAAATTCATGTCTGACGACTTTTTGTTTGTTTTGAGGTGCAGGGTCACATATATGAGTTACACAAATTAAGTTATACAACTGGAGAAGTGACTTAAACAATGTACATGTATCATGCAGAATATCAAATATCATAGTTGGAAAGGAAAAAAGTCAGATATCTGCATTCACTGAACAAAGGCAGAGAAAAATAATAGAAAAAGAAGATGAACACATCAACATGTGTGAATTCAGTAAATGCACACAGACTTGTGCATTTCTGTTTGTTCATTATTGTCTAGTTTTGTTTTGTTTTTTTCCATCTGCTGATTATTATTATTATCTTTATAAGAAACTGATCAGGCTTGCATGGAAAAGGCTCTCTCTTTAATGATGTCAAGCTTCGTGATGATCACCAATCAGGTGGCCTCCTTTCTGCCCTAAATTTTTGACGATCGTGGGAAATATTATAGGGAGAGCTCTTAATCTGATAAACGTTAGCGCGGTCATTTGTTACAACACCTCAACTGTCTCTCGTGATGTGAGGGCGCCTGCGTCAACGAC
Source organism: Diadema antillarum (assembly GCF_040938485.1). NCBI lineage: Eukaryota > Metazoa > Echinodermata > Echinoidea > Diadematoida > Diadematidae > Diadema > Diadema antillarum. The sequence goes on from NW_027270918.1 coordinate 933,391, forward strand.
AACTTGGGGTGAATCTCATTCAACGTGTGTGCTGTGAGTCCTGGTGTATGCAGTTTCCTCGACCGGAATGGAACGCTTGCTTGATAAAAACTAACAATTATTAGAAACAAGGGGCCACACCATTACCCTTCATTGTCAAAAGAAATGATATTGTAGCTTCATATTATTAGCATTCTCTTCTGTGCTCAGACATACTTGCCACACGTTCACTTCGCAGTGTCCCTCGGAACGGCATCATCAGAAATTTCCCACCGCGCTCATAACCAATACATGTCCCTGGATTTAGAATGAGGTATCGGCTGGCCCGGGGAAAATTGCGATATCAATTTGAGCACAGAAGACGTGGCCTCACAGAGTCCAATTTATGTATTTTTTCTTGTCTTGTTTCAAGTTTCCTCGTGTAAATTGAGATACTGTGATATCTAAATGGATATCGTAAGATTATCTGAGTAATAAATTCCTGCCCGTGGGCTCGGCCATTTACAAAATAGCAACAGAGGCTGGGCTGTAAACCAAGTCTCGTCGTAATGGAAATTTTTTTTGTGCTACTCGTCTTTCTTTTGGCTGACGGCACATACGAGTCGGAGAGAGAAATTAAAATGTCAAGTATAACATCTAGAGTGTGTTTAGAAAGAAGGGAGATGTACAGGAGAAGAAGAAATCAAATGTTTATGCTTCATATTTGGACAGTTTTGAGCGTGAGGTGAATGCTTAGTCTGTGTGTTCAGAGATGCCCACTGTATGGCTATTGAAGTGTGAATACAATGCCTGGGATAGTTGATGGAGATCTCTAGTATACAGTCTGCAGTATACATCTACATACTCATTCTTGATACTATTGGTTTCTCCAAGACTAATTGCTAAATGGTATAACATTCTATTTTGCTCTGTATGGTTTCTCTAAGATTAATTGCTAAATGGTACAACATTTTATTTTGCTTTTTATGGTTTGTGTAGGAAGCACCTTGTATTTTTGCAGAATTACCATAGATACTTAACTCCCTCTGAACATTTTTTTTTTTCAATCATAAAGAGTAGGAATTGGAAAGCTTTATACACATTTTGTTCCCCCTGTGTCTTTTTGAAAATTATTAACAGAGTTTGAATGGATATGATGTGTGTGTGTGTGTGTGTGTGTGTGTGTGTGTGTGTGTGTGTGTGTGTATCTTGTATGAGGAATCCTTATGTTTACTGATAGGTCCTGGATGGAGAGATCTGCCCTCCCGATGGATGGGGGCCCCTGCACTGTTCAAACAAAAGATTTTAGACCTGCAGGAGAGGAGAGAGAGGGAGTCCTGTAAAAAAGAAAAAAGAAAAAAAAAAGTCGGCTCAAGACATAGCTAGATTCCAGGGAAGCGGGCTGCTTGCAGGGGCGCACGGATGTTCCCCCCAGTAAACCACCGTGCAAGGATTCTACCTTGCAGTATATATACTAACCATTACACTATGCGTTCTGCATGCATAACATACTTCACTCCACTGCGCAGCCCACAATGTGTGAGCATATGCACAGACAATGTAATTTTGCCATGTTTAGCCGGGGTGTAATTCAGAGCGCTGTACATCAAATTGCGAGTGAGGTTGGGAGCGTTTTTAAGTGCTCGGTTGCGCCGAATGAGAAGAAGGAGGAGGAAGAGGAGGAGGAGGAGGAGGAAGAAGAAGAGGAGGATGAGGGGGGGGGGGGGGGAGTTGGCAGCAGGAGGAAGCAAAAAGGGCTCCAAAAGGTGGGATGCTCTCGCCTCAGTCAGTGTGCAGCCAAGCGATACACAGCCAAATCATAGGGTGTCATTAGGGAGGCATGCATTATTTCAGCAGAGGGTCCCCAACAAAGGGGCGCAAGAGAGAGATGAGAGATGTAGGGGGTGCAGGAGAGAGATGTAGGAAGCTTAGTAGTCTGTATAGTCAACCTTTCTCCTAGTGCTTTAGGGAAGACATCCCTGCCTTTGTCGATGCAGAGCCCTTATTGCCAGAACGGCTCAAAGTCGGCTTGATATTTTAGCTTCCAAACAGCGAAGTTGAACCATCACTGGCTATGGAGCAGAAGCTCAGTAGTCAAGTGGATATGATGCCTGTCTAGCAATCAGGAAGTTGTGGGTTTAAATCTGCCCGAGTATGTATACCCATGATTTTTTTTTTAATGTTATAGCTATTATTCAAACACTGAATAATTAGTGTTTATTTACATCAGGGAAAGGCAATTTATCAATCAGCTGCTATAGAGTTTATTGCTGTCTGAAATTAGCAGCCATCATTTCAAACCCATAGGGGCTTGGAAGGCAATAATTTGAATTGTTCATATGTAGAGCAAGCAATTTCTAATTGAAGGTATACATGTTTCATGAGGATAAGAGTAATATTGTTAAATGACATTTTATTTTATAGTGCAACTTTCATACCTAATGTCATGGACTAATGTAAAGTAACTGATAAGATGTACTCATGCAGTAGAGAGTTTACTGACTTTTGCTACTATAATTCTGTTTAAGCTACTGTTTATCTATTTTCCAGTTTCTTTAAAACAAATCAAAAATTACCAAAGGCCCTCGGGGAATATAATGCACCTGTCCATTCTACATTTTTAGGACCTGTAATGTAGGTGAATAGTTTTCACACTATTCAAATGGGGAAATTTGAATTTTTGTACACGTATCGACATGTTTTTTTTTTTTACTAACTAAACTGAATAAGTATTGTTTTCTCTGGTTTTCAATTCCAGTTAGTCAATTTATCAGGAAAAAAAAACCCCAAACCCAGAAACAAATAACATAATGTGCCCGGCTATCTCCCAGTTATCTTGAGCAAGCTATCATATCCCATTTTGAAGCATCGCACAAGAATGTGTGTGTGTGTGTGTGTGTGTGTGTGTGTGTGTGTGTGTGTGTGTGTATGTGTGTCTGTGTGTGTCTGTGTGTGTGTGTGTGTGTGTGTGTGTGAGTGAGTGAGTGTGTCTTATGAGATGACTTCTCTTTTGTAGATTGATGAGCTTTCGCTGCAGACGTGCAAGTGAGAATCTTAATTTGATGACCTCGCGTGTGATAGAGTTTGTCCACACTGTTACAGTCGGCAGGTGCATTTTGGGAAGGGCATAAATGAGTTTGAATTTCACGGCTCGGCGTGCCCTCGTCTGCCCAATTTCCCTCTGCCAAAGAACGTGATCAACAGAAGTCTGCCTCTCTATGTCTTTCTCTCTCCCTCTCTTTATATATCTATCTCTTCTTTTCTTTTTTCTCTCACTTTCATATTTTTCTCTCTATCTGTCTCTTTTTTCTCTCTCTATCTCTTTTTTTCTCTCTATCCTTTTCTCTATCTTTTTTCTTTCTCTCTATTTACTTCTTTTTTTCTCTTTCTCTATCTCTTCTTTTGTATCTCTTTCTATCTCTTTTTTCTCTTTCTCCATCTCTTCTCTCCTGCTTATCTTTTTTCTCCCTCTCTATTTTTCTCTTCTACCTCCTATTTTTCTCTTCTACCTCCTATCTCTTTTTTCTTTCTCTATGTCTCTTTTCTCTCACTTTCTCTCTTTTTCTTTCTTTCTCTGTCTCTTTGTCTCTCTTTGTCTTTCTCGTTCTATCTTTTTCACTCTGCTCTCTCTCTCTGGTGAGCTGAGATTGGCTAGCACAGTTTTGAAAGCGTCGAGTTGAGATGTGAGTATTTAACTTGATTTGAAACGATGTACAATAATTGAGTCATCTGTATGAGTCGACCACTTGTCATTTGTGACTTTAACGTGATATGTTATAAAATCTCAACACCTCTGAATCCGGGCACCTGTGAATTTATAGATGTATGCATCAAAAATTTAATTCTGTTTTCCCATTATTTAAAGTTAATGCACCAAAATTTAAGTCATATTTTTGCCTGCAGAGGTCTTTTGATGAAGGAGATATGAAATGCTTTAGAAATGGTGAAAGTTTATAAAATCATCCTCATGCTTGATATGATCTACTACTATGAGATCAACCACTGATATTTCCATGAAACCAAACTGTAATCTTTAACTATTCATATGCCACAGTATCTTGTGTAAAGTGATTTTTGTGGTGTGAATTACCGAATGATCACCGCACAATCATGCAAGCACATAATTTTGTAAATTTATTTTTTTTCGTGGTTTTAATATTTCTTTCTTTGCAACAGACACAATGACAAATAAAAGAGCAGATGTTCTATATCTGACATTTTTGCCCAAATATGATCCTTGAAAATTAGAGCAAGTGAAGCTAGGATTTAGTATTTGTCAAGACAGACTGTCAAATGAGAGCTCTATTTTGAAAAATGACCAACAGGTACAAATTTGTTCTTATGATCATACCTTGTTAGTGACTTAAAGAAGCATGCTGTTCAATTAGATACACTGCATAATAGACTGCATTTACGTCAATTTCATGAGGTAGGTTAACAAATTGCCATGATATCCAAAGTCTTGCCAGTGAAATTTCCATGAATATCATATTTTTGATATGGCTTTAATATTTGCTTTCTGTTTTACATACTCCGCATCAAAGTTTAATTTCAACTTTTCCTTGAACTTGACAGGAATGGTAATTACCCTTACATACAAATGACAACTTCTCTTAGCAGTGTCGTACCAAACATATCTTTTGAGTCATTACTCAGTTGGTATGGAAGAGAGAGAGAGACAGACAGACAGGCAGATAGAAGGAGAAATAGAAGTAGAGACGATAAAAGTAGAAATCTTCAATTCACATTTTTTAAACTGTTAATGTGATAATGTGATTTATATACATGATAAAGGATAATCCTAAGATGACAGGAATCCCAACTTCAGACCTCCACTAACCTTCATAAATCAGTCAGTCAACCAGTCAGCCAGTCAGCCAGTCAGCCAGTCAATCAATGAATCAATCTGTCAATCAATCAATCAGTCAGTTGGTCAATCAGCCAGCCGGTCGTTCAATCAATCAATCAATAAATCAGTCAATTATTCTGCCAGTCAGTCAATCAATCAATCAATCAAGTCAGTCAAATCAATCAGTCAGTCGGTCAATCAATCAATCAATCAGTCAGTCAGTCAGTCAGCCAGCCAGCCAATCAATCAATCAATCAATCAATAAATCAGTCAATTAGTCAGCCAGTCAGTCAATAAATCAATCAGTCAGTCAGCCAGCCAGTCAGTCAACCTTGATGAGATAATCCCTGAAGCAGCTCTTTCCGAACTAGAGCTAGACTAGTATGTCAATGAATCAATCAGTCAATGAATCAATCAGTCAGTTGAATCAATCAATCAATCAATCAATCAATTAATCAAATCAGTCAAATCAATCAGTCAGTGAATCAATCAGTCAGTCAATCAATCAATCAATAAATCAGTCAGTTGGCCAATCAGCCAGCCGGTCGTTCAATCAATCAATCAATAAATCAATCAATCAGTCAGCCAGTCAATCAATCAATCAATCAGCCAGTTAGTCAATCGGCTAGTCAGGCAGTTGATCAATCAATCAATCATTAATTCAGTCAGCCAGTCAGTCAGTTAATCAGTCAGTCAGTTAGTCAATCATTGCAGTAGGTTCTTATCCGTGGATCATAGAGATCCATGGATAAGATCTTTCCAGCAATCTTTGTCTTTCATGATCTCAGTGATGTCTTACGTCTCCTGGAGACCAGTGCCCATCCTTGACAACTCAACATAATGTCCTCGTAGGTTTCCCTCTTCTTGCATATATATCCTTTGAGAAGCTCTCACAGAACCACTTTATGGGTGCAGCATCAGTTCTGGATGCTGTTGAATATGACTAATACATACATATATTCCCAACATAAAGTACTTCTAATGTTCATGTTTTGTTTGCTTCATTTTGTTTTAGTGTTTGTACAGTCTTGTGTAATTCTCCCCAAGAAGGAAATATCCAGTTTTGTTGTTATTATCTTGTGCTTTTCTTTGACTGTTTACAAGCGTGGGAGCAATCTTGTATGTGTCTTAGTATTAGAAATATACTATTTATAAAATGTGCTTATATATTGTCTGCCATCTTCTGCAAGTATGAATAAGTTGCTGAAGCTGATTGTTTGGATCCCACCAGATATTACTGCTGTGGAACCACTGCATTTTCGTGTTTCTGGGTTGCGTTTATCCCCGTCGTTCACTCCCGGTCTCACCTCCCAGCAAAATAATCGCTGGCGCTTGGGAGCCGCTGTTCTATTTTTGTTGTCGGCAAGTGCCGGGCATTAAGTGAATTAAGGCCGAACATGATTGATGTTAGTGGTTGTAACGTGACGAAAATATTATCGGCTCCCACTCACGCAGCTAGTGTCCTGGGCCTGATCAGAGGTATACTGATGTGTGTGTGTGTGTGTGTGTGTGTGTGTGTGTATGGTGTGTGTGCTTTTTGCATGTGAAAAGAAACTGTGTGCATGTATGTGTGTGTGTATGTAGTGTGTGTATGGGTTTTTTTTTGTATGTGTAAAAAGAAACTTAAGCCATTTTCCTGGCTTGGGGAGAAGCGATGTACAGCACATCGCAAATAGTGATAAACATGTTGATCTAGACAGTGAAGAGTGTCTACCCTCCAGACAGAAATAAATTAGTGTGGTCACAGTATTTTGTTGTCATATAATTATTGTGTCTATGACTTTACAATCAGATACACAGTATCAGGTATATTTGTGTTCTTCAGATTCATATGCAGCCTATTTTAGGGGCCCTTTTATTGTTGCTGTTGTATTTTGATTTGAACGCAAGCTATATTTTGCAGTTCAAATAAATTTAACGAAATGTTAACATTATTTTTCATGTTTTTTATGTTTAAAAAAATCCATGTCAATTGGAACAATGATAGGTATTGTGTATTTTATATGACTGAAGTGCGATATTGGTATTGATTCTAAGGCTTCGAGTCTGAATTACAGCACTTTGGAGTACTCAGCTATGTATTTCATGTCAATCTTGAAGTATATTGTTGTATAAATCATGTGTATTAAAACTCTGCAGAATGTAAGCCAACCAGTGAACAACAAATTTCTGTATTGGATGATTAATGCAATTCATTCACTCATTCATTCTTTCATTCATTCATTCATCCATCCATCCATCCATCCATCCATCCATCCATTCATCCATCCATCCATCCATCCATCCATCCATCCATCCATCCATCCATCCATCCATCCATCCATCCATCCATCCATCCATCCATCCATCCATCCATCCATCCATCCATCCATCCATCCATCCATCCATCCATCCATCCATCCATCCATCCATCCATCCATCCAGGTAACATACTCTGAGATGGTAAAATCCCTGTATTTAGTTTTGCTGTGACCATAATCCATAGATGTGTTGTGAATTCATGAAACCTTTTGAACCCTTTCTGTGCCATAGACTTTGTAGAGTGTAATGCTATCTGTGCCTATCAGCACTTCAGGTACACAAAGTGTTAAAACCTTCATATATTATGTCTTCAGGCTCAGTAAATGCAACATTTGATGGATTGCAGAGATGAGAATTGAATAGAATAATTAATTGTGACATCATTCTTGATGCTTTTATGAAGAAAAGAAAAGTATAAGATGATTTTTTTATACAATTTTATTGATAGAGCAATAGATGAGAGAATGTTAGACTATTCTTTTAACCTGACCAAAAATTTGCCCTGAACTACGCTGTCTTTCTCGACAGGAATTGAATAAAATGTAAAAGGATGAGGCCAAGGACTTAAAAAAATATGTAAGATTGAAGGTAGGGTTTCTTTGCAAGCTCTTTGATAATTTTTTTGTAAGCATGAGTGTTGTTGGAGTGTGCAATGCAGATGTTTGCAGCAAGGATATGGAATCTTGAGATACACCCCAGTGTAAACCACTGAAAGGCTAGTACTATTGCTTTATATTTTGTTGTTATCATTGTGCTTGTTAATGCTGTCATTTAATTGTCACTGTTATAACAATTGTCATTTTTCTGGTTAGAGAAATGAGAAGAGAATTGCTGATGTGTTCCACAATTCTTGCCCTCCCCGCATCGATCTAACACTGGAAAGTATCTGAGTTAAGCTTTCAAAGTTTTGAAGGATTTGAATGCTCCTTGTAAGCTATATATTTGTTCACACACAAACAAGCTTACGCTACCAGTGTAGACTCTCAATTCAAAACATGTTTACGAACAAATTCTCCTGCTAATCTGAAAGGGGTTCTATGTGGCTCGTTCCCAACCCTGTGCCCATTCATGCACGATTGGTATCCGCATCAGTCGGGAGTGACGTACCTGCGTGCGTCTTTTGTTTGACGACGGTCTGGTGGAGAGCTCATCCAGCCAGGGAGGCTAGCTTTGTCACTCCCAGGCCAGCTGGGTAGCTTCGACAGAGCTGGGCATCTCCAGAAAAATTCATGCGAACAGAACAGTCTCGACATACAATTTGTGCATACATGGTTGAAAAACTACCAATATGTGTGTCTGCCTCTCTCTTTCAGTTTTGTCCCAATCCTTGGCACTTTCACACTTTGAATGGTAATAACAGAACAGCGAAAAGAAAGAAATTAGTCAAGTCTGGCAAGTTCATCACTCCCAGTGAATTGAGGTCGTGAATGATTCTGCCTTCTGCATGTTAATGTCATATCATCATGAAAGCATATAAGCCCACACTTGCTTCTGCCGTTTATACAGTTTGTATCATTTCAATCTGTAGATTATGTTTCATGTGCCACCGGACGCAAACGCAGAATTGAGTCCAGGCAACACAACTGGTCTGTCCACAAGCCCCCTTTTATTTTTGTATTGTGTACATTATTGTTGTGCAATCACAGTTGTAGCTTTAAAACATACAATTATAACATGGTGCCATTCGAGGAGATTGTTTCGAGCAATGTCACTAAGAAGTTGAAAGTTGATAATTTCTTTTGTAATTGAATTGTTATTCAGTTGGTGATGACGTAATCTGCTACATAATATTGACTTGTTTTTACTTCACCATGACATACAGCTGTATTATGATATTTGATCAAGTAGCAATGTGCGTAATCATTTAAATGCGATGATTTGTAACTTTGTATCTACAGAGCGAACAACGTGTAAGTGAAAGTATGTTTTATGTTTGTGTATGATGGGTTGTGTGTGTGTGTGTGTGTGTGCATGTATGTGTGTGGATTTGTATGCATATGGTTATAATTATGTAGAATGTAGCATGTCTGAGCAAGTTGCATACCCACTCATTCTGGCATTCAGAGGGTTCGATTTTCGCATGAAACAGTTTGGTAATTGCGCTTCGAATTTGGGCTTGAATTGTTGGTCATTTTTTTTAGCTGCCATGGATCTGCTTGTCCAGATTGGTGATGATTATGATGATGATGATGATGACTATGATGACAATGATGATGATGATGCTGCTGCTGCTGATGAAGATGATGATGAAGATGATGATGATTATGGTGATGATGATGATGATGATGAAGATAATGATGATAATAATAAAGATGATGATGATGACTCTGATGATGTTAAGGAGGAGGAGGAGAAGGGTGAAGCAAGTGGAAAAGGTCAGTGGAAAAGGTGAATATGAGGTCAGCCGTTGTACATAAAGTAAGCCTAGCGTTAATTGCGCGTTAAACAAGAGTGTGCTATCAGACAAACACGCGCAAGCACACATACACATATGGCTGCTTCCAATACCCTCGCAAGCCTGTAGTGGTGACAAATGCATCATTTGCTGTGAACAAAGGCAATTAGTGGTGCTTTACCACAGAGGGCCGGGCAGCCTCTCAGAGGGGACAGTGATTACGTCCGTTGATTGCCTTGAATCTTGGACCAGTTGTGTTTCTCTGCTGAATGTAAACCCACTACATGAAATGGTAACCCTATAATCACGTCCATATCACGATGGCCGCTCGTTTGTCCTTTTTATTGCTTCGTTGGAAGAGGCCGGAGAGTGTGGTAGGCTGTATCAAATTCATGTACCAGCAAAAAAGATCACAGGGAGTAGACAGACTGCTTGGGCCTTGCAGCACTCTCAAAATTTGCATATTCAAGAGATATTTGTGATTTCCCCCAAGTTTACTCTGAGTGGTTTTTTTTTTCTTCATTTCCACAGTGAGTAGTGGGATTTCTGTTTCGGTTTATCTGTCTATATGTATTTCCATGTGAACATACATACAATGTATCATCTACACTGAGATGACTTCTGTAGCATCAAAATATATTTACCTGAGATATGTTTGCACTCTTTTGGTACTGCCCCGTATACTGTGTACATCATCGCATTACCATCATAAATATATCAGTAACGTTCACGGATGTATGTGGAGGATCTTGCACTCACACACGTTTTGCAACATGCGACTATGTACATCTATTGTGTGCGACTATTGTTTCAAGCTCCTTTGCCTATGTTTTACAAATTTATTGAAGTCACTGATTCATTGTTTAAGCACAGTCATGACACCTTTAACACTCTCCCAAATCTTCTGGCTGAGTGGCCTCCTGCAAATAATATGCACACACTCACACACACACACACACACACACACACACACACACACACACACACACACACACACACACACACACAAACACACACACACACACACACACACACACACATACACACACACACACACACTACCCCCCACACACACATGCACACATAAATACACACATCCATATGCAGAGGCATATAGAATTCACACATGAATACATGATACACATTTCCCCCTCCCCTTCTATTTGCATGTACAATGTGTGTGTGTGTGTGTGCTTGTGTGTGTGTATCTGTGATCCAATTTCTTTCTTCCCACCAATCCCCCCCCCCCACCACCACCACTACCACCTCTTTCTCCCTCTCTCCGTAATGCCCCCATCCAGGCCAGTGCCCCATTGGCGTCGCTGATTGACATGACCTGCCAGCTCTGGTTGCACTCGTTATACTAATACGCTGTCGTCAGTCAGTTGTAGCAGTGATAGTATTGAGTAGCGGAGCGGAGCGAGTCTATCTCCAAGACAGTGGGGCAACGTCACCACAGCCTCCCGCTTGTTTGCGTTCGCGTACCCTGCGTAGATCCTCCGTCGCTGGCGCGGTGGTGTGTCCTCCGTGTCTTCTCTCAGTGTGTCACCGCCTGCTCTATCTCCAGACAAGCTCTGGCCCCCCGCATTTTTGAATATCGCATTCGTGGATTTAAGAGGTGCTGACTGCGCTGTGTCATTTACTGATTTGTTGCACTGTAATGAACATTTTTTTTTTTGTTGCCTCTTTGTGTTTTGGAGTCCCCTTGGAGCTTCCCAAAGAAGAAAAAAAGATAACAATTATGTATGTGTTGGAAGTTTCCAGGGTATGAGGTATGCATCATCGGTTGCATCGCCAAGGGAGAGGAGAAGTAAATCCCACTGCATCATTCGGGCAAAGACACGAGTTCCTCGAATTTTTGATCCTCCGCACGGTGATGTGTTCCCACATCTCCAGGTTTTTAGTGTGGACTCATTCTCACACCCCATCTCCGCTCCTGTGAATCACCCATTAGCTGTTTTTACCAGGCCGGGAGCTCAACTGCTTTTGAGGGAAATTACAGCCCAGCTTGATTTAATACACCTTTCTTCTTCTGGAAAATTTGATATCACGTGTTCCTCCTTTGTTTTGAATGACAGAGAGTGCATCAAAGAAACTTGCTAATCAGAAAGATGTTGTTTCTGTGATATCACAGAAAACGTGGTGTATGGATGGATTTATGTGGAACAAGGCTGTAAGTATTCTTCAGGATTTATGTCAAAGCCATTCATGCAATGTCAGATTTTCATTCCATGTTTTCACATATATGTTTGAATAGGAATGCACTGAATTCCTGCCAGTGCTACATTCAGTGAGCAATTTTGTGCAAGAACTCATAAAATGTGACACATTGATTGGGTTTTAGAGTTCTACATCAGTTATGAATATCTGTAGAGTAGTTACTTTTGCCTTCAGTAATGACTGTCACATTACTCTGATTATTTTGTGCATTATTGCATTAATTTTCTGCATTAAAAAAATAAACACACACAGTAGCTGTGTAGCCAATCATTCACCACATCTCAATGGCTCCATAGTTGTTCATAGTGTCCAGATAAAAAGTATATAAAGATACTGTGCAAGCTGAAATTTTCGCGTACAGATATTTTCATGAATTTCACTTGTCAGACATTTTTGCTTCTTAATTTTGTGGTTTGGAGGTTCTGATTATTAGTTTTTTCACCTTTCAAGAAATTGATAAGAATGGGTAATAAGCAACAATACTTGGACTGAATAATTTTACTAGGAGATTTCCCCTGTGTCAATAAATACAATTTGTAGTTTGCTTGCATTCAAAGCACTATACATGTTTGCAAAAACCGATGAGTCCATTTTTGAAGATTTGGAAGTACGGTCTCTGTCATAAAGTACAAAATAATACCTTTTAAATGATATATTGGTCACTACATATAAAGATATATTTTTGAAGTTATGGTCAAGAGAAGCACAAATTTTCCTTTTGTTCTCTGTATTTTTCTCGATCTTTAATCGCAAATATCTCCGCTTGGCAAATATGGACTTATCGGTTTTTGCGAACAAACTCTTCATATCAGCATGTAATGTAGTGATACCCCAGCTATCATGGCCCATGCAGCGTGCTAGATGTACAAGTAGTTACTAATTGTGTGCGATCCAGTGCTTGCATGGCTTGATATTTGTTTTGTGGTGACTTTTTCACATGTTTTTATGTCCTCGTAGTATTGTCATGTGCAGTTCAAAGGTGATTCACGAAATTTATGAAAGTAAAACCACAGCAAAAATTTCAGCTTGTACATTATTCAAGTGATACAGCAGAGAGTATCAATATCATTGAAATAACACTGATATACGTATACTTATATCATAAGATCTCAAAGGTGAAATCCACTTATAACATGTTCACATGCAGGTATCAATATCCTAATGAGGTACTGTGTACGCCATATATGTTGTGAATTTTGTGAGTCGACTGCCGTTTGGGAATTTTACAACATGCAAAAATATTAACTCTGGTCCCGACATGAATGCCATGTGCATGCATACATTTCTCTGGATATTACTACACTCCATGACTGTGGATTGACCCACTCGCGAAATTGTTGGGAAGTCCCCATTCACGAAAATATAGACTCGCAAAATATATGGCTAAATATACCGTACTATTATGTACAGTTCGACCTCGATTATCCGGTCTCCTTTCTCTATCTCTATCTCTATCTCTAAATCTCTATTATCTGGCCACGTTCACGCGGTGAAGGACTTTTTTTCATCCAAAAATTGAGAAAAAACAGTGACTTTAACATCTTTTCATGGATGTATTTCACTAATTTCATAAGATGTGCATGATAGGTTTCTCAATATCTAATGAGCTAAAGCATGTATGCTATGATTTTCACATAAAGATATACTTTATTTTTGTGAAGAAGGGACTACAATTTTGCGCAGGCTGGCATAGATTACACCACCGTTGCAGGGTATGCTACCTACCTAGCTGCCAGTGCACTGGGATGGCAGCTTGGACAGCAGCTATATACAAGAACATTGTTTTTCCCATATCCGGCCAATTCGCTTATCCGGATGAACGGCGGTCCCGACATGGCAGGATAATCGAGGTCGAACTGTACATGTATCATGGCGCATGCCAGTAGATCGCGGATGAGCAGTATCCTAATACTCTGCCATAGGACTTCTTTTGTATGCTCTCCCACTTTCAGCTGAAGGATGTCCAAAGTTGGAACACAGCATTGTGACAAATTCGAGCTGACACATCTAGTGTGTTCAGCGGAAGACAGCAGTATGATACGTATAAAATGTTAATCGATTGGTTGCCTTTCTTCCGGTATTGCAGATTTAATTTCAGAAATGCCATGAGCTCTATCTATACTGGAATATAAATTACTTTACGCTGCCTAAATACTGACTATTTGGTGGGTTAGTATCAGTGGCTGTTGCATATACTTTCTCTCATCACAGTTCTTGTTTAGAACTTTGACTTTATTCTTTCTCGTGACATTTTGTACTTGTATGTAGGTATGAATACCACACCCTTGTTTGAGGTGCCATCCTGTATATGCCATTTATTTAGTGAGTCTAAATTTTCGCAAATCAGGACTTCCCGACAATTTTGCAAGTGGTTAAATTCGCGATCGTGGAGTACTGTACTGAACGGAAAAATGTATATGAATGCGTCACATTCATATTGGGATCAGAGTCATTATTTTCGCATATGTCTTTAATTTTGCGACTAGCACCTGACTTGCGAAATGTGTGAAAATAAAAACCTTCCGAAATATTCAGCATATACAGTATATCCCATCATGCCTCTTGTCTCGGGCCATGATCGATGAGGGAGAGAAAAAAAAATTTTCCTCAAAGTGGCATTTTCTTTACGAGCTGACAATAATGTGTCCATCAATCAGATGCTTTGATGAGAGCCGTCGTGCATTTCATCATCATTTTCAGACAGAATGACCCAATTTGTCATTGTGATGCCTATGGAGATTAATAAGTTGTGATCAATGTTGGTGGCATAAGAATTAAATGCAGAGTTTGAAAGCATTTCAACTCAATGTAAAATTAACATCAAAAAGTCTATGGGTCAGGGGTGTCGTGGAAACTAGTGGACCCATTTGTAATTTTGTTTGTTTGTTTGATATGAAAGGATTTTTTTGCCATTGTTTTTTTTTTCCTTCCATAGAGGTTCTTCATCAGACAGCTTTCAAATATGCTGTGTTGTCATAAGGCCGAATTCATCATGCTATTGCAACCGACTGACCATAACGTCACGCGTGTATGACATGTAGAGTAGATTGGCTCCCTGAGCGCAGAAGAAAGATGTTTGAAGTCGATGTGCAATTGCCCGGCTAATGAGTGCTTGTGTCTTTGAGGTATTATGGAGGGGGGGGGGGGGGGATTGGAAAAGAAGAGACATATTGATAATGAGTTGTGGCAGGAAAAAAAAGCATGATGATTCCACATTGAGCCTTGTGATGTCACAGCGTGCATTTTGGTTGTCTCATTATATGCACTATCAATCAATATCACACCTTGATGTTTTCATAATGCAAACACCATCACGCAAGCTGCACATTGTATCAAAGCAGCAGCCACGGAATTAGGTGCCATAGCATATGAATTCTTAGAATGCTGGTTTGAAATGTGAATCATTCTTTTCCCTCCCTCTTCTTCCTCCTCCTCCTTTCCTCTTTACCAAATTTGCTTTCACACAGCTTGTATCACCTCCTTCAAGGTTAGGATACTTCATGATAGGGTTTGGGGGGGGGGGGGGGAGGAGGAGGAGGAGGAGGAAGAGGAGGGAGGAGGGGGATTCCAGAGATGAAGAAAAGACTCTATCAGCTTATGAGGGGGAGGATGTAACTAGATGGTGAGATGGAGTCATTATTTATGCATGTTTTCCAGGATTACTTGGTAACTTGTCTGTCTGTTTTTGTTTTTTATTTCACCGGGAGTTTGAGATGAGATGTATCTAGAGTCAATAGGCTCCCATCGCCTGCAGGTCTCTCATGGCGTGTCGTTATTTCACGTCTGTGTGTAATTGCCTCCTTATCCAATTATTTCAAATGTGTTTGATGGATTGCTTCAATTACTGAAGCCGTTGGCATTCACAGCAGTGGATTTTTTTCCCCACATTGCTTTTTCTTTTAAATCTTCCTTTTGCTCTATGGTTTGCTAATGCAGGATGATAATATCATGATTAAGTGCATGTTATATCCGGCTGCATAATTGCCCAAGTATGTTTGGGAATTTCTTTTTGTGGGATTGGTTTTCTTGCTCGAGAGTTGAAGAGCACAATCCACGCTATCTAGTTGAGCCGAACTATATCTTTAAGCTCATGATCGAGGGAGGAAAAAAAAGATGGAAATGAAATTGGAGATAGGCCAGACAGCTTAGCAATCCAACAGCCTAATGCGACACCCTTGTTCTGGTTTCTTCCCCCCCCCCCCTCTTCTTCTGCACAAGTCGAGCCTTATAATACTAGCGCCATTAGGGAATTATGGCTCGCGACCAGGCAATTCATTGTTACCATAGAGACGTTGCTTCCAGGCTTGCAGCCGGGGCTGCCTGGACGGAGCGGTATAGTAACCTCACAAACAAGATGTCAGGAAAAATGGGCAATTCATGCATGGCCGGCTTTTCTACTCAATGGCGGGTGTTGGTGGTGGGGTGGATGGTGGGGGGGGGGGGGGGGGCAAGAAATATAATAATTACCTAATTGTTTCTCCTTACAGCTGAGCTGGACTGAAACATGCACGTAAATGCTCTGAAAACCTGGGTGAGAAAGAGAAGAGAGAGAGAAGGAAAGGAGAGAGAGAAGAAAGGAAAGATGGAGAGAGAGAAAAAGACAGGGAGAGAGGGGGAGAGAGAAAGACCAGGGAATTTTTCACATGAGCGAATTAGTGTAAATGGACCCATGCACATTAACCAGGAAAGGCGCATTACTAAAATCCGTGTACATACCACCCACTTTATCAGTGACTCAGTTTTGTTTACATTGATTGTGTGCTGAGGTTGTGGACATTCTATTTGCCATTAATATGAATTCTTCACAGAGATTTTCCTTGTTTGCTGCATGAGACCTTGTTTTTTATTCACTCTAATGATGCTATTAATAACAAGAAAAATTGAGGATGTAAGGGAGGTCACAGCCTTTTGATTATATTGTTATCAGGAGGAAAGTGTTTATTAGTATCTTTTGGGGGAAAACTCGACAATTCACATGTGTGGATTGCAATAACGAAATATATAACTTGGATGATGATATGGCATGTCTGCATATAGACTGTGATACTCTTATATTTTTACCCCCCCCCCACCCCATGAGATATTTCTACCTGTTACAACTTCCAGAGCTTGTTCGAAGTATATGTAGTGGAGAGTTGAATTAGTTTTGTGTGTGTTCAAAGTTTTGGTGCAACCATTTTGACGGAGAGTTTTTTTGCCATCTTCCATCATTCTTCAGTAGATATGAAAACATTACACATGTCTCCTGTCTGTTGTGTGTGTTTGTGTGTGTGTGTTTGTGTGTGCATGTGTGTGTGTGTGTGTGTGTGTGTGTGTGTGTGTGTGTATGTGTGTGTGTGTTTTAGTGAACTGCAATGAACTGAAATAGTAAGCTTATTGGAGTCTGTAATGCATCTTATTTATGACTGAAGGTTTAAGTTTTTTTTTTCTGCTTTAAGTTTTTTTTTTTTAAAGTTGTGTGTGTGTGTGTGTGTGTGTGTGTGTGTGTACAGCAAACTATGGGAAAGAATTTTGCATCAGTTTGCTATTTGATTGCGAATGATACCATTGTGTGACAACATGGTAGAGAAGATGAAATATTTTGGAATTGCATCTGATACAATTGTAGGTTGTTGCCAATATATTTAAATATTTTGATTTTTGAAAATAAGTCTAAGATGTGTGATCATAAGGCTGCATTGTGTATTAAAGAGCCTTTAGCTTCATCAGCACTGTTCAAATATTGATACAATTCTGGAAATTTATGTAAAAATGCTGATACTTATTTCCAAGCAGCCATTGTTCAGTCACGTCAGTATATCCAAAGATAACAGTTTTGTTAGCATTTCACTGATGGATGTAGAAACTTAAGACATTAAGAAAAGGGAATTTGAATTCCATTTTAACTCTAGCACTGTTCAGGTAGTGCTATTTGTGGTGTATTGCTGTAAAGACAGTCGCCCACAGATTTGACATTTAACGCCTTCAGTTTTCTTGGAAATGTTTGGGGTATGCATGGACATGGTGCATGCAAATCTCAGAGACAATGGAACTTTGTCTGCGTGTGTCTGTTGATGAGACATTATGTCTAATCAAATCAGAAAATGAGAGGATATTCTGACTTAAAAACTGAAACAGCATTACTTCACTCTGCCTTGAGTTGACTCCCATTTCATCCCAAGTCGCCTCCATACCCTTTAGAATGTGTTTTTTTTTTTCTCTCTCTCGCTCGTTCTCACTCTTACCGTGCCGACTCACTTTCTCCGTGGCAACAGCATCCACTCCAAGCCCTCTCTCTGGTGCCCTTGTGCCGTGAACGGCATCTGCCGTAAATGGACCCCTCTGTGTACATAATGGTACATCAATATATCACTTTGTAAACATGCAACTTATCCTTCTGTGTATACAGTGCCGGCGCTATTCTGGTGGTGATGGTGGGGGGGGGGGGGGGGGGGAGGAGGGGAAGAGGGCACTAAGTATTTTTTTGCTAATTCACTTGCATGCGTATTGGCTTGACCTGGTTAAAATGAAAACGTGATGAATTTCTGGTTGTGGGACTGCAGAAATTGTGCCAGAAATATTTTTCAAGGCCATTTTTTTCCCCTCTTGGTTCTAATCTTCAATGATGGAGAGTGATATTCCCGATGTAGTTTTGAACACTATAAAGTGGTTTGATTGGCTGCGCCTTGCTTCAGAATATTATGCCTGGATCTTCAGTGCTATCAGGTCGTCATGATATGTGACAGCGGTGATTGCTTGTTATTACTCAGTGAAATTTGAATCGTCATGCTCTCTGCTTGGTACAACAAATACCAGCTGGGGCAATAGCAAAAAAAACCCCACAAAAAACCAACACACAAAAACAAAACAAAACAAACAAAACAAATACCAAGATGCACACTGTTTTTGTTGTGTGTGTGTGTGTGTGTGTGTTTGTTTGTGCAGTATTAAGTTCTGTTTTTGCCTCAAATACTGCAGGTTTCTTGGAAAATACTGTTTTTTTCCTCAAATTTTGTTAATATGCATGTCTATTGAAGGAAAGTAGAAATACTGTTCTTCCTCCAAAAATATGCTTTTTCAGCCACCAGAATATTGCAATACTGTTTACAAGGTTGACATCCCTGCCAAAGCATTTTTAGACAGTCATAGTATGAATGTTCGTAAGTTTCATGTGTATGTGTGTGTGTGTGTGTGTGTGTGTTTGTGTGTGTGTGTGTGTGTGTGTGTGTGTGTGTGTGTGTGTGTGTGTGTGTGTGTGTGTGTGTGTATGAGTATGTGATGGGGGGGGGTGGTTCAGGGTTGTGTGTACTGTGACGAAGTAGAGATACCATGTGACATTTGGGAGACGGATTTGTGTTTGACACAGTGAATGATCACAATCTCATCAGTACTCCGAGCTGACATCACCAGTATTTTAGGATCCGCCGTTCCTCCTTGCGAACATTTGGCTGCGATAATCACCCACTGGGGCTTGTTGACTCTTCCTTTTATTTCTTCAATATTTGCCGTCCTAATGCTGTCAATCTTCCTACTCGCTGTTTGCAAAATGAATTTTTAGTTTTCTCTTCATTGTCAGTAGCATGATAACGAAGGCTTTCACTAATTCTGTACAAATTGCATTTAGTATACTTTCTGATCCTTTTTATCCGATGTGTGTGCCTTTGTAGCCAAGCTGTATAATGCTTCTTGATGCCGGGTTGTGTAGTCACCTGTTTTTATCATTTCATGTCTTGCACACGCGCACTGCTCCTCTGGTCTGCAGGTCTGGAATTGTAGATTCTAGATTGGGTTGTATCTGGTTACGCGACGACTGGTGAAATGGCTTAAGCATTAATCGGATTAATGGGACATTTTTCCATGAAGAGGCTAGTTTGCCTTGCATCACGTTCTTTCTCCCTTGAAACGCCCCCCCCCCCCCCCCCCACTACCACCACCACCTCTTCTACTTCTCTACCCCCAAAGTGCAGGAGTCGCTGTGTAGCCATAGTAGAGTACCTGAATGTGGGTGATATGCAGCTTATTATACGGTGATGGCTATAGTACCTCGCTCTTTTCTTGGCAGCGCGAAAATTGGATGAAAGATATTGAGATTTAGTTTCCCGTGTTATTGCCATCTAAAGGGCATGTTCATCACACGCCACTATGAAAGGGGGGCAGGAATTTTATGAGGGCGTGACGTGCGTGTAGGACGTGATGTATCAGTGGGAAAATTTCATAGTGCAGTGATTTTTGGTGAATTTGGCAATCAGGTTCTTCCTCCGAACTGTGGAAATATGTCTCACAGTTTGCAAGTATATGGGGGTAACTTCATTACACCGTCTGTGGAGGAACCAGCAGAAGATTGGACCATTTTGTAAAATTTCCTGTCGAATTTGAAGCAGATTTTGATATGATATTGAGCAAAAAACATTGGTCCTGTACAAGATGGAACACAGAATGAAGGGAACAATGGTGGTCATAGCTGTTACATGGAAGTTTGGTGACACACAAAATATTACCTGCATATCACTCAAAATATTCTCATGGCATGCAAACCTGTACTGTAATTTTTTGTATTGTCTGCCATTCAGTAAAAGTTTAGTAAGTAGATGATAAAACCACTCTACACATACATGCCATTTTACATGAATTTAGGGACTTTATGTACATTAAACTCATTTAAATGCTAAACGAATGCAGAGTGAGAAACCTAGAGCATATAATGTTCACGAAATAAAATGTGGGTGTACCTCCAAGTTAGTGTATTTGTGTAATTTGAACAAAGTTTAGGGAAAAGTGAGATATATGCACCTCCACAAATGCATATATGATATATTCATCTACATGTATAAATACACTCACAGTACATACACATGCAAATATATGTATATATATATTACCCCTGTGTATATGTGTGTATATGCATGAAAAGAGATATACAGATGAGGAAAAGGGGATGTGACATGATCAAAACAAATAAGTCATTTAGGGTAAGAGAAAGATATGTTTATATGATGGAGGATGCAAATGAAGATACAATATAATATGCTGTGATCTGCAAGCTCTATACTGATAGGCCATATCAGTATGTTTCAAGAAGCAAAAAGGTGAATATATAAATATATATATATATATACATATATACAGTATATATATATGCACACACATAGACATGTACATACACACAATATGTGTGTGTGTATGTGTGTAAGGCTCCTTTGCAAAGTTATTCATGTTTCTCCATTTGTCAGCCATGTCCATCAGTTGTCAAGATAAGGCCTTAGAAATGTGTCTTGCATGTTTGTATGTGAGATGTGAGTCGCAATTAGAAATCATGAAGAGGACACTGTATTCTACTTTCTCTTAACCTTCATTTGTATGCCGTCTGGAGACAATTACCAACTGTGTGAGATGCTTTGCACTGTGCCTGTCTCGTAGTGTCGGCGGATTACGGCATTGTAATGTCATGGGTCTCCTCCACGTTATTTCTGTACCGTGGTTCCTATTTTCAGACCGGGGCCGATGTTTATGGGAGTTAAATTGCCACCAGAGAGGAATATGATCGGTAGCGCCGTGTGAGTCTGATTTCGGCGGGAGTTTGTAAGGCATTCAGCTCACGAGTATTGAGTCTAAATAGCTTCCCTCTGATGTGATATATTAGATGAACTTTATCTGGCTTGTTTGCTCACACACACAGCCACGTGCAGACACACGCACCCAAATATGCACACACACGCACACACACACACACACACATGCAATATAAACAAGTATAAACACATGCATTTTACGTACTCGCATGTGTACATAAAGTGTATGTGTCTTATAATTCTGTCCCATTGCCGTTCCTACGTGCTTAATTGTGTCATGGGATAAATATTTATCAGCATTTAAGCCTCTTTGGAATATCAGAGATGTTTTTCATATCATTGCTTTACCGCTTGATATCGAACTTGTCTCCCTACACTCAGTAAGTGGCATATGCAATTTGACATAAATTTTGAAGAAGTCTAAGGTAATGCTATATTTTCCTTTGTTTGTTTTTATTTCTTCACCGCTCTTGTACCTGTGTAGGATACATCCACATTCTCTCTCGTGTAAACTGTGGAACTTTATGTGGATAATGGCTTTTCTTCCCAGCGTAGGTAGCTGCCTTTCGTTCATAAATGATGTCAGTGACCCTGTTCGCAAGGGTCACCTGCGAAAAGCTATCCAGGCAGCGGAGATGGTACATTAGTGCAATTATGGTGTCCTGGAAAATGACCATTGTCCAGTCATATGTGTATATATATATATATATATATATATGTATATATATATATATATAGTTTTGTTTTGTTTTGTTTTTTCTTCTTTTTTTTAGGGGGGGGGGGGGGGGGAGTGTGAAATGTGAAGAGAGAGACAGAGGCTTGTGTTTCAAAAAATGCCCATGGGAGATATGGCTGTGGAATCGACCACCGCAGAGAATCTTGCAGAACTTAGTCCGCATTTTTTTTTTCGATCACGTGAATATGGCATCAAATAACATGGCTGCAGGTGAGATGCGGTCAGAGAAATGAAAATTGATAGAATACTGTACTGTTGACAATCAAATAAGAGAGATGACTGCCAGACAAAGAAAAAGAAATTATGCCTGTAATAACCCCTATCATATACCCATATCTGTGGTAGTACCTTTTGGTGCATATAGTGTTTTGCAAATGGTGTGATTGTGTTTAAATTCTTTTTCTGAATATGGGGAGGGGGGGGGGGGGTGAGGATGGGGAGAATTATGTTGATTATGCCATTGTCAAATAATGTACATGAACATGAATTCCCTAAAAATCTTGTGAGTCCCAATTTCACAAAACTTTGTGTACTGTTATTCCTTCACATTTATTGAACTGTCCACTGTTAAGGTTTCTTCTTTGACAGTTTTGATGAATGGTTATGACAGGGACCAAAAGATTTTTATTTCATTTCATTTCATTTCATTTATTTCATTTCCAATGCAGTTACAAATAAACAGTTAATACACATAGTACACAAAAATAATACAAAATTGTAATCAAGGAAAATACTAAGAATTGTAATGTTGAAAAGTTGAACCTTTCATTGGTAAGTGCTAATCCTGCTTTTTTCCCCTTTTTTTTTGAAAGGAAAAATAAAATCTTTGACCCTTTCTATTACAGTGCTGGATGAAGAAAAAGTGGGATCAATCTGGACTACTGGACAATTTTGTGTACCTTTTCTAGAAGTAGACACTGTAAAGAATGCAAAGTAGAAATTGTATTGTTTGTTGAAATACAAATTGCAAGTGCAACTTCAAAAGAGCAATGTACATCTGATTGTCAAAGCCACAATCACCTTTGCAGAACGAACACAAGCTACAAAGTATGTGGTGAAAGGCAAAGATTTCACCCGCCAGTGGAGATGTTGAAATGCCACAGAATTTTGTTCTAAAAATGGCCTGAATATCGACTGACCAACTGTAACGCGTGCACCGTGTATGTGGTGGATTGTGCGTAGATGTGACGTGACTGTCGGGGCGAGGAACTCATTCAGGTGAAATTGACGTTCTCCTGCGAGCGACCTTGACAATTTTTTTGTGACTTATCGCAGGCGGAGAGTACATTTTCTCGTGCTAAGTAGCCTCTACTCAAGCCTCAAACCCCCTCTTGGGTGTTAAATCTCATAATCTTCTGTGGTAATCCAAATGCAAGAGCAGCTCATGCAGGGATCCAGTGTATTTCCCCCCTGGTGCATATAAGATATGCTCGTACATGATCTCACCATGATAACTACTACAGCAATCTGCAATATGCAGCCTTTCTCCCTGTTTGAATGTGTGTCCCTACTTCTGAAAAATATGAATCTGTCTTCACTGGGGCTGCATCTTCCATTGAAGCTGAACTGTTACCTACCGTAAAACGAGAAATTTTTGCGTGCATTTTAATTTCACGAGCGCCAAAATTCGCAAAATTAAAATGCACGCGAAAGTTTTTGTCTTCACTACATGCATTGAACACCAGTGGCAATTCGCGAAAATTTCATGCCACGAAAAGGGCTGTCAGCTCCAATTCGCGAAAATTTCATGCCGCGAATATATCATGTTTTACAGTATATAGAAATGAATAATTACTAAAGGCTTGGCCTTCCAGAAATGCTGTTTTCAAACTCACCAAAGTTGTCTGCAGTAACTTGTGTGATTTACCTACAGAAAATAAACTAGACAAAAAATTGAAAAAAAAAACAACTCTGTACATGCCAGCTACAATTCTGATGAAATATCAAACGGATTGATTCTTGCCATCTGATGACATTCATTGCATCATCCCTGCTTAAAGTTAGGCCGATGAGAAGGAGCAAATTTTTATAAATACATCAGTGAAAATGTGATCAAAATCGGATAGATATCATAGAAATAGGAAAGGTATCGAATTGCAAAGTTTTGTTGATTTTCACAATACATTTCTTGAACAATATTGATATCGATATGCAAATAAGTGAGTTGCTGATGTCATGGCTCGACATCTTGTCATAGAGTTCATGCACGAAATTTTGAAATTTCAGTTTCTTATTGTTTAAACACAACAATACCCAAGTCTCAAATCATAATATATATCTGACTGATCATAATTTTGAGGTTATTCAGCCAGGAAAAACAAGATTTATACTTTTACAACAGAAAAATTGAATTTTGTCAGTTTTAATTTGTCTATGATCATTAGAAATGTGAGTTGATGACTTGAGACAGCTCACTCATGTGCATATTCAAATCAACTTTTGAGAACCATTTTGCTAAAATTAGCAAACTTCATAACTTAATACAATTATACAATAAGACAATTTCATAACTTCTCTAATTTCTATCTGATTTTGATAAAATTTTGACTGTTGTCCTTGTAAAGTTTTACTCTCTCCTTTTGAGACAAACTTTTAACTGGTCCAGAATTCCCCTTGAAAAAACAAAAACCAGGAAAACAAACAGAAAAAACAAACTTGAAGGATATGTGTGTACCTAAACCTACAATGAACGTCCCCCCATCAATGCTACAGTGGATCCTGTGTTGAGGCCTCTGCTCATTTGTAACCGTAGCTGCTGCAAGCTGCTCACACTTGCTGATGTGCAGGATTCTGCGGCAATGTCCGTCATATATATCGGAGATGAGAATGTGAGAGTTCGACCCCTCCCGCCGCCGAGTCACCACGAATTCAGGACACTCGCGCCTAAATGCCATGGCGGGATCACGCATCCCTTCATGCCCAGGCAAAATGACATCAGCTTGCTCGATCTGGAGGGCGGTTGACTGCACCGTTGCATGCATACAAAAATTCATACATATGCACACCCCTTTTTTTTCTTATTTTTTTAATGCGGTTTTGCGGACTGTTATCAAACTGTTATCAAAACAGCATCTTAAGTTGTGTTGATGCAAACCAATGTGGGATAATTGAAGGTGCCATTCATGTGTGAGTTGTCCTTTCAAGGCACTTGTCTGTGAAGGGATTTGTGAAGTGTTGTTTTTTGAAAAAAAATGTTAAAACGACTAAATGTTGATATCATTGCAATTAAATTTTCTCCCCCTAAGAAAATATTGTGCCCTGTCTAATCTTGTTGTGCATTAAAAACATCTTGAGCAAAACACATACATGTCTTTCATGATGACTGGTAAAAGAAAGTGCGGTTTAGACTTTGCATCGTTGGACAGAATAGAATGAATTTTGATCTTTAAGTTTTCATGACTGGCGTGCCGGTTTCCACAACCACCTTTTTCATTGGAATATTCTTTACAATTGGTTTCTTTTTGTGAATGCGTAAAATCAGTTCTCTCTTCATGTTCATTTTCGCTTTTATCTTTGCATTGCAGGAATGATGACGCAGGAAGCAAGCAGCCCCCGTCGCAAAAAGCCGTTTTCTCCAACATTTGAGGCCATGGAGGAGGATAAGGCACCCATTCCGGGCCTGAGCGTCCGCAGCGTGCCCATGGACAGACTGGCCTCGAAGTGTGTGGATTGCTTTGGTAGGTCCATTCATTTCCTTCTTATTCAATGCTGGCTCATTAAGTCCTTTGATTCTGTTTTTATTCAGTGCAGTTCATTTCAGTTCACTTTGGTATAACACTTCAATTGAATTTAGTTCATTCCAGTTCAGTGGCATTCAATGCAGCAAGCTTTATTCTAGTGTAGTTCGATGTAGATCGAAGCAGGGCAGTCCAACTCAATTCCACAGATGTGCTCTACTGGTACTGCTGCGTTCACCCAATCCACATGTATAGATATATTAACCTGTTGAGGATGAGCTGGTTTTGATGTAACACGCATTCTCCATAGACACCTGCCAGAGTATACTCAGAGTGGGGCTAGTCTTCAGCGGGTTTAAGGGATCGTACAGTTTTGGTTGAGACCTAATTTCAGGTTTCTAACATTTTTTGGTGAGTTAATGAGAAACCTCTTATGAAATATGAAGGAGCATGTAATTCTATGAGGAATTCAACTTTTATTTGATGAAAATTGGTTTTGAAATGGCTGAGATATCCAAAAAAGAGCGATTCTAATAAAGTGTGGGACCCACACTTTATTACGATCACTTTGTTTTACTTTGTTTTTGGATGTTTCAGTCATTCCAAACCCGATTTTTATCAAATAAATTTTGAATTCCTCTTAAAATGGTATGCTCTGTACTATATAAGAAGTGTTTTCTTGGTATCTCGCAAAAAAGTTAAAAGCTCAATTCTCATCTCCACCAATGCCGTACCTTCCCTTTAAGGTGAACTTGTTCTTTAAAGAGGACATGAAGAAAAAGACTCAAACTAATTTATTATTATCTCTTATAATGAGCTGGTATTGTGAAAGGGTATGTATGGAGCAGATGTTTATGACACAGACACACTATGTGTTTTATAGTAGGAAAGTTTTCATTGTATGATTTGCTCCCCATATACTTTCATTCATCCTGCAGTTAGTTAATGACTATTTTGTCAGTGATTTAGAGGGGCGCTGCCAGTAATCTCTCTGAACAGTTGATGGCTGATTAAACCTTTGATGACGTGGAGTGTGACGCCAGTGTGGCAGGCTTGTTTTCCCAGGAAGAACTGGGCTTACTAAGGTGGGGATGGAATGTTTAGACTGCAGATGCTGGCGATGGCAGCACAAAATACGGCACAGTCCCACGCATTGATGAGCGTTAACACACATGTTAACATGTAATGCAGATAAACTGGGTGCAAAGGTATTGTTGTGTTGGGACGATTATTGTGATGTACACCAAGTGACGTATGGCAAGTAAAGTTCTGCTGGTTTTTAAAGTGACATGATGCTGTTATTCAATGCCAAAACGTATTGTCCTTGTTATTCTTCATCAGCACATGGAGCTACAATTGTGCAAAGTTCTCTTTTTAACATGTTTTTTGTAAACTTTGGTATGTTGGATGAAGAACTCATCAGCCCTCTTTAATGCGGGAATGATGCACATTCTGTTGTCACCAATTTTTATCTGAAGACTTCTACAGGTGAGTGTGGCTTTAGCAGTGGTTGTAGTGTCAACAGTTTAAAGGACCTAGAGTGCATCCCACATTTGCTGGAGAAATAAACTTTCTGCTCTTCCAGCGAGGTGGCAATAATGCTGAATATCCGGTGGCAAGTTGTGCGTGCATTTTCAGGAGGGACCTACAGTTTCACGTACACTGTCAAAACAAAAACAGAACAAAACGAAAATGCTTAATTCCTTCTTGTGTTTTTATTTTTCTTCTTTACATCCTCAGATGAGCACGGTGAACTAGTCGAGGATTCAGCCTTTCCAAGGGTCCTATTTCTCATGCACAAATGGTTCATGACGTCAGAAGAGCTGGCCAAGCAGTTCAAACTCCTATATCCTTTTGAAAAAAAGAAAAAGACACAATCAAACGAACAACAAAGCCAAAAACAAACACGAACATGAAAACATGAACATGAAAAAGGAACATGACCAAACATGTTTTCATCCATTTTGCTCATCTTCTCGATCCTAAATGTTACTGCTGCTATTGTTACAGACATAAACGAAAGATTCATCAAAGATTTTTTTTTTTGTGGTACAAATGGATGCATGGATTTTCCAAAACAGTGAGTTCTCTGTATAAAAGGTTCTTTTGCAAGTTGCAGCTCATGTAACATTAAGACATCTGTGAGTAACCATGAGCATAATCATATTAGCAAAATAGTGGGGATGATATGAAAATGTTACATTTATAAAATTACACTATTCTAAATGCCTGCTCTTGTTTTTGTTTCCATTTGTTTTCACGACAGTGATATTTCTCACAACCACAATTCAAATAAGATTATAGATGATGACGCTATCGCCTCATATTTTTCATAGTGACTGCACTTAATCCATACTCCTTCTGTCTTGAAACAACAAAAGATAGGCAGTAACACTGTTGCCTCATCTAATTTGCATAAGGGGGACCTTGTTAAATGTCATCGCTGCTTTCTGAAGCAGGTGAAACTGTCAAATCCAGTAGGGTTTTTTTCATTAAGTTGAATTTTATGATTTTTCTAGTTTTGTTAACCCTTGATATGCCCAGGCACAAAGCTTAGCTAGCAAAGCTCTTTTTCAGTTAGCATTCAGTTTATTTCGCCAAACTTAATCTTGTTTTTAAAAGTTAGCAAGCCCATTCAGTTAATTTGTAGCAATGTGCCTCAGTCAAACGAGGCCCCCTAATCAACTTGCGACAGAGTTGATGATCGCAACAACTTGAGAAATGTGATCCGAAAAGCATTTGCACAGGCATTTAATGGGTATTGAACTGATTTTCGAACATGGGAAAGTTGCAAAATGCAGCCTTAGATTGTGCAATTTTTTTTTTCAACCAGTGCAGAGCCTCCTGCAGAGTTTTGAGAATATGTATCGTAAGATGAAGCCCTTTAAAAGAAATTTAGTGAAGTGCATTGTACCATTGGTGTGGATTAGGACTGCTAGCACTTAGCTGAAAAGATTACATATCTATCAGAAGTAGTTTTATGAATAGTCACAATAATTCTATATGCATTTTTTATTACTCTGCATGATTTCATGTACCTTTTGCATTTTCAGTTCTGTCTCTGACATTGTGATAATGAAATATGTGAATGCATATTCTTTTTTTGTTTGCATTTGTTACCCCCCAAAAAATAAAAACATGCTTATTCTGAATATCTCTTATTAGCTTACAAGGGAGTCATGTACATTCCTCTTTAGAATGTGAAGAGGTTTCTCAGTATAGAATCATTTGTGTGGATTATATTTGGGTGCGGTTGAATGTATAAGATCAGTGGATCTGTTGCCGGCTTGATGCTGGGAATCGATAGCATGTGAACATGTATGAGAGCCTCGCTGCACTCGAAATCAATAGTCATTCAATACATGTTACTTAAGATTGAATAATGGCGCCTTATACATTCACAGGCTGTAGAATGATTTCATATTTTGTTTCTGCATCTATCTGTGTATCAGCTTGATCATGGAAAAAAATTGAATGCATTCAAGGTTGTTAAGATGAATTGCATGACATAAACATTTTTCTTCTTTAACGTAGAAAAGTTTGCAAAATTCTCAGAATGTACGCTTACTTTTCTCTACTGTGAAATGTAACAAGTGATTGATACAGTGTTCCCGCCCCCATCTCAATCACAGTCCCACCCCTCAGAGAACCTCAGCCAGCTACCCTGGATAGCTACAAGTGTGGATGAACATTAACTACATTGTAGTATGCTCATAGGAGGGTACTTCTGAAACAGGGTGAACTGCATACATATAAACATTGCAAAGAAGTTTGTTGAATGCTTCTCATCGATTACACACAAACACACTCATACTGTAAATGCAGTAATTTTTGTGGTACATGTACATTAATTTTTGCTATTGCTTATGCTAGTTTTGGGTAGCTCCAATCGTCGAACCAGCAAAAATATCTTCACAATTTTCTCTGCACATTTTGAATGGGTCAAATCTCGGGCTTCATCAGTGCCTTCCTGGTGCATGCATGTGTGTGTGTGTGTGTGTGTGTGTGTGTGTGTGTGTGTGTGTGTGTGTGTGTGTGTGTGTGTGCCCTAGTAGTTTCTGTGCAGGCTGTACATTCGAATGGTTTGGGCAGTATGGCTTTTCTGTGAATGGGTGAAAACATAAGAATATAAAGCCATTGTGCAGCGCGCCTTCAAGAACCCATGAATATGTCTTTGAGCTGCGCAGCGCCCCTGCCCCCCCCCCCCAAAAAAAAAAAATAAAAAAAAAAAAAAAAAAATAATAATAATAATTGTGCAAAAAATATTGACATTTCCAGTAGGTTACACTCACATATTAGCATACTTATCTTGACTAGCTTGTAATCTTAATGCTTCAAAGACTTATCTCCCTAGGAT
Organism: Diadema antillarum; assembly: GCF_040938485.1. Taxonomy (NCBI): domain Eukaryota; kingdom Metazoa; phylum Echinodermata; class Echinoidea; order Diadematoida; family Diadematidae; genus Diadema; species Diadema antillarum. The sequence goes on from NW_027270918.1 coordinate 963,432, forward strand.
TAGCAACACTCTTTGAAAAGGAAAGTCAAGCGCAAAATGTTTAATCTGCAAACCATCACTGGAGGTTTTTTTTCTTTTCTTTTCAGAACTTTAATAACAACTCAGAAGTTGAGTTGTGAGTTTCCTTCACTTTGTCTCCCTCTACAATTGTCATGATAAATTATACATCAGCAAATGCGATCTTACAAATTTTATTTGTAGAGGGAGATAAATTGAAGAAAACTCACACCTCAACCTTCACCCCTGTGCATCATAATCTCTGGCTTTCAACTTAGAAGTTGTTATCATGTGATTTTCCACAATGATATTGTCAAGAATTGGGCCATAATCTTGTGATATTTTGTTCATCACCTGCACTCTTTTAAGTCTTGCTTGTTGGTGAGGGCATTGTTTACAATGGAGTCATTAGGGAAATTTAAAAAAAAAGATTAGACTCTTGATGTATGAGCAGAGTACTATGAAATATATAAGTATGCGCAAAGTTTAGCAAAACCTTCATCCTTAATATGTTAACATGTTAAATCTTTATGTGCCATGTTAGCACACCCAACTCATTCGTTGGTGCATATTTGCATATATTCTGCTCAAACGCACAAACCCGCCTAAGTAAATGTGCAATAGAGATTGATGGCTGTTTTAAATAGGGAGTTCCGCTGTGGTGTAATTTTTAGATTTATGAGGATTCCAGAAGGCATAGTAGAAACAAATTGTCAGTTTTCATATGACACTACATTGTTCTCCCAAGCCGATATTGGACAGACCGGAGGAGGAAAAAAACAACAACAACAGCAGTCTGTGCTGCTAATTTGGGCTGTCAAATATCTGTCAATTACTGTAACTCACATGCATCAGCCTAATGATATTATTGATGACCTGATCAATTGGTGCCATGCCGGCAGCAGGTACATAATGTGCAGTGATTGATGGCACCAGGACAGCTCTTCTAGCTCTCACCGTGTAGCCAGGGATCGCGGGAAAGATGCAGGGGGGGGGGGGGGGGGGTTATATTGCACACTGGGTGATGATTTGGTAAATGAGAGGGGACAAGTGAAAATACAAGTGGGAGACAAAAATATACAGATTAGTGGTTACCATGACAACCATACAGACCATCTTACATGTATATATGTGCTAAACAGCAGGGATGCTTTTTTTGTGTGTGTGTGTGTGGTGCAGGTTGATGGTATGGGAGGGGAGGGGCGGAGAGGAAGACAGATGGGGCTTGCTAGGAATGCAAAGTTTGTATTCTCTCTGAGGACTTCCCTGAGTCAGGAAGTCAGCATAGAATGGGAATGCAGTTTGGAGGGAGGGGGGGGGGGGGGGGAGGGGAAAGAGGGGAAAGGGGAGGTTGACATCGTTAAAACATGTCAAACGATATTTCATTTCACCTATCCCTTGCTGGAGATGTCCAGGTAGGTACATTAATAGAGGAACACTGGGACGGTTTGCCCCCGTAGCACAGAATTGTCGGAATGCTGCACGACGCTACCGTGTAAGCGTGTGTGTGTGTGTGTGGGTGTGTGTGTGTGTGTGCGCGTGTGCATATGTGTGTTTCAACGTGACAGATCGGTGAATGAGTGTGCTGGGAGGAGAAGTGATTAATGCCTGATCAAGGGTAATGAAATTCTATGAATCCCCTAACAGGTGCAGGCCACAGGTTTGGCTGTGACTGACTGGGCAGTGGGGATAGTAAGTAGGGAGCTACGTAGGTGTCGGCAAGTTCATACGTAGCGTTCGGTAGGTGTGAAGTCCAGGTCAGGGGTACTATTAGAGAGAATTATGACCAGATTTTTTTGTCTTCATTGGATTCATTGATCTTGCATTTGGTCTCTACAGAGTAGGGCCTATTTAGTGAATCTCATGAAGGGAATATGTTGCTCTTTTTCTGTACAGCAGAAGAATAACCATTTACTTCACAAAAAGAAAGAGAGACAGGGATTTTGTTGTTGTTGTTGTTGTTGTTGTTGTTGTTGTTGTTGTTGTTGTAATAAGAGCAGAGAAGCAGATGCAGCAGCTGAGAAGAAAAAAAAAATAGTGCGATCAGATGTGTGGTAAGAATATCGTACCAGAGTAAATGTCGTCAACTAAATATAGTGTAGAGTGATACAGCAAAATGTCACCTGAGTTCACATGATGGTGATACCTTTTCCTGAACCAGTAATCATTCATATTTTTTCCCTGCAAAGAATAACCTCAAAAGAAACATTTCCTGAATGACAAAGCTTGAGATATATTAAGGGTATTGTGTGTTCATTCTTATTCCTGGACAAGATGAAATGAGTGTATTCATGTTGTTATAAAAAAATGAAAGAGTGATATTGATATCATTTTGTGTACAAAATTTAGACTTTGGGCAGGGAAGAGGCTGGTTGATTGAAAGATTGTGTTATATATTATGCACGCAGTGTAATTCCTGGCATTTTTGTTTTTGTGAATTTGCGAGTTGACTGATATTTACATTAAGGTTTCCACGAAAAATGTTGCTCTATGTGTGTAGATATGCCTACCATGCTTTTTCAACTTACTTTTAGTACTTGCAATTTTAATAATTGATTACATTCCATCTGTTTAGACATCAATGCATGTGTGTATGTGGGCTTCAATCACATCTCTGAGCATAGTATGCGGTCATGGTTGAATGATGGGATTCTAGGAAATTAATGAATAGAGATTCAAAATTCATCACACCGACATCATAGTGCTCTTTGCTCCCAGATATATCTGTCAAACAGGATTAGAATTTCGAAAAACTATCTGTCGCTATATAGATTCAGTCGGGACAAGCACTGGATGCTTGAAGATTTGCCAAGACAAACGCCATTATTAGTTCGTGGCTCGCATCACTGAATGCCACCAACCTGTTATGCATTGTACCCTGCTTCTTGGAAGAGCAGACTCCTCCAGGGGGAAGTCTCTCAACCCAAGCCCTGAGTGGTCTCTGTGCTTTGCGAGAAAATGGTCTGATTAACGGGTAATTCAGGCAGAAGTATCTTGGATGTGATGCGAATATGGTATGACCAGATGGGAGGGGCCATGGGTGGAAGGGGGAGGGGGGAGGAGGAGGAGGGCATTGTGGGCAGCAGTGTAGCTGAGGAAAGGGAGGGGGGGGGAGAGGGAGGGGGAAAGATGTGCTCAAATGCAGCATGAGCCGAGAATCCAAAGGGAAAGAAGGTGGGCATAATTTTAGTAAGACCACCTTGCCCTGGCTCTTCGCTGAATTGTGGAGTGACTCATAGCTGCGGTGCAGGCGTCCCAACGCAAAAGATTCCCGCTTTGGGCCGAACACACCTCAAACTGCAGCCCGCAATCCCAGAATATCCCTGTGACTAATCGGGGATTTCTCGGGCACCGTCCAAATTTTTTCGCACTCATCTCAGACATGTGATCTCATTCAGGGTGTATAACCTTGTTATCTATGAGGAGGAAATACTCAATCTTGTGTGAGTGGTTTTGACGATGCAAGTGAACTTGAGTGAATATTGGGGCCAATATACCTTGAAGTTATTTTCCGCTCTCAGCTCTATTTTTCTCACCAGTTTTGTTCTCTCCAAAATGCAATGTGAACGTGATGATTGACAAAGAAGACATTCTGTGGTTACTGCCATGTATGAGATGGTTAAGGGGTGTTAGTCAATTCAGTAGTATGACGTTTACTCATTGTCATAACTCTGAATGCATAATAAATTAATGTGCTGAGTAACGGTGTCTTAATGAATCCAATGAGTGTATTTTGTATAACAAAAACATAAGGGTCTAGCTGTTAAAGTGGAAGAAAACAACAATTTTTTTAAAATTCTATTTGCATGAATGTTAACTAAATGAAATTTTCAATTCAGATTGAATAATTCCAGATTTGTCAAAGCAGTTTTTTTAAGATGTCTACATCAATTAAATCAATACGTGTGACTGTGCAAAACACTGAAAACTTATGTTTTATGTAATAGTCAATTTGTCATGAATAATTCTGTGTGCGACTTTGTATTGCAAAGTTTATTGTGCACAAATGCTGTCATATCTTGAGATATTGCATCACTTTTGTGCTGTTGTTGCGGCGATACTTCACGGGCTTTGCAGAGCTGTGACGATGCAGTATTGCTTCCTTTCATCTGGCCATCCCCTTTATGCTGCCAAACTTCGGCATCAATGACGGAACCTGACACTGTACCTGGTAAAGAAGTGGAGTGGCATTTAGAAAGTAGGTTGCCCATTCATTCATCTGCAACGAACATTCGTCCGTCGTGGTGGCAGCTCACACAAGATAAGAGAATGTCATGGTCTTTTGGTTGTTGTTGTTGTTGTTGTTGGGGTTTTTTTGTTGTTAAATGGAAATGTCACTGCAAGAAAAGTTTTGCTTGTGTTGCGCATAGCCTGTCACTCAGTCGCCATTGTGTCATGCAGCCACGTTGCAAAGGGGTAAGAGTGAGGCATTGAAGGCGTGGTATCAAAGAGTGAATTAGCCCCCCGAAAATAGCAAGCATTCAGGTCCTGATGAAATAATGTATTGTCGTTCCAGCTCGACAAAGCTATGAAAGTAGTCGAAGGGGCTGAATAATTGGAGGAAAAAAAAACCAGGGGAAAGAAAACAGAAAGGAAATGGTTCAGGCATGATCTCCTCTATATTGATTTTATTTTATTATTTGTATTAATATTTTTTTGGCAGCATTCACAGTGAGAAATAAGTGAGGAGGCAGAAAATAGAAGAGAAAGAGAAAGTCAGAGCAGAGGAGAGAGGGAACGCATAGAGCAGTCCGCAAAATTTTTATGTGCGGTAACAGATCCGCGAGTCCAAACTAGAGTAATCACACTTGATAATCGACCTGGGAGGCTGGCTGTGTGACGAGAAGGGGTGGGGGATAAAGTCTATAAATAGATCATCGATCACAAGTGCATCAAAAGATTACGGCCTGAGCCGAGCCCTTGCTTGCTGCGATACTATTTGCTCCAGTCTCTGGCGAGAAGTCAAAGCGATGCGCGGAGGGGGGAGGTGTTTGTTTTTATGTCTTTTTTTTCCCCCAACCCCATCCCCTAACTCTGCAATCTGTTCCCAGGCCGTCGGACAGAGCACTCTCCCATTTTCTGCTCCACCCAAGCGTGGCGTTCATTCCGGCTAAGCGGACGGGGTGTGTGGTGCGTCAAAGCCTTGACCTTCTATTCCAGTGAAAGTCACAATCATATTACAGATACCCCCCCCCCCCCCCCCCCCCCCCCCCAAGCTATGCTGTGCCATAGCAATCATCAGAGACATTTTAGACTCATTTCCCATCTTTGGCTTTGGCTTGGTCAATGTACACTTGGAGTGTACTTGCAATGCAAAAGATTTCTTATGCAAATAGATCAAAACGTACGGAAGCATGGTAATGTAACCATAATTCTGGTAAATATGATTGAACTTTCGCAGATCTTCATCATATCACCAAGCAAAGCATTCCATTGAGGAATATTACTGTAAGTTGTAAAATGACAGTATATTCCCTTTCGTCAAACTCGACCTTCCTCGTCTAACTATTCACAGGGAATAGGTGCAAAGAGCATGAAAGTTTTCTTCAAACTCCTGCTCAAATTTTGCACCCAATTCCAACCCAACATCATATTATATTGTGTTAAATTGAAGAGGGTTTTATGATGTCAATAGTTCTATGACATTTGCTTATGCAGCAATTGTTCCCATCAAATATATGCATGCTGAGCCAAACTAATTCTACCCTCAAACATAACCCTAACCCTAATCCTAATCCTCACCTCTAACTAAACCTGAAACCCTATCACAACCCTAACCCTAACCCTATCTCATCAGAGAAAATAAGACTGGAGTAATTGTCGAAGGAGCAAATGTCTTATCACTGACGTCAACACATATCCTCTCATGAGTTATGAAATATGAGTCATCTAAAGATTGCCTAAAGCACTGGTAGGGCATAACATGCTCCACATGGCTGGTCTCCTATCATATTCCTGTCAATATGAGCCAAATATTTCTATCAGCTAGGAGATATAAGTGCAAGTGAGATGTAGAACGGCATGAGGAGTACCGGTAGCCTGACACACACCACACCTTCTTAATGAAGTTATTGTGAGACGCAAATGGCTCCCGTGGCCGTGGGATTGTTGTACGTTTTAGAGATGCGTCATCGGAAATGTACATTTGTCGATCTTGTGCCCTGGCTGGCAGTGCCCGAGTTCTTGGAGCCTGTAAATGTCAAGGCTGCTGGACCTCTGGCGAAAGTGACTGTGCGCCGAGCGTTAAAGTTGAGAGATATAGATGAGAAAGAAGATGGGGTGGCACCCCCTCCCCCCCTGCCCTGCTGGGTATTTCTATATTTGTGTGCATTGCACATTAGATAGAAAGAAAGAGATCGTTAGGTGCGCATGCTGGCTATTTGGTGCCATTTAATATCTCTCTCCGACAGTAGAGACGGCCTTCTGTGCTGGAAGCCTGAAAAAGCCATCATAATACAAGCCTGGAACATGCTGTAAAGTGCAGCTGCTTTTAATGCAATAAAGGCACAACCTCCATTTTTTCCCCCGTTACTGTCAGCCGTGGTTTTAATGCGATAAAGGCTCAATTTGCAATACGCCACTGTTATTGTTATCCAAGAATTAAATGCTTGTGGTTGAGAAACCATGTCAGATGACTCAAGGATCTGTAGAGTTGATCAAATGTATGTTGTAATAGGTGACTGCATAAATATTAGTTCGCATTCAAATCTGAAGTTTGCTGACAGTTTTACATTTGCTGATCTCAATCAACATAAAAATGTCTTTTTTTGCCCAGAGTTTGTTATGATAGTTCAAATGATAAAATGTAGTTCTTTAGTTTCAACTTTGATTTATGTTCTTTCTACTGTTTTTTGCAAAAATCCTGTATGTGATTGGGTCATATGTTGAAGTTTCATTTCCTCTTTGCATATTACTCTATTGTTGCTACCTACTTTTCCAGCAAAATGAAAAAAGACAAAAAAAAAAAAAAAATTGTCTACCCTTCTTTGCCTCCCTTCCACGTCACCCGCAGCCGATCGTCCAACCTTGCTCCCAAACGAAGAAAGGTAACACGTCCCGGGATGCCGTATCTCCTTCAAACTGCTTGCCGTGCACGCCACCGTACACCAGTCGTAACCCAAGTCGGCAAGAGTAGGGCAGCGATTGTGGGTCAAGTTTCACCCTCGATGAGGTCATGCAATTCCAAGTTCGTCAGGGCTTTTTGTCTCACCCACCCCACCCTCACCCCGTCTTCCATACATACAACAAGTGGAGGAATGCACAGAGCAGGTTACCCCCTGTTCTATATCCATCCTTATGACTCTGGAGTATGGCTTTGATATTGCACCTAGCAGTCTACGGGCCATGCTTTCACTAAATGGTCATTACGTCTGACCAGTTATCCAGCTGTGATGAGAATGACTTAAACTTTCTTCTAAGGATAGCGAATAGTGATGTTATCATATCCGTCATTCACTTTGAGTCATATCTCTTTCTAAAAATAGAGCTCTCTTTTGTTAATGATTATTTACACATATAGGCCCAAATTCACAAAGGTGGTACAATTGAAACCATGGCTTAAACCATGGACGATTTGTATGGAGTGCCAAATGTGGCATGGCCTATTTCGTTACGAAATCAGTCATTTTGTCGACGAAAATGACCATTTCATTGACGAAATGTTGTCATTTTATTACGAAATGATCATTTCGTCGCCGAAATGACTGATTTCGTAATGAAATAGGCCATGCGACACTTGGCGCTCCATGCAAATTGTCCATGGTTTAAACCATGGTTTCAATTGTACCACCTTTGTGAATTCGGGTCATATACATTGTATGTACGTGTACATAGATATTATATTCATGTATATACACACATAGAGAGATAGATATATAAGTAGCTAGATAGATGATAAAGATCTAGGCCATGTGTTGATTCCAGTACACAAGAGATGAAAGGAAGAGATTCTAATGCAATATTAGTGTCCCTAACAACTTTTTAACAGTTGCACCAAATTTTCAATGCGACACACGCATCTACAGGGTTTTTGACAACCACTGTATACGTATCTGTGAGTATGTATAATACAGTTTTCTGAATCATTGAAGAGCATGTTATACAGTACATGCACTGGGTAGACAGGCTGTACTCTGATTGATGACTATTTTACAACTGCAACCATGAGACCAGCTCCAAAAATGCAAAATCAGTTTATGTACCTCAAGCAGTGATTCAGAGTTCTCTCTCCTTTCTATAGACCTGGCAGGAGAAATTTGAGTAAAAAAAAAAAAGAAAAAGAAAAAAAGATGCTCCCTGCGATTATATGTTATTCTGCTACATACTAACCTAGGTATCCTCTTGTCTCTGTCTCTTTTTTACTTTCCTTTCCTATGCTGTATATACATTCTTTTTTTTGGGGGGGGGGGGGGGTGGGGGACTGGTGATGGAAGGGACTTGGATGGATTGGTGAAGGTTGCTCAACCTCTGTAATGGGAATATGTCATTGAACCTCACCTGATGGAATTAAGAGCGCTGGCCTTTAATCAGATAAGCCCGCAATGCGATTGGATTTTGGGCAGGCTAAGAATCGAGGTGTCTGACGGAATACGCCACTGAGCAACTGAGAGTTGAGGGGAGTGTTCGCAACAAGAATAATTGATAGATGAAGCAGGATGATGGGGTCAAAGGTGAAAAGGACGTTTAAGTTGATTGAGCATTTATTTGTGTGGGTTTTTTGTTGTTGTAAATCTTATTTCCTTGGAAAGATTCATATAAAGAATAACATGAAGGAAAATGTATGACTGATGCAATACTATCATTTGACAAGCTGTTGTATACAAATGATGCACGGGTCCGAGTTTGTCAGTAGGGTGTGCATGAGATAAACTATGGAATGCTTAACCCACGAATCGAAGCCGAGTGGGTTTAGTAAAAATTCCATAGTTGATACATGCACACATGAAAAGACACGTACATCATCTGTTTTATAGAACAGCGAGAAATTTTGCCTGAAAGCCATTGTTGTAATCGCATTTCTGACAATTTGCAATTCTCTCTTTTATTTGGCTTGCCATAGATGAAACCATGCATCAGTTTTTACTGATGCATGGTGCTGATGCACGGCTAGCCATCTCTTGCCAAGTGTGCGAACGCTTGTTAGGTGCATGAGCTCTTTGCGATACTTGCGATAGCATGTTTACTGCGTCTATCACCAGTGATCAAGTGTGCTGCCAGTAAAAATTGATACGTGACTCTCGACCAATGAACTTGCAGAATTTTTTCTACCCGTTCTATAATTGATACCAGCACTACCAGTGTATCAGGGCTGCTGTTGTTTCACCTGCTCTGTTGTGTCTTTGCAATTTAAGAGTGCTGTGGTATAATGGTTCAGTGTCTAGATACTTTAAAACAAGTTGTAGGTTCAAATCTGACATGGTACGTACATGTACATCATCAGACAAGATCTTTCATTTGCCATATTATCTTCTCTTAAATGTTCTGGATTAATCTTGAGTGTATTAAGGCCAATAGCATGATGGAACCTAATGGTAATTTATGTAATGATGTCCATTTCTCTGTGGGGATCTTGAATGGAATGTCATATTGTTGAGCCGCTCTCCATTCATTTTCCTCTAAGTTTTATGGTTGCCCTTGTTAACATGTTTTGGTGATGAAATTGGAAGCTTCTTGGTCATTTATTTCATTTCACCGTGCTAGAGAGCGTGTCAGAAATCTTGGAAGGGCCAGCTAGAAATGTGTGAGATGTGAGTAATGAGAAGAGTGTGTTGAAATGTAATTTGTAAATTAAGACTCCACTGGGAAATGTGGGGAGTGTGCATGATATAAAGATGAATGGAGTGGAGTATACCAAGATTGACTAGGGGCAACAGTGTGCAAAATGGAAGGATTCTGCGTCTCTCCAATAAAACCAGTAAAAGCTCGCGTCACATGTTTGTACCTAATGTGTTTCCTGAACCTCTGTAACCTTGCGCACATTTGCAGTCGGTAACAATATTCCTTGGTCTCTCTCCATTGGGTGAACTAGATCATGTCACAATGCTCTCGACGATATCATTGAATGTTGAACCAGCGGATTTACTGGGGACATTCATGGCCACGGCAAGCGTAAGCACTTTGTGAGGGGAGATAAGAGGGGAAAAGCAGAGAAGAGAGAAGATGAAAATTATGCAGGGGGTATTTATGAGCCATTTGATGCCCCAATCCGCCTACACATCTTTTGCTGCCGTAATGCTCTGCCAGCTCTCGTTGTATCATCCCTCCCAGGGCAGCAGGCAGGCCGGCGTGGCACATGGCTCGTCATCTTGACGTGCCCTTATTCTTCGGTCGCTGCTCGTCGAACAGGGTTACGAGTGGGCGTACCTCGATGAATATTGTCCACCGTTAGAAATACTTGGCAAGAGGCAAAGCTGTGGGGGGAAAACACAAAGAAGAGAAAAAGCAGAAACAAGAAGTGAGAAAAAAGGATTTTTGGCATTTGAAACATTCAAAACTCCACTCTGGACAGTGGGGAAAACTCAGCCCCCGCACCGTTCACATTTGAAATTCATTGTGGGCCATTTATTTGAAGCGACAGATGAGACATACCACAGTCTGCTGTGTGCTGAGTTTGGGAAAGCAGTAGAGAATTTCATCATCCACATTCCTCCTACACATATATTCACTGTTTACGATGGATGTATTAAGTGTGACAGTCTTGAATTCTTGACAGCACTCATCTATTCGTATTGAACTGTATATGAGACTGTAGTTTCATTCAAAGCACTCGAAAGGCACAGACATCTGTGTAAAGGGTGTCTTAGAATGCATGCATGTTATTCAGACATGGGGTGCCATAGTTGAAAGGGAGTGATCTCACATAATGGATTAGTTGTTTTTGTTCCTCAAAACTTGTATTTGAAAGGTATTTAAAACTCTACGCATGAAACTTGTGAATAAAGCCCTTTTCTGCCAGTTAAGTATGAGCAGCAGAATTCTTGTGTGATGTAGTAATATTTGAGTTTCATTTGCACCATTACTTCAGTATAATTCATAGAACTAGAAACAAAGCAAATTAAAACAGAATAAGAATTCCAAAAGAATATGCCTAATGGTGGTGTAAATGTGAAAAATAACTTCAACTCAAGATATTAAACAAATTTGATTTTTGCTTGGAGTTTTAGATGGTACTAGGCTACTTGTACTTTCATGCCTCAGGAGATAAACTGTTATGATTTTTTTGTTGTTGTTGAGAAAGTGTGATATTCTATGCAACAATTTGTTTTGTACACAAAAAGTGGGGAAATAAGTATTTCATGCTACCCCACACATTTCTTTATTGAGATACATGACTTAATCTAGGGTAGATGTGGACTTACCAAGTGTCAATAAGGAGTGATTTTGTCCTATGAAATTTGACATACAGGACCTACTTGTCCTGTGTGTATGTACACTGCAAGATTGTTCCTGTGGATGTCATGCTGAATATACCAGTCCTTCAACTTTGTGCAAACAAATTTGAAATTACATTCCCACACACTGATTTTCATGTGGTTTGGATCAGCATTACCAGAGCATTACATTGATAGATGTGTAACTCATGTGATATTGGAATATAGTTTGCCTCTAGCTTTAATAGGGAATGAATGTTTACCATTTGCAAACATGGAAACTGTTGTTTTCTCCATATAATGAACTGAACTAAATACTGAGTGTTTCTTTTTTCCTCTAAGTTCGTATAGTAAGAAGTGTAGGCTTTGGTCTGATAATCAGGTGCTTTTTATGTAATGGATCATTTAATTATTACTATTAGATAATTCAAGAGTTGGCTTTGTTCAATATATGTCTTCATGACATGGGCAACAGTTTGTGTGATACCAATATTTGGTGTTCTGGGAAATTGCGACAGCTAGAAATCAGGCTACATGAGTTTCCATTCAGAAAGTTGAAAGTTATTTTGCTTTTTGTGGAGATAAGGGAGTTTGTTAGAATTGTACTATTATCTATTCATCACTTTGTATGCATTGAAGAGTATGCTGATAGTGTCTGAATTGGTTCACAATGAAATTAACTGCAATCTTCCAATATCATCATGCTTCAATGCAGATTGTTATATGCTGCTCAGTAAGGTAGCTGTAATGTCAAAATAAAAGTTGAAAAGTTTCTTATAATTTCATCATTGCTGTAACAAGCCTGAGGGGTACAAATCCAATGTGAAGACTACTAATGTCAGGCCATGCGAGACTTGTAGCACCTAGGTGTGTGTGTCTCACTTGAAAAGAGATGAAGATCTTTGATGCTTTAAAGGAGTCCTCCGAACGATTTTCAGACTTTTACATTTGAACAACTATAAATTAGTTATACTGAGTACAGAGTTTTAGAATTTATAGTGATTCCATAACAAATTGCAATGAACATGGCAGCCTCACCATAAGAATGCATGAGTTGAGGTTCAAGGAAGTAGAACAAAAGAAGAAGGCATGCATAGATTCTACACAGGTGAACATGTTAAGCAAGCAGTATTGTAATGGAATTACACTTATACATTTCTGAAATATGTGAGGCTCCTATGTCATCAACACTGTTCAGTGTCATTTGTATAAGATTTTTCAGAGTACCGGTATTGGTTTCTCTGCTCAAGGACCACAATAAATTCCACAATATGTATACATGGAACTGTCGATTTACAATTGTAGGTACTATATAATGTGAAATTACGAAAATCGACTGGAATGCTCCTTTAATATGTTTAACACGCACACCGTTCAGGAGCAGAAATGCTAACACCCTTACCAAGAATCACTGAGTCATATTTTTAAAAAGTCAGCATTTTTCTTACTCACATTCAATGACATTTATCATGTAATATCCTCTTATGATGCACTGTGTTCCCAGTTAAGATAGGTCATTCACCTCTCTTTCCATCATACAAAAGGGCACACCTGATGTCTCCTTTAACCCAATGAGGACGGGCTGATTTTGCTATAACGTGCATTTCCCATAGACACCTGCTGGGACTAGTCTTCAAGGGGTTAAAGGTGTGGTTTAGTTGTGTGAGTGGCATGTCGGAACTAATGGGCGGTGTAATGAAGAGTATTGCTTCACATGATCTGTGAAGCAAGGAGCCATCCATGGTCTGCGGGGTCTGTAATTGTGGGATATTTCTTCCTGTCCGTAATGACAGACATGTGTGAAAGATGGCAGTCTGTGAAAGTTTTTTTCTTTTTCTTTTTCCCCCTCATGCCATCATCTTGATGGAGCTGATCATTGCAGAACAAAGTATGGCATCTCAGAGCATCATCAACAAATCATATATGCTACGTAATCATCAAAAACATCACTGAAACTAAACATCAGCACAACTTCTAAATTTTTTTTTGGGCAGATTCATCCATTTTTTTTTTTTCATTGGTTTGGCTCACTTTGCAGGGCAATTAATTTAGGATTCTCTGCAGTAAACATCAAATTGGCTTTTTATTAGAATATTTTCCTGCATTTGGCCCTATTGAGATATTTATTGATGATATGATAAAAAATGTATTTCCTTATGGCTGAATTAAAAGAAGGGCAATAGTATTCAGTTCCATTTGAGCTTTAGAGCATTCTCCCTCTATAAAAGGTTGTGACCATGTAATTTGTTGTGATGTTGTTATTATTTTTCCTCATTTCTTTTATGGAAAAGTCACCAAATGCATGTCATGTGAACGTGTGTATTTCCTTAACCCCAAAGCACGTACCAGAATTGCACGAAATCAACGTGCAGCCGCAAGTCATGCAGTCATCTGGCGAGTGACGACGACTGCCAAGTCAACATCAAGAAGAGGCGGATATGCCATGCTCTCAAGTAAGTTTTATCTTACTGATTTTTGCTAATTTCATGAGCGTGCACAGTGAAGAGTGTGTTCATGTACTGCACAGCAGGTATCCCTGCACAAAGTCACTTTTGTTTTTTTTGGTTTGTTATCATTTTTCATCGGAAAAGATGGCTGTATACTGTATACGCCGAATATTTTGCGAGGTTTTTATTTTTGCGAATTTTGCGAGTCAAGGTGCTATTCGCGAAATTAAAGACACGCAATAATATTGACTCTGATCTTGATGTTCAGTACAGGACTCTACGATCGCGAATTTAACCACTCGCGAAATCGTCAGGAATTCCCGATTCATGAAAATTTAGACTTGCGAAATATATGGCATATACAGTAACCCATACTCAGCTGGGCTAGCTGGTCTTCCATGTGTATGAGGTCCAGTTGTGTGTACTTTGGGCGGACCACTTCACTGGGGTATACACCCTGCTTCTTATAATTAATGAATGAAGCGGGATACTTTACGTGGGTGAGATGTAACTCTCTCACACATGGGACCTCCATTTTATGTCCTGTCCGAGGAACAGAGTGTTTTGCCTCTACTAGAGGGGACGGCATGATAACACACAACATTGCCCAGTAAGGCTTGCTGGGATTCAAACCCATGCCCAAACCTGAGCCATTTGATTGAAAGGCAGACGTGCCAGCAACTGAGCCACCTTGCAATGAACAAATAAGTTTGTTTCACCACAATCCATCTTCATTTTGATGTGGTAAAGTTAAAAAATGCAAATGTTTTGTGATAATTGTGATAACAAAGGGACAGGTTCAGTGAAAGACATTCAAAAACAAAATTTAAATGCGAGAAATAGTATTCTTATGTGTGGAAATGTAATCAAAGTACTTCGTTAATGGAAAGATTTCTTTCCAGATTTGGGGATGTAGAGTGATACTGCCAGCAATTTTCTGCCCTTTTTTCGGGGGAAACCTATCACTGATTTGTGGTTTATCATGCGTCCCCTCGCTCTAGATTCTTGGAATCCCATCGATCAGGTCACATAATGTCACTAGCAGGGGTCTTAAAATGAATTGTTTGGTCGTTTCTTGTATGCACAAGGTTACTCAGAATGCAGCTGAGCAAGGGATTCTATGCCGTGCCAAATGATGTGGGCCGTTGATGATGATGATTGCCTTCTACGTAATTGTAAACTACAGTGATTGAGTGGGTAATTAAATGCTTCAAACGCGCATTTTCCTGTGTTTTCCTTCTTTTTTTTTATTACCCCCCTCAATACTCCGGCATGTATGATCGGCAAACAAACACAGTCGTATGTCACCTCTCGCACAGCTCCTGGATTTTGTAAACAAGACCGAATTGTCAATTAAAGCGGAGAAGAATGACCATCAGATTAATGAAACAGTCCTGAGGGGGTAGCAAGATATCACAGCTTGAGAAAAGGGAGAGAGAGGGGACAAGGCATAGAGATAGAGTGAGAGAAAGTGTGACTGTAGTGAGGGGGTGTGTTTATTAGACGTAATTAAAAGTGATAAAAGACGGTGTACCATGGTCACAAAATATTTGCCCAGGCCTATTGATGTGTCCTCCGTCAAATGACGAGTGTGCTGGTTTGTTTACTGCTAGCAGCTCTATTTGCTTGCTTGGCAAATCGGAGTTATATTTTCTCCTTTTCCAAGACTTTATGTGCGGGCCATGCATTTAGCAGAAATTCTTGGTATTTGTCACCTCTTTCTCTCTCAGTGTATTCCTTGTAACCCTTGAGTCTTACTGCAGTAGGGCGTAGTGTGGGGAGGGGGTAGAGATGAATCTTGTCATCAGTATATCGCCATCTATTGAGGACGAACGGTCATTAGTCTCTCTGTTTATGAATGGTCAAGTGTTGTTGGGAGCAGCTGTACTACAATGAGTTTGCGTGGTCGGTCGTATCGCTGGGGATGATGAAAAGCAGGTTCATGGCATCCATGGGGAACCAAAAGTGAGAGTGCTAGGGAAATGAGGATTATAAATTCTTACTGAAAAACTCCACTCCATGCCCAAGTTTACCCCCCCCCCCCAAAAAAAAAAAAGTTGTGAAAGTCAAACAAAATAAATAGAGCAGTAAGGTTTCCCACGGCACGTTTCTCAATTCATGAGAGGTCCTTCAATGTGTTCTTTATTTTTTGCCTGAATTCCTAGAGTGGGATGCATTGGCTTTCCGAGAATGAAGCCCTTTTTTACTGCACTTGCCAAGTTTTTCTGTGAACTCTCATTTAGAATTTTGTCATGTTCAGCCATGAATTATCATTGAGTGCTGTCATTTGGCATTCAGTCGAGCACCTTACACTGAAGATAAATATATACTTGTATGTTAAAAACTACATCCATTTGCACTGATGTAGCTTAAGATAGTATGGATTTAATGTTTAGTCAGAAATCAAGGTTTAACATTTTCTTTTTGTTTTAGGGCTACCATATGATGCCTTCACATTTTAAAATCATGTAACTGTATATGCGTAGTAATCTTGAGTGACATGAGTAAATTTGCTTTCTTGGATATACTCATACAGCACATTTGCAGGGTAGAAAAAAAGAGGAAGAAAGTTTAAATCAAACATATTTCAAGACCCTTTGCGAGGTTGGAAAGCTTGTCGTTCTGCTCGAGAATGAGGTTAAGATGACGACCTACTTCTCTCTACTCATTCCTTCTTTCCACGCTGCTGTCTGCATTGCCGATGGCACACACACACACACACACACACACACACACACACACACACACAAACTCATAGGACATTCATGAATACCCGCATAGCCCGCAGGTCCTCCAAGCTACCAGTGGAGATTCAGGAAAGCAGAAGTAGTTTTCAAGCATTGCTAGGCTCTTCTTTCACTCTCTGGTATTCGTTTCTACTTGTGCATTCAGACATTGTGTCCCGCCTCGATCAGTCAGATCTCATAATTCACTATACTTTTTTTTTTGCGTCATATTTGAGGTCACCACACACCCCCACTTCGATACGGCGCCCTTTCTCAAAAGTCTAAGCCAAACACGTTTCAGCCAAACTGTGTTAAGCTGTGGAGGAGAGGTTGGATTGTGTTTTATGAGCAAGTGACATGTATAAGGAGGTGGTATTAACAATTCATGAGTGTCTGGGCTGTCTTGGATGCTGGGTATTGAACATTACTGCTCAATAAATGTCACAAATGAGATTATGCATTAACTGCTGGCAGTGGAGGAAAAGTGTGTCCTCATGCAAGAAATGCAGCAGCAAGTGTATTCACATTATTGGTATATCGATAACCAATTTGCAGTACTTTAACTTGGATAACTCCTAAGGTATGACTGTGAATGTAACTAACATAGTTTGTTCCCACTGGGAGATTTGCAGACTCTGTGTAGGTAGGAATGAATTAAAGTTATCTTATGCAGATATGAATATCCAGTGATGACGTACAAATTTGGTGAGTGCAATCTGCAAAAGACCTTTTTTTCCATTTTTTTTTCTGAGGAAGCAATGCTGATTAACAAATTGCCCTATGTCGACATAAATTAGTACCGAATTAATCATCGTTTAGTAGTAGGGATAATAGAAAGTCTTGGGCAATCATACTCAGGCAGGATTTGAACCCATAACCTCCTGATGATCGGACAGGTGCCTTTTCCACTAGACCACCGAGCTTCCGCCCGATAGGCAGTGCTGGCTCTTAATTTAATAGCATGTGGCGGGTACCATGTGTCCATCAAAATTCATGAAATTCTTGTGTAGAGTTGTTTTCTAATTTCAGCTGATTGACAAATTTTGATATTTAGTAATTTGATGAAGCAGTGCTATTCTCAACCTTTTTCGGAACACAGGCTATACTATATCCAGCAGTGAGAGATTTTTTTTTTCTCTCTCTATAAAGACACATTTGGGAATGCATTAGTCATGTCAGCAGCACCCATTTTTCTCTCAACCCTCAGTCTGATTAACTTTTCTGGAATTCTTTTTTAGGGGAATGCATTCTCAGTCCCCCCCCCCCCCCCACAAACCCTCCTCCTCATATACAATGCTCCGACACATTCTGAAATTCCCAGGACAGCGTACGCCCAACCTTTGACTTGATGTCTCTAGTTTCAGGTAATGTCATTCTCTGTCTGTCTATCTCTACGACTCTTTCTCTCTTTCTGCTTTCCTCGACCTTCCCTGCCAAGGGTGTGAAAAAAAAAAATGCCATGGGACACCATTCCATGTGTAATCTATCCCTCCCTCGTCAAGCCCTACTCTTTCTGGCCGTGCCCGGGAGTGGAGAATTTCCCAGCGTCTCTCGGCCTAAGCGCCCGTCTAAACCCCTAAATCTGTGGGCAGAGAGGGAGACACGACCCAGAACTTGAAGGTGAATTTGTCCCCGCCAGCAATTTGCAAGATTCCTCGCTGCCCACCCCACCCTCGCCCCCTCGCCCTCCTCCCCTCACCCCTCTTCCTCCCCCCACCCCTCCCCCTGCCTGCCCCTCTGGACGACGGAGAAGAAAAACGTAAGGAGACGAAATGGGAGCAAGCCGTCTGATGTGACGACATTGCGAATCCCAGGGTAGCTTGCCAATTGATGGGGATCGTTGTTTAGGAAGTGTGTTTGCGGCCCAGACTCGGAAATTCGGTGTGTGGCAACTTGATCTCTTTCTCTCTTACTCTGTCTCCTCTATCTCTTTATCTCTCTATATCTCTGTCTTTCTCTCCTCTATCTCTCCTCTATTTCTTTATATTCCTCTCTCTGTCTCTCGTTCCTCAAGAGCACAATCCACTTGCATTCAAAAATGGAGTAGAAAAGACAAAGAAGAGGAGTATGGTGAAACCCAATGACAGCACTAATTCTTTAAAATCAAAGAAGATGTCCTGTTGAGGATGGATTTGTAAGTTATGATACCTAGTGGGAATACATGTGTATTTTAGTGAGCAAAACACCATGTACAATCATTGACAAAATATTTACTAATCTTATCTATCAAAAATATCGTTCTCCATGATTAAATTTTGAGCACTTCCTTATTCAAAACTTTAATCTTTTTATCATTATCCTTATTCGTTTTCCTTCTTGCCACGTAGCAGATGCTATGGCTTAAAATTTTCCCCCTTTTTTTCCAAAAAACAAAACAAAAACTAATTCATGCTTATTTGTGTGATGATATCTTCTAGGTTAGTCTAGGTCATTACGAAGTGGTGATATCGAAAATGAGCAATTTAATACAAGGCTTTCCCTAGAGTAATGGTAACCTAATGCTGGTGATATCACTAATTCCAGGAAAATGTGTGTATTCATGCATAGATATGAGATTGTGGAAATTTTGCGAAATGCACAACCTACAAGTATCTGAGTCTTGAGCACAACTACTGTTCTCGAAGAATTTAGTCTACCATTGCAGGTATATCAAAAATTACCCTATGTGGTTGGAATAATTATGGTTAGAAAAAGAACATTCTTAGTTTCAAGTCCAGTCATCAAGAGTTGAACTGATTAAAAAGAAAATAAGGATAGTCATTTCAAATGTCATTCTAAATCTACGATTTGTGGTTTTGCTAGTTTTGCACCTTTGTTTTATGAGGCTTTGGAAATATTCAAGTTTTGTTTTTTCTTTGATGAACTGTCAGGTGTCATTCTACTAGCATTATATTGTGTTTTATTTATTATGAAATATCTGATACTGATGGATAATATTTATAAAATATTAAATATACAACCTGTTAAAAGTCAAAACAATGTGCACTCTGAGTTTTTGTAAGGAGAAAGATAAGGTGTTCAAATCATCAATTGTCAACAAAATCTTCTGAAAAGCATTTGCTGTGGGCAGAAAGATTGTTCTGTTCAGAATTGGAGATTAGAATTCATTTCCTCGTGTCCCACCTCCCTTCCTCTCACTCTGCCTCCGGCGAGCTATGCGACCTACTGAACAAGGTGCATGCAAAATTAATAGACAAAAGATTTCATTACGTTTGTCCTCCGTTTGCGAGATTGTACTCGATTGAGCGGGAATTGACCGAGCGGTTATAAGAGGCCGTTACTCCTCTGCGTGGCCAGAGGGCTTTTGTCGTTGCGGCGCTTGCGCCTTGCCGTAATCCCGGAGCTAAAATTGGCAAAGCTGGCGAGCAGTCGGTCTGATCTTGATTGTCCCCTTGATACAGATATTAGAATTACCATATTCATCAGTGATCAGGTCACACTATTTTTCACGGTTCTTCTCCACATTACATGCTCAATTATTCGCCAATATCCTAAACACAAAGCTTGCATCATTTGTTTAGTACCTGTAAAAGAAGCAAACAAATTTAAAAAAACAGAAGAAAAAGCGGATAGCACGATAGTGGGAACCCAGAAAGCAAAGTCTCTGTTACCGACCAAGCACAATTTATTTCAGATTCCATTGATGCACAGTTTTGTGACATGCATTATATACCTTGTGACATACACAGACACTCAGACTGTCACAATTCTGAAAATTAGATTTCACTCGAGATATTGCTGCTTTGCATTTAGATCAGAATAACTTTTTCTTTGAGAGAAATTCTCCCTTCAGGGCACTCGCTTGTGACGTGATACGTTTACGGTACATAAGGAAAATAACCAAAAACATACAGACAGCTATCAATACTTACTGCTGTGAAGAATCCGCCTATTTTTTCTTCTACTTCTTTAAAAAAAAAAAAATCATTGCCATTATTTGCCATTGATTTGCGCCTCTCTCTTGTTTCATAACACCAGCCTGTAAAAAAAAAAAAAAAAAAGAAGGAGAAAAGATCGCTCCACTGGCTGGGGTACCACCTCCTTTGGATTTCCAGCAATCCCGAGAACGTCTCATTTAAGATTTCAAGTAGTGCTTGAGTAAGTGGGGCATCTTGGCACAGAACTTGCAGCATCCTTTTCCTCTCGTCATTCGCTCTCTCCTCTCTCTCTCTCTCTCTCTCTCTCTCTCTCTTTTCTTGTTTCCTCCTTTTTTTTTGTTTCTTTCTAGTGGCTGCTTTGATATTCTGGCAAATCCCCAGGTCAGCCGACGACGGTTTCTCTGCATAGTCTGGAATGATGTGAAGCCACAGGATTTGATTTGTTCTTTTCCTCTCCTCGGGGGATGTTGAGGAAAAGAACCAGTCTGGGAAGGGGGAAAGAATCCCCCTCCCTCTCTCTTCCCCTCCCCTTCCCCTCTGGTAGGTCTCTGGTAGATCATTGTAGCATGCAAAGCTTCTGTGAAAGTGGAGGGGAGGGGAAGGGGAGGGTTGAGGACGAACGACGATCTCTTCTTGTCTCTTCAATTTGCATCACCAGTGGATGACCATATGCATCAATAAAGCTTTGAGTTAACACAGAGATTACACACGGAGTAGTTTGAGTTTGCTTGCGTGCATAAAGTGCTTTCCCAAAAAAGGAGAAGCAAATGCTGTATAGCATCTTTTATGGAAACTTTGGTAAGAGTGCAGACGAAGGGGATTGATTTAGCCGCGCTGGGTGCACAAACTTTCTATTTCTCTTAAACGTGATAAAAGAAAGACAAGAATCTCAACAGCACATCTGTCTTACATGTAAGTGTTTCCTGCCAATGCATCAATGCACCCAATGCTTCAAATTTTCACAGATGAAGAACTTGTGTGATTTCATTGTGAAAGTATGGCGTAGGATATATAAGGAGATGTCACTTTCGGATGACGATATGAAAATGCATTTTCCACAATCAACTCTAGCTTTTGTGTGTGTAAAGGTAAACTGCATTGATTTTTACAACAGAAGCTCGCTTTCCTGAAAATTGGGTCCCTGAGGTCCAACAAGCAGCATGCCCTGAAATCCATAGGATTGTAGAGCACTCTTAATCAATTTTGCTCTGATTGGCTGGTGGCTGGAGCAGTTAGCAAAAAGGAATTGAGCTTGACTGGTGTTTTTAGGGAGCCCTTCACGAAGGTGAAGGTCGTGTCGATTAAATCTCCAACTTGCTGCCTCAGAGTGAATTGTTCACGTCGTGTTCATCGATTTTATGCGTGGGGACATCAATTGAAAGTGTGGCTTCTGTCGATTCCTGCGAAATGTGGGATCACTGTGCTTGTCTTCTGTTTTTTGTTTTGTTCTTTGTTTTTTGTTTTGTTGTTGTTGTTGTTTTTACCCTGTGCAGGGGAGTCAGAGGAGTGGGTTTGAAGCTGATGAAGAAAAAATTAAAAATCCAAGACATACTCTGAGGCGTTGACCATGTCCATATCGTCGCTGGGGCGATAAGACCTCATATCTACAAAATGTCCAATGTTCAGGAAAGCCAAAAAACATGGCGGCCAAAGCACTGTGGCGAATGGGATAGCCTTTCCTTTGGCATGCCGTGGTGGCTTCATTTTTGAAGTAAGACAGTTGGGATTTGGACAGGACATCACTTAACCCATTATTTGACCAATAATCTAAAAAAGTCATTTTCACCAAAAATTGCGGATACAAGGTCTTATCACCCCAGCGACGATATGTTTAACCATACTTCGAGTTTGGGCAGTAGAGTGGTTCCACAGCTTTCTGTTGACCTCAAGTGGAAGTGATTGCTATTGTTTTTGTCATTGTGATTATCTCGCCCCATTTACCCCAGCAAATGAAACTGTGGTTAGAGGTGTACCCAAGCCATGGCCGTCGTTCTCTATCGCTACGCTGTCTGCTGCACATCCAGACAGATAGACTTCTCATTGAATATTTTGTGCACTAGATTGGCAATTTCAATAGCAATTTTGTCCCTTTATTTGTGCTCCAGTTTACTGTGAATGTAGAACCGATAAGGCCATTCTAATGTGAGGCATAGAGACTCGTCTTACAGCCATTGATTTTGATAGGAATGTGTGATGCTAATTAGATGTGCATAGATCTACTGGTAGCTCAACAGACAAGAGCACTGACCTTGGTGAGACTCCTGTAGTTTCCATAAAAGGCTCTTGTTTCAAACTTTTCCTCTGTGTGTGTGTGTGTGTGTGTGTGTGTGTGTTTGCTTATTTCTTACTGATGTGCATTCCCAGTGAGCTTATAGAGAGAGTACTCGTATTACTACACGGACAAGTAGATGAACACACATGGCAAGTAGCTCTTGTATTAGTTCAAGTGCACTTTTTAAATCCATGGTCCTTTCCACTTGTGTAAAGACCAAGTAGTGTTAAGTTTGTGTGTAGCCTTTAAAGCACAAGTTTGGCAAAGAAGCCAAATCTTTGACTGAAAGTAAATTAAAATTCTTGTCTTAATTGTTGGTGAGATGAAGGCTTTATAGAGAAAATGACCCATACATTGTAAATGTTTGAATTAGTAAAAATTGGATGCTTTTCCAGGAATTTCAGGAAGGCACTGTTTGTCAGAACAAAGAAACGAATATATAGGACTAGGGTGAATTTCAGATGCAATTAGTTTTCAGGCACTGACATTCATATCAGTTGTCCATTGCACTTTTAGAGGCTTTAGAGTGATTCATTCATTCATTCATTTATTTTTCATTTCCAACAGAAACATATGTGACCCTGCAACTCAAAACAAACAAAAAGTCGCCAGACATGAAATTTTAGTTAAGACCATATTCTGAAAGAGCAGACTTTAAGCTTTAAAATGATGTATAACTCAAATCAAATGGACTCTCCTAACTTATCGAAATATTCGAAAGAGAGCACAAACTCAGGAAAAGTGTGAACTGAGAAAAGAGGCTCTGAAGTACAGTGTCTATTCAAGCGCTTAATCTTTACCAAACCGTGCTGGCTGTGCGATGAACGGGACAAAAAACAGGAAGTAAACCACCAGAGTAACAACAATGAAGGGATTATCAGATTAAACTGAAATTAAGCATGCCTCATTAACACATTCTGTTCATAATTAACGCAAACTTTCAAAGCAGTAGCACTATCCTTTCAAAAGTTATTATAGTTGAAAGTGAAGAGTGTGGACAAGGTTTTTCAGAAATGAAAAAGGGATTGTAAAGACACACCTAATCACACTATTCTACCAACAATGTTCGAGATAAACTGCTAAAAAACACACTTTGCTGCCCGTTTTATGATACCAAAATTTAGCATAATGTAAAAGAAGACCCGCTCTTTCAGAAACGATGAAAAAGTCAAGTTCGGCTAGGTTGACCAATTTCACTTTATTTCAGTCCTCACCCAAAATCGATGTGTGCGACTTTATGTTCGTTTTGAGGTGCACGGTCACATATACATATATTACAGAAATTGAATACAAGTACATAGATTTCGTCATAATACAAAATAAAGGATAAGTTTACAGAAAAATTGTAAGTATACGAAAATGTTGGAAATGGGGAGGAATGCTAAAAAGCTAGGCTTGTAGGGTGCATTCCCCCCACACGTATTGCATGGGACTGTGAGAGAACTGCAATAAAAGTGACAAAGCAACATCTAAAACAGACAAAGTATGCCCACATAAAACAAGGTTCTTGAGTACAGAGTGGATATAAAGTTGATTAGTTTGCTGTTTTATGATTTTAAAGAAGAGATTTGACTGTGAGAGAGAAAGGAAGAGGGGTCAGATAAAGAGAAGATGGGTAATGTGTCATTGTCCTTCTGCACTTGAATGGACAGAAATGCTGTAACAAGATTCACTGGACTGCTGTTCCCAGCTTGAAATTTGAATTCAATATCGAATGTCATCACAAATTTCTGTCAAAAATCGCACATCATAAGCAAAGGAAAGGGAGGGGAGAACGGGATATCGACACAGACATATATATGAAAAAGAAAGAAGAGAAAAGCAGAAATATGGCAATAAAGAACATAGAACCATGTTGTGTTTGTACAAATTGTAGGAGTGGTTTTCCTCTCAGTGGGCCTGCCTCAGGAGACATTTTCTTGTATTCTTGTTACTCTCGCGGGACATCTGAAGCTTTTTTTTCTGGAATGGTTCTCCTTTCCTCCTCTCTTAGAGAGGTGAAGCACAGTTGCTGAATTTCACGTCGGAAATTGTCCAGAGAGAGAAGAGAGGGGAAAACAGTGTGCGTACAGCTGCAAATTGGACACATATTGATTCTGTTGACTTTCACCCCTGTCTTTAAGGCTGTGTCCAGTGTATGTTTGACCCTTCCTACCAGTTTGGAAGCAGACAAAGATTCCGTTACGTAGCAGACAGATGGTATTTAATCCTTTTCTTCCCAAGATGTGATTATATCCCATTTAATGTGTGGTCCACCCTGGGTCTGGTGTTTCTAAAGACCCCATTCCGCTGACCATTGGAGGCTCATTCTTCTGATGATCCCTGAAATGCAAAAATTTTGGCGTGCCGATGAGTTCCGATGAAATCTGATCTGACAAGCTCCATAGACTCATCGAGGGTGATACCAATGCCCAGAACTAAGACTCAAGTTGACCTGTCGCGTCCGATGACAGTTTAATCATCAGACACTCAACAGACAGTCATAGGACACCAGCTAGTATGGACAAGCCTGAAAGCTACACAACACTAATCTGACACATATCCAACTATCTCAACTCTCACTGGACTGACTCTTCACTTATCCGACACTGACTCGAGTTGTGACTGCAAATTGCGTCCGATGGTGAACTAAGCTCCGGTGAGCCGAGTTCCTTCACTGGACGATCTCGCCTCATCGGATCACGCCCAACATGCCTGACACTGACCTGATAGTCAACCAAGACAAGTCGGATTCATCAAACTGTAATCCAACTCACTTTGGTGGATGGCTGGAAGCAAAAAACCTGCTTCCGACGAGTGACCGATGCGAAAAAATCTCTGTGGAACGAGGGTACGTATAAGAAACAGGTTGATTTTGCCGAGTGCTTGCCAGTGTGAAATACACCACTGGAGAGTTGAAGGTGAGGGCGGAATTCCTGGCACGTGAAAGGTTGACGCACACAAGGCATTGACTCTCGAGGTATGACACTGCCAAATAATTTCTGTGAATGTTAATGATCTCTGTCAGCACATGTCTATGTCACATGGTATAAACCATGTGACAACAAGTTTTGATTACAGGCTCACAAAAGATGAAGTCGTATTTCTAGGCTGTACTGAGTCAGTTCCTATTTAGTACCCTTCCATCGTGATCTGAGGTATATTGCAAACAAGGATTAATTCTCTTTTTCTCCATCTCGCTCTCTCTTGCTGTGAATGTAAGGATCGAGGACCACCCTCCAATCTGTGGCACTCTCAACTCGTATAGTGTTCCCTCTTGTTTCTCGTCACACAAATTCCGCCAGCACATACCAGGCAGTCCATGTACACATGCTACTGTGTGAATTCAACTTTGAGGAATGTGCCCTGTACACAAATGTGACAGGCCCTGCTCTATGGCGGGTCACCCCCCTCTCCATGCTTAAAATATCTGTCTCCTACGTATACATGTGCAAACAGTGCCTGTATGTCATCGGCATCGATGCGGGGCGGTTAGACATTCACATTTTGCCTCTCCCCTGCCTTCCCCGAGTCAACGCTCTCTGATTGCTCGATCTGAGCCGCGAAAGGTGGGGAAAAGCTTGCTTGCATGCTCTCTAGCAGTACCGACAACGAAGCCGGTCATCTTGTTGCTTGTCGCTAGTCACTTGGGCATGTCTCGTATTCCTTCGCCGGGGATCACGGTGTAATCAGGCGAATGAGACATCTCCGCCGGGAGTAGGATGCTGTAAACCATCACAAATTTCCTCTCTTTCTTTCTTTCTTTTTTTTCAAATTAATGCACAGTGGCATGTTTAAATGCATTGTGGACGAGAGAAGAGAGATGATTTGAAACATGGTGCAAGAATGAAACTTAGGACACCAGGGAAAGAGAAAGAGGGAGGAGGAGAGAGATATGTAAAGATAAATTTTGAAAGGAGGAAAGAAGAAATTTCAAACACAAAGCAAGCAAAAAGCATGGAAAGAGCAGGAGAGAGAGAGAGGAAGAGATATATAAAGAATTTCAAATGAATGTAGAGACTATTCCAAACAGGGTGCAAGGATACTACAAACTGTAAAAGTGGAAATTTTTGAGTGAGCATTTTTTTTTTTTTTTTTGCGCCAGGCCAGGTAAGATGAATTTTATCAAGACATTGTGTTACACAATCAAATATTCACATGCTCCAATGTTTGGCACTAGTTTCTGGTTGAATGAAATGCGAGAAAATTTCCACATGGCAAAGAATTTCCACATGGCAAAAATTTCTACTTTTACTTTAAGGAGTTAGAGATATGGGGAGAGAGAGGGAGTGAGAGAGACGTAGGCTTTGATGTAGAAACAAGATTTGGAAGAGTGAGTGCGATTAAAAGGATAGAAGTCAGGGATACGTCTTAAAGAGGTTTGAAGAAATGTAGAAATGTTTTCTCAATTTTTCTAGTTTGCATTTTCCAACATTCAAAGAAAGTTTGAGGAGTATGGCAGAACAAGTCAAAGGATCACCTTGGAGTGTCATGCATGGTGCGATGAAAAGAATCACTCAATCGATATTTTGTTATAGCCTACTGAATGTGAAACGATAATAATGGCGTTGGGAAAAAAAAAGATGTTCAATTGAACAACAAAGAAGAAGTAGAAGAAAGTAAAGAAGCGTGTCAGTGCAGAAGAAGGTTACATTGAATGGTGGCTGATGCAGCTTTGTGGAGACCATGTTAGAACTTAGGTGTGGTTTTGCGTGGGAATAAGGGGGCCCCTGGAAAGAAGACAATTGTGTGACTGTTCATGCAGTCTGCCCAGCCAAGCTGCACTGGGCAAAGAAAAATTTGCAGTGTTTGAAAAAAAACCTTTATATTCTTTTTTCTGGCACTTTGCATCGTCTTTTCTTGTTGTGGGGGATTTCATAGAAATTAGATTATCAAAGTGTCTTTTTTTTTGTTCACTCTGTGTTTCATTCTCCACTACCTCTCTGTCTGTCTGTGTATCTATCTATCTATCTATCTATCTATCTATCTATCTGTCTATCTATCTATCTATCTGTCTATCTATCCCCCTCTGCCTTTTTTTTAAACCCCAAAGATTCAAAGAAACCTCAGATCTAACTAGGACGATGTGAATGTATGGACACTACAGTAGAAAGCAATTCTTTATTTTTTGTGTTTCTCTCCCCCCCCCCCCCCGCATTTTTTTTTCATTTTACTTACTATGTCTCTATCCTTGTATATCGCTCTTCTATCTATTCCTTACCCTCTCCCTCCCCCTCTTGAAACAGTATAGTGAATAACACCAACAAGCCTCATTTGTCCCAAGATGTCTATCCATTTCATGTTGCCATTTGTTTTTCTTTCTGTAACAGTAATTGCCCACATATTGTGAGAATAATTTGACCGTCTAACTTAAATGTGAAGGACAACACTGTCAAAGAATATTGCATTTAATCAAATGCAAATTGAGGCAGAGTTTATTGTGCGTTGCATACACTAAAAAAAAATCCTGGTTCAGTAGCTACATTTATTGTTCTTTAAGGCATAATTTACCATTTGCAGATGAAACAAAAACCCAGCATTAGCGCTTTAGAATAGTTCTCAAATGTGAGTTATGGATAGAAATAACCACTGTAAAAATTTGAATCCGTACATAATCAATGTGAAGTATTGTTAAACACACAAAATGTGAACAATGATTATAATGAAAGTGTTTCCAGACTGAACCGTCTACAGCTATGGTATATTGAGAAGAATACTGATATCTCCTTATATTTTAGGCTTTAATGCAAAAATTTTATACGGTAGGATGTTTTGTGATACAACAGACCTACACATATGCAGCAAATGTAATATCTTGAAAATATTTTAATCACTGCTCCCAAAGGTAAACAGTACCTTTAAGGTTACATCTGAATGGAAAAAACAATGTTTTGTTAATAGTGTACTTCTTTATGCAGTTGTTATGGTTTTGTTTTGTTTTGTTTTTACTGTAAGTCTCTCTATGTGAAATTGCTTGTGCAATCTCAAGTAGGACAGACCAAGTGAAAAGGAAAGAACTAGCCTGGGATTTGAACCCATCACCTTGTGCATACCAGGCAGTAGCACTTTATCAGCTGTACTGAAGTTATAGGTTCATGGCAGTGAAGTACTGTAATGCACTTTGGACCTGATTTAAACAAAAGCACATCACCTCTGCTTCTTTCTCTCTGATCATATTGATCATTCAGTGAAATGTTTAATCTAACATTTTAAATGTTGTCACTTCTCAAACCTTTTGTAAATGTTGAATTAAACACTCAAAATGTTGGATTTGCCTTTTCATTTTTGAGAGTGTACACTTAAAAAAAAAGAAATGAAATGGTAAATCTAAAATTTTGGGTGTTTTTCACTTTGCAGTGTTTTTAGTGATATGAACATGTTTGTTTTGATTTAAAAAAAAACACTGCCCCTGGGACGACATGCTCACAAGTTTGCCTCACTGTTTTCAATCCCTGTTGTCTAAGGTTAAAGGCTCCATTTCATTTTACATTGTGTCATCAGGTCCTTTATTATATAGTCATGTTTTTGTCATCTGTGTTGTTACGCTACCTCCCACTCGTCCTTTCCATACTACAACGTATCAAGTCTGTTTTGTACAGACTTTCAGAATTGCTTTGACCTCAAATTACCTCAGCTTTTTAATACAATGTACACTTGAGTGTGTAAGCTAGGATTCTTATGTGATGTTTTCTTTCTTGTATTTCACGCCATAGTATTGTTTTGATGTTTTTGTGGTCATCTCTTTGTGTCTATCTTGCTTTTAATAACAGTTATATAAGCTCTTCATCTTAATGATTTTTTTTATTTTTTTCATTTCAGCCATGTATATTCGGACATGCATGCATTTTAAAGGCATTATTGCCACTTGCAGATGAAATAAAAACCCAGCTTTAGTGCTTCAAAATAGTTCTAAAATGTGAGTTAGGAATAGATACACCCATTGTAAAAATGTTAATCAGTATAATCAATGTTAAGTATTGTTACGTACACAAAATGTGAACAATAGTTGTAATAAAAATTGTTTCTAGAATAAACCATCTACAGTGATGGTTTATTGAGAAAAATAGTGATATATCTTTATATTGTAGGTTTTATTGCAAATTTTTCATATGATAGGATGTTTTGTGATACAATTGACCTACACATGTGCATCAAATGTGATAACTCAAACATTTTTTAACTCACTTACTCCCAGTGGTAAACAATACCTTTAAATTTGGCATGCCTTCATTGTTATTTCTTATGCTGTATAGCCACATTCCCAAAGAAGTCGATTACCTATTTTTCACGTTTCACTCTTCTCATTTTATTCACTGCAGATTTTGGATCATGAACTTTCCCATGCACTTTGACCTGGACCAGGGCCTGGCAGGGGTCATGAGTCAACTGCAAAAGATTATCCAATCAGAAGGCAACACACAACTAAAGCATGTGGTTGACATATCAAATGTGTAAGTCATGTGTGTGTGTGTGTTGGGGGTGGGGGTCTAATATCTCATGCTGATGTGCGAACTTTGACAGACATCTATGAATTAAGTTTGAAAAAGTAAGTGAAATTGGTTTAATAAGTCTATGCAGACGGAGAAAAAACAAATCCACAAATTATAGAGTGAACCTGAATAACTTAAAGCACAGGACTTTCTAAAATGACACATTTTCTATGTCCTTGTATTGTTGTCTCATAATGATTAAAAAAGTTTCTGTTTCACACAAACTGTTGCTTCATATTAGATAAAATGTATGATGAGGAGGAGTTTTTGGAAGAAGTTTTTTTTTTAGCACTTTCAATCCATTGCATTTAAGTCACTTATGTCCAGCAAAAAACAAATATTTACAATCTATCACAATGAATTTGACAAACATAATGCTGCAAGTAATTGTGCATGGGATTTATCTTGAAACAGCAACAACAACAAACTGGCTATAGCAGGCTGAGATGTAGGTACAATATATGTATGAATGTAGTAGATGTACCATGGTAAGGTTTCTGCAGATCCTAGAGGCCATTAATA
This sequence comes from Diadema antillarum, assembly GCF_040938485.1. Classification (NCBI taxonomy): domain Eukaryota; kingdom Metazoa; phylum Echinodermata; class Echinoidea; order Diadematoida; family Diadematidae; genus Diadema; species Diadema antillarum. The sequence continues at coordinate 994,112 of NW_027270918.1, forward strand.
TTTCAATTGTATTGTCATGCTTTCTATGACCTCTGATTACCATTGGTAACCTTTCTGTACACAATGATAGACTTGATGCGTGAAGAAAACAAAGAAATCACAACAGCAAAAATGAGGAAGAATTGTATGCACAGGACAAGGAAAACAAATCAAAGCAAATGAAAGTTGTTACATGCAAATCAAGATGGCACATCTGTGAGATGTATGATTACTGGTTTCTCGAGAGCATTCCCTGATTCCGTCATCCTCAGGCCATCGTACGACTGGATGAGGGTCATCTCGGTGAGGAATCCGTCAGTCAGGACCAACCGGAAGGTGTCCCTGGTCTTCAACCACCTGGAGCCCAAGGAACTGGCTGACCATCTCACCTTCCTGGAGTATAAGATCTTCAGGAGGCTGAATGTGAGTGGAAACCAGGTGCCGACTGGCTTAGTCCCATGCTGTGTGTTTATGTGTGTGAGTGTGTGTGTGTGTGGGTGTGTGTGAGAGAGAGTGTTGTGTGTTTTTGTGTGCATGTTACAGAGAGAGAGTGTGTGTGTGTTTGTGTGTCCATGTTTAAACTACAAAGAGTGTTTTTATGCTTTTGTGTATGTCTGTGCATTTGGTAAAATGTATGAAGCTAAGGTGCCTCTTTGTATTTATAAGGCAAATGAAGAGTGACAAAGCTGGAGATTCAGTATCAGTGTAGCTGTCTTCCGGTGAATATAGTCCCATGGATGTCTTTGATTTTGTGCTTGTTTCTTTTTAAACCCATTTGTTGGATTGTTACATGTATGTCTATTCCCTCCCATGCCAGTTGTCATCTATTATCTGGTAATTGCATGACGTGTGCCAGATTTTTAGGCTGATTTCTTTTCTGAACCTCAGTTTGCAGACTTGAAGAGTTACGCCCTCTCTGGCCAGCTGAAGGACAACCTCAAGTTGGAGCGCTCCATCGGTCTCTTCAATGGGCTGTCGCTATGGATACAGTGCATGGTCCTCAGTAGGCACACGCCCAAGCAGAGGGCGGAAGTCATCACCAAGTTTGTTCATGTTGCAAAGGTGAGAGTCTCATTGACGTAGCCAGTGCTAGTTTTCCGTCAATGCATTTTCGTAACTTAGATGTTATCTCAGAGTCTCTACGTTTTGATTAGTTACTTAGCACTGTGGGATGTTTTTTTACGATTCAGCTCCACAGGGTGCTAGAGACATTTTACAGTGCATGTGTCTGGGTTGTTGGTTGTAAATTTAACATATTTTATGACTTATGTTCGTAAAAGACTGATAAAAGTTCTTGAGTGTTGATTTCCCAGATCTAGTATTTTGAAACTCTGTGTAATTTTTTGTCCATCCAAAGAGACATTGCTTGTCCCACTTTATTTCTGGAAACCAACCAGAGTAGCAATAAGAAATCCTGTGACCAAATAAATACAGTCTTTTAAATAATTGCTTTCAAATTGTAGATGAGTACAAGGTTGCAGGAGTTCAGGCATTACATCAAATACTCTTGTCGATTCAGCTTAATATAGTAACATTCTTCATGATGAACAGGATATTGAGATTAAAAAGAACTCAAAACATTCAGAGACCTTACTTGACATTGGGACAGCAGGTAGTCGGGATATTCAAATTTTAGCATTTTTCAAGTCAGAAATGTCTTATCTTTGAGCTCCCCAAACTACCTCATGTTGTAAAATTTTCTCTTATGCCTGTGCCATTATCAGGATAATGTGTTGAGAAATCATTTATATGTTTTTGTTTATTTTGTGACCTCATGATGAAGCGAGAAATTTTACCAACTGCTGCCTTACTGACAGAAGACAGTTTGTCACGGAATGAGTTCTGCTTCTCTTCACACGAGTGTCCCCGATCTGTCAGGATCAGATTCCTATTAATCTAGGGCGTCGGGCAAAGTCACTCACGAACTACAAAATGCGTGAATATGTGTGTTGGGAATTGCGAGAGAAAGGAACTGAGGTACATGGTGACGAATGATTGGAATGAGGGGGGTGGGTGGTGGGGCCCAATGATGAGCTCTTAACCCAGATTGAATTTGAAGCAGAACACTAGACAGAGTACAGATGAGTAGATCTGTAAAGACTAACGTCAAAATGTTCCTCAAACAGTAAAGGCTAACTTTATGTAGATGCCACATATGCCTTGTACTCAGTTTACACAGCAGTTGACATTCAACAGCGATTCGGTCGACAAAAATTGGTTCATCTGCTTTAGACTCAAACCATCTCATCTGTGAAATTCAACAAAATGCCCTGCCTTTTTTTGATCAATCCATCAAAATGTTCAGCAGGAGGAAACAATGCTCAATGTTGAATGTCTTCCCATATTCCATGTTTACTTGATTCATCTCTTCAATTCTAATGGTACATGTCAAAATGATATAAAGACATCGTTATCATGCAAGTATTGATGTATGAATGACTGTTCAATACTTGCTATCTGTTTGCAAATGACTTGTCAAGCTATACAGTATTTTGCCTCCCCAAATCACCCACATCATGTTTTGACAGTGAGAGTCACTCACAACAGGTAAATATAAAGAGGGAAAAAAAATGAATACATGGAACCAGGGATTTGGAATGTGAGACCATGTTTGTGTACAGGTTCTCGGATTACGATTCCCACGGGGAATAAAAGATGGCATTTCTTCTTGCACCTGGAACCATAACTATAAATAGAATTAAATGCTTAATGGCTGAACTCGCAGAACACAGTAAGTGAGAATGCCTCCGCATTCGATGTGACAGTGTCATGAAAATGATGCTTCTGCTATTCCACAATGTGTCCTGTTTTCAGGGAAGTACCAGCAGATTATGAAGAAATTTATGGCTCCTGATTTATTTATTTATTTCATTTTATTTTTATTTTTATTTATCTATTTATTTATTTATTTATTTATTTTTTTTTTTTTGGGGGGGGGGGGTGGTTAAGTTTTCTGATATTCAGTCATTCCAAAGAGCATCTATGTAAAGAAATGGTAGTCATTAATAGGTGGTTGATTTAATGAATACTGACTGTGATTTGACATTAAGGGTTATTACGATGATAGTATTTTCATTTTTATGAGGATTTAGTGTGTGGCATGGTATGCCAACACATACGACAGTTTAAGGCTCAGAGAAGATTTTATGGGTGTGAAAGCCTTTGAGTCTATGATTTGATGTTTGCAGCAGTTATATGTTAATCCCTTCAGTGCCTGTTAGGACCACTCCCAAATGCTTTCTTTCCTCTTGTTTTCTGATTTTATGTCTTGGTGAAATACTGTATGTGCCATATATCTAGCGAGTCTAAATTTTCGCGAATCAGGACGTCCCAACGATTTCGCAAGTGGTTGAATTGGCAGTCACGGAGTACTGTACTGAATGGAAAAATGTATGTGTGTGCGTCACATTCATATCGGGCTTCAGAGTCATTATTTTCGTGTGTCTTTAATTTCGCGAATAGCATGTGACTTGCAAAATTCGCGGAAAATAAAAACCTCACAAAATATTTGGTGTATACAGTACTTAATCTTGCTGTGGGTATTCTTATTAAATCATTTGTCATTCTCTATATTTTGATTTGTCAAAAAGGGGATATTGTGAAGCTATTAGTCCTGCAGTACAATATAAAATGTGACCTGCTACAACAAAAGGATCCTAAAGTCGCTGACGAGAAAATCGAGTTTGAAGTCACATCATCAAAATTGGTCAAAACAATCGGATATCTGTTTTTGGCATAATATTGGAGTCTAATGTTTTGTCTATCATCTGCCGACATTTCGAAGCTAAATGATCAAAGGAAAGGCAAGAATCGGTGGTTTCCTGGGCCATGATTTTCCGACTTTCAACGTAACAGAAACGTGTCCCAAGATTTGGATTTAGCGCCGCAGCCAGACTCTGCCCCTGACAACGAAGGAGTGATCTTATTGGTCAGTGCGTGGCATTCTGATTACTGATTGGTTGTGCGTAGACTGCTGGCGCTAAGCTTGAATGAACATCGCAGAGGTCACTAGGAGCATACCTTCTATTGTCAAACGGTGAAAACTGTCTCACCTCCCCTTGATCATGATAGCATCGGAAGGAAAACTTTGAAGGCATTTTTCTCGAAACGCTGATTTCCACAACCACTTGACATGTGCTAATAAAATCATTGATATCTCCGCAACTGAGTACTTTTATGGGTTGTGCTATATATGAAATTAAAGTAGAAGAGGAAGGGAGTAATAGCATGCAATTTTCAGAAAATTTTACTCCCCCGACTTTCGGATCCTTTTGTTGAAGCGGGTCACAAATATTTTGTGTTGCTGTTTTACTTCAGCTTTTGGCCTGCAGTAGCCTTGTAGTGTAAAAGTATAATCTATTATGAGGCTTGCAATATGATATGCCGGTAAATTGTTTTTTGTTAGTTTTCATGGAAGTCACGTCTTTCAATTGTGCAGATTTAAAACCATTTATCCCTCCCTCCTTCTTCTCTCCCGTGTCTGATTTTTGAACCGAACAGAGGTTGCGGCAGCTCAACAACTTCAACACCCTCATGGCGGTGGTCGGGGGCCTGAGTCACAGCTCGCTGGCGAGACTACGGCAAACGTACGCCCACGTCTCGTCCGAAACGCAAAAGGTGAGATCCCCATCCTGTCCTTGCAAGCAACCTGCATATGCGCTGCTGCATTCTCACTTGACAGGTTTACTGGAGGATTTCAGATTAGGGAGTCTGGTCATGTCATTCCGGTAATCTGAGCTTCTCTGAAAACTCATGAGAAAGCGATCGTCATATCATACGCAATTCTTGGGGGAGGGGGAGGAGGTGGGGAGTTTTTTTCTGTATATGTGTGCATTTGACTTTAAAAAGAGAATACTTTGACCTTTGTGGGTTTCTGAGAAAATGTACCATTTCTTGGTAGTATCACTTTGCTAAACTTGTAAAATCCTTCAATGAAATTGTACCTTTGGGACCAACCGTGAATTTCATTGCTTTTTCTTCTCTTTTTGGTCATTATGAGTTACTTTAATATACAATGCACAGACTCTTATACTTTCTGTGTGCAGGTGTTGTAACTTCCAGGTGTACAAAATGTAAATAACTCTGAGAGCTTGATGGGTGAATGTGCTCTCTAATTGTGATTCTTTCTATGTGAAAATACTTTTATACATGGTAGTGAGGTATTGAATTCTATAAGGACTCATAGGAGATGACATGAACATAGTTTCTTTTTATGTCTATGTACAATGTAGGTATGTATTATGTACGTAAGTGTGTATGTATGTTTGTATGTATCTATCTTTCTGTCTATCTATCTGTCAATCTATCTACCTATCAGTCTGTCAATCTGTATGTTTATATATACATCTATGTAGCCATGAAGACATAAATTATATGTCCATGTAGGAATGAATGTATTTATGTTTAATAATGTAGGTACATTGTATATAATATGTGCATGTATGTGTATGTAATGTGCATGCCTGTGTACTGGGTGTGTTTATTTTATGGGCAATTGACTTCACATACATGTATGTATGTGCATATTTGCATGTATATGTATGCGTGTATGCATTTTGGTGTCTACCTATCTATTTGTCTCATGCTTGATCCTGTGTATTTGGTATTTGTTACACTTGCCAAGAAACGTGAACACATAACCCCAATCCTTCAAGATCTGCACTGGCTTCCTATAAGATATCGCATTCAATACAAGATCCTCCTCATCACTTTCAAAGCACTACATGGAGCAGCCCCGCACTACATTACAGAACTCATAACCCCATATAAGCCTACTAGATGTCTCCGATCCTCTGCTCGAAACTTGCTTGTTGTACCTACCATTGGAACAAAGTATTATGGGGAGAGGGTTTTTTCTTTTGCTGCACCTACTCTATGGAATTCTCTGCCAGACCCACTAAGAAGTCAGATGCCAATAGACAATTTCAAACAAAAACTCAAAACCTATTTTTACGAAGTAGCCTATGATTGTTGAATTTGAAGTCATCTCTCAGTAGTACTGGCAACTCTGACCTTTAATGTATTTATATTTAAGAAATAGTGATTGTAGAGTAATATATTGTGTTTGGTAAATTGTAAGTTTTGTTGCTATATTTTGTATTATGGTATAATTTGTTTGTTTGCTTGTAAAGCGCATTGAAATTCTTTTCAAGTCTGAAATGCGCTATATAAGAACTTGTTATTATTATCATTATTATTATTCATATGCAATGTCTATTTCTCATTGTGCAGGTTATCTCAGAGATGACGGAGCTACTGTCGTCGGCGAGTAACTTCAGCAATTATCGCAAGGCCTTCCAGGAAGCAAGGGGCTTTAAAATCCCCATTCTGTGAGTACTGCCCTCGCTTGTTGACATTTGCCCAACACTGATTAGACTGTCTGTCCGCCTTCAAGGAGAAATGTGTGAATCCTTTTGCTCCAAGAATGTTTAAAGTGTGCGTGCACTATCAAGGAGATACCTACAAGTATAGTTTCCTTAAGATAATGCTGCAGCCATTGTCAGTAGCAGTGGTGTTGCTATTGTATTGTGGCAAGATTTAAAAACACAGTCAGTGTCTTGACATAGTATGTGTGACTGTTGTTGCTGCAACCAACTAGAGTTCCAGCATCCAGTTTGGATGGACTGCAGACCTCTCTAAGAGCAAGGTAAAGGGAATTTTTGTTGTTGATTTTTTTTCTAGTTTTGCAGAAGATATTGTCACTTCAAGCATATATAACAATGGGTATAATTGTTTGCATTCAACTGAATATTCAATTGTCCATTCAATTCTCCATTAATGGAACTTATTTAAAGAGTGAATGCAGCACCATAAATTACTGCATATTTTGCAACATATAAAAAGATTCTACCTATTTGATTGGTCAATTGCTCCTCATGTGACATGCACTTTGAAATATCACTGAATGCTGTCGCTGTTGAGCCGTGCACTTTTGGTCACGCAAAAATGTATAGAGCACGGCTGATGTCACCAATTTGCGATGACTCCCATGTGAAACTCATTTATCAATTCATAGTTTTTGCACCATATTGCACACCTCTGACATCACAATAAACATTCCCTTACTTAAAATTCTTTAAGATAACGCTCTCATGATTATTCGGACGGAATGTACTTGCAGTAAAAAGATATTTAAGTATGAGATTGGATATTTCTTTTGTGTCTTTGAAGTGGACGAAACATTATTGCGCTGTGCGTACGTATTTGAGCACAGACCAAATACAGGTGATGCTGTGATTGCTATAAAAAGAAAGATACAGAGCCTGCATGGGTTTAAAAGAGATTTCGCACCCTTATGGGATTCGAACCCGCACTTTTAAAAGGAAAAGAGCATAAAGTCCATGAATCCAATGCAAATGAAAGCTGCGAGTGATTTTGTTTTTTATATCACGACACAGGCATTTTGAGTTGTGGGTGTATATCAGTGGCAAAACCCTTAGGATTGCAAAACAAATTTTATTATCTGCATTTTTTACTTCTTTTTTCCTTAATTTTTTTTCTCTCTTTTTTAGTGTAATTACAGCGTGACATGCATGGATTTTGAGTTTGGAGTAAGGGAGGAATTTTGATGCAGCCAAGCTCATAAATATGTATAGATCATGCATAATTGAGAGAAAAATCTTGACAGGAAATCAATATCACTTGACATGTTATTGCATCCATTCATCCATACTTAACACAGAGTGTGATGTTCAGTTGTGTATTTATCTATTCATTCATTTGTTGTTGTTGTTGTTGTTGTGCTGTATATCAGGGGGATAACCATTCTTAGTAAAATGATTATAAGAAGGGTACTCCACATGTACTCTGTGCTGAAATTTCTGAGATATTCATGAAGAAGTTGAAGAATATGAACATAAACACAGCCCCAGCTATATCATGATTTCCTACTGTGTTCATACATACTGCGCTACATTCCTACCCATAGCTACCAACTATTAGTAAACTATTAGTAATTATTAGTAATGCCAGCATATGATTACTTTTCTGACCTAATAAAGTACTGCTTTATTGGTATATTTTTCGTGATAAATTATTGTGTGTTTCTGCGCAAAACAATCCACTATTAGTGAATTTTATGAGAATGATTAGTAAATTGTGCATAAACTTCTAGGCATCTTTGCTTGCCTAGATGTTTGGGATGAAATTTAGGAGGTATTTCTGAAGGGCTTGCAGGAGGTGGCTACAACAAACCTTTTATTTATTTATTTATTTTTTTTTTAAGTGGAGGAAAATTAAATCTTTAAAGTATTCTTCAGGGCAGCTTCTCTCTGTTTTTTTATCAAGAATAGAAAATAGATAGATCTAAAGGGTTCTATGTCCTTGTTCTCTCTGGAAGAGTGACTTCACCCTATGTGCAAAACTTTGAAGGAAATTTGAGGAGCCTTTAGAGGAGCAGTATCCCACCCTCTGTCAGAAAGGTATTCTCTGTGTCTGAGATAGATAATTAACTCTTCATGTGCCATGGTGGTCATGCTTTGGCAAAACATTCCGTTTTTCACATATATATGTAACTTTAACAGATTTCTGTTCAGCTGGACATGTAGTGAGCAAAGTTGTAGAGAAAATGTCAAGCTTTGCTTTGATGTAAATTGTATGACACATCTATGATTTTTTTTTTCTTTCAAATGACCAGTAGCTACATTATTGTATACAGGCATGACTTTTGCACACAAAGCATTGGCTGAAACTTAGAATAACACAGGCAAATCTAGTAGTGAACATCGCTTGCTAATGAATCACCACATAAAATGGAAGCTGTATGTGAGAGGAATGGAATTGCGAGAAACGTTTTCATTGTAGTGTGGCATTTGGCGGTTTATCTACCGTTTTGGGCGGGTTTGTGCATTTGAGCAGAAGAATATGCGAAGTTGGCACGCCGTCGACTGAGTCGGGTGTGCGAACGTGGCACTTCAGCCCTTTTTACACTTGTGTTTCTTAACCCCGTACTTTCTCTGACCCAGGACTATTGTTAGTCCTGTACTAATTTTTTCAGCTTTTTACACTCGCCAATAAGTCCCGTACTAAGCTCTTGTTCTGGGCTAAGGAGAAAACTGACCTTTTTACACTCGTATATTTTAGTCCCGTACTTTCCAAACCACATGAATATTCATTTGCACTTGATTACCTCATTTCTGATTGGTCAGTGGGGGTCGGACTTCGTCTCCTTCGCTTAGCCCCGGATTATTTTTTCGTTCTGTGTACACTCGCTTGCTTGGCACCGCAATTGTGGGGTTAGTACCGCAATTGCGGTGCTAACCCTGCTTTTTTGCAGGGCCAGATAGTAAGGGATTATCGGTGGAGCTAGCCCACTTTGGCAAAAACAAGTGTAAACAGAAAGTGGGCTAAGGAAAATCCGGTACCAACGGTGGGGCTAAGGCCCCCCCTTAGCCCCACCGTTGGTATGGGACTAAGCAAAATTTGCAAGTGTAAAAAGCCCTATAAAGAGTTAATGCACAGCGATGTTCATTAGTAGTGCATACAGGCTACCAGTCTGAGCACCAGTCTTTTCTGGAGCGGTGAAATACAGTAACACCACTCTCTGTACCAGCCTGGTCTACGTCAGAGGGATCGAGAGGAGGGGATGATTTATGCCCTTGTTTTGATCGCGGCACACTCCCGTCGCCTCGCCTCATTGGGCCCTCCTTTGGCCGCTAATGATTTGTTGTCATTTCCCGGCTCTGTTTATGGAAAGTGCAACCGTCCCTTAAAAAAAACAACAAAAAAAAAACCCCGAGCCGTTATGGTTGGGTGGCGAAACAAGAGCGGGTCATTGATGCTTGCATGTTCCTGCTCAAATGCTGTTGGCTCGTGTGACTATTTGTCCTGTAAAAAAATTTTGATTAACATGGATGATATGTCCAATGTCAAGCAGGCATAAGGCAGTGACAGATTTAAGGTGGGGTTTGGGGATCTTTTTTCTTCGTAGCATTAAAAAGTATATAGTGACATGGTTATTATTGTTCAAAAGTATTTAATATCTTGCTATGGAAAGTTTTTATCCTGTATGTAATATATGTGTGTATATATGTATTCATACCAACAATTTGAATGCTGTGTTGTTAATAAAATTTTGATAAATTAGATTTAGGTGATAAAAAAAATGAGTGTGAACACCATTTTCATCATGTTTTGATTATGATAGAATTGAGGAGTAACCATTTCCAGAGGCAGATCCAGGAATTCCATAAAGAGGAGGCACCTTCACAAAATTAAAGGGATGGGCGCACGTACTCCTCCCCCAATTTTTCCTTTTTATTTCTTTTGTTTTAACAAAAAATAAAGAGGGGGCGCATGCCCAGTGCGCTCCCCCCTGGATTCGCCACTGATTTTTTTGTTTTTATTTTGATGCTCCAAAGAAAAATTTGCCCCATGTCACAGTAACCCCCTTGGTAATACTGACTGAAAACTTCCATTACTGGTGCACATGATACACGTAGTCTTGCCTTTTGGGTGTACTAAGCTTAAAACACAAGAAATAAACAGGACTTGTATCTAAGCAGACGCTGCATTCCTGTAGAGCAATTCATTTTTCCTTATCACCTGTGAGTTGATCCGAACAAAACCAGCTCATCCAGTTTCATAGGGGGTTGAAAGATTGGATTTACTTGTCTTTTGTTGCATCAATATTAACCAAAAGGGATACATAATTATATGATCATCTTATTATTTTGCTATTTTTTACTGGCAGTATGAATTCTACTGCTACTACTGCTGCAACTTCACTACTATTACATTTGCAATTCTTCTGCTACTACTACTACTACTGCTACTACTACTACTACTACTACTGCTACTACTACTACTACTACTACTACTTCTACTACTACTACTACTACTTCTACTACTACTACTTCTACTACTACTACTACTACTACTGGTCTACTACTACAATTACTATAATTAGTAGGCCTACTAGTACTACTATTACTACTACCAATATCACTACAACTACTCCCACTACTGCTGCTAACATTACTACTACTACATGTACTGTAAAAGTGGATATTTTCGTCTGACTCATTTTTCGTGCTCAGCCGGGTAAGAAGAGCTTAGCGTGTTTAATTCCACGGAATCAAGACTTCAACTTCTTGAACATATGACAGCAAAAATATTTGCATGTTTTTGATTTTGCGCTAGTTTCTGGTCGCGCGAAATGCACACAAATTTCAACACCGCGAAAATTTCCACTTTTACAGGTACAGTACTTCCACTGCTACATTGTAGTACTACTACAACTACTATTTGTACTTCTGGAGCTGGTACTACTGGGACTACTAACCACCACTATGACTACCACTACATGGTTGCATCTGGTAGTCATATGAGGATGTGGAAACAACAATTTTTGAAATTATGATTGTCATGATGATGATAATCGTAATAATTGCCATGATATTGCTGTAAATGGAGCGGAAATGATGATCCAAGGATTTTCAATCTCACAAATAGTCTGCAATTTTTCTCATGTTGAGTGCCAACTTGGTAATCAGGGGTCACTATAACCTTTGGAAGTGGTTTACTAACACTTCTTTCATCCTCTGTTATTTTCCTTCTGCTTTCTCCCCGCTGTTGAAATTTTTTGCGGTGTTTAGAGGTAAGTCCCTTCTTATTTTTGATATTGAGAGCATGGAGTAGAATAGTATTGTCTTCTGTGCTAATCTGTTATTTCTAGAGCTGTTTACACCTACACGTACTTGATGCATGCTAGCAATCTTCCTTTTCAGTTGTTTTTTTGCACTTCACTTTCCTTCATTTGCATTTGAGGTGAGACACTTAAGCGTTCGGGTGCAGAAGCCTATAAGATTGTTTGGTATGTGATTGAAAATATGCAGAAGATTTTAAAAAATGTAATAACAGTGCATGAAAATGCATATACTCAAGCTTGTGCAAATGAAGTTTAATGGTTGAAAAACACAGGCCCCACATTATATGATAGCAAAGTTAAGGATTAAAGTGAAGTATTGATATGGAGCACAGTCAGAACTGAAGTGGGGTGTCAACCAGTCCGTTATGTACCCTTGCATGTTGCTGTAACCCACTGAGCTATTATTCCAGCAGTCACTTGCAATAATTGGTTCCTCCTCAAACTTTGGCTGTATTAGAACTTAATTATACTTTAATAGCTTTCCCAGGTTAGGTTTCTGTGTACGCCTTATATTTTGTAAGAATGTTTTATTGTGCAAATCTGGACTTTCATAAAACACATAAATCAGGACTTCAAAGACATTTTTGCAGATAGTTGAAAGACATCTTTGCAGATAGTTGAATTCATGAACCAAAGTGACGAAATGAGAACTAAATAACGTCCCATTGCAAAAACAAACAAACAAACAAACAAACAAACTTTGGATACAATACAGCATGCATGTATGCGTAAGGCAGTATTTTTGCAAACTGTTCATTTTTTTAATATGTGTCATCTCACAAAATTCACAAAAATTAGAAATGCTGCCAAATGTACCTCATATACAGCATGTGGTAGGCAGCTGTAATACAAGAGGAGACAAATAGGTCTGTGTATTAATACCTCTGCATGTTTAGAGGCACAACATCTGTGTTATAGCAGGGAGGTGAGATGTCTTACCTCCCCGGTTATAGCGATCTTTCGCGCAGTATACGAGTTGAATTCCAAGTGTGTGAAGATGATGTACCTGTCAGTATGATTTTATGTATATCTTTGAATGAGGAGGGATCATAAAGAATGCAACTGCTGCACTATAGAAATGAGAACGGTTGAATGATGAAAAATAGAACCTGTATGTTTCTATGTAGCTTCTGTGCACTATAATGCATTCACACCCCCATGCAGATTTGGAAGCATTTAAATAGTAGAAGAAGAAAATTATCTATGGTAGTCTACTAACAAGCATGTCTTTAATAACTTTTCTTCTTACTATTATCATTATTACTTTTTTGCTTTGTGTTAATGGTCTTAATGAGAATTCATTTCATAGGAAATAGCCTTGGGCCTGATGGTTATTTCTGTAAAGTTTGCATGTAAGTTAACAGCTGTCGATTGACATTGAATTGTTTTGTTTTTCGTTGGTTGTTGGTTAAATGGAAAGTGCTTACCTGGTGGGTGTGCCAGATAGCAATGATAAATCTTCAATTTTGTAGTCCTGAGGTAGAAGGCCTGTGTTGTAACAAGTAATATAATTTCTGCCCTGCCATTGTAAGAGCACATTCTCGAGACGCGAGTTCTGTCTGTTCATATGCTGCAGGAGAAAAGTTTGGTAATTGTGTTGTTTTTTTTCCTTCTTTTTGGTAGTCATTCCCTCGCTCCCTTCCTCATGCTGCTTGCATGGCACTTAATTGAGTTGATAGTGATGTGATTAGGCTGTTTCCAAGTTACATGAGATGTCTTTATATCAGTGTCGCATGCAAATATCAAATTTTCTAGGTCGCGCCTTCAGTTGTTGAAATTGATGCTGGCGCAATGCTCTTTCCCTTCCTAATCTTCCCGTGGGATCACTGCGGGATTATTGGAATCAAATTATGATAATTAAAGAAAAAGGGATCACAGAATATCCAAAAACATGTACAGTTTACTGAAATGTTAATCTATTCACCTTCACATCATTACTGTAGACATTCCCATCATTACTGTAGACTTTCCCTATGTCTGTTAAATGTAACTTTTCCCCTGCTACCCACTTCAAAGCATGTTTTTCCTGTTGTTCTGCGTGTTGGTATCTATATCAAACAAAATATGCTGCAAACAAATTAGAAGTGTTCATTAGATGACTCACAAATCATTCAGAAAGATTTTATTCAAACAAAGAAGATGTTAAATGTCCTCATGCTTCAAATTCATTGGTATGAGACTTCTTCAAATTTACCAACCAAACAGGGACAAAACTAAAACAAAAGATCCATGTGGGAAAAAAAAAAGATATCAGTCCCGATCACTCTAAACGTTGCCATGGCAATTTCATTTTTGTGGTGGATTCTCTTTTGCTCCTGCAGGCGTGCATCTCAAGGATCTGATTCTGCTCCACACGGCGCTACAAGACAAGATGGACGACGGTCAGCTGAACATGCGCAAGATGGCACAGCTCTCGGTCACCTTCGCCGAGCTGATGCAGCTCCAGAACGCCAAGCCGCCGCTAGCCGCCAACATGGACCTGGTCAACATGCTGAGGGTGAGTGACCGATGAGGGACTTCCCCTGCCTACTTGTTTCTCCTTGATTTTAGTTTAGTGTTTAGTTTCTTTCTTCTGATGGAACAGTACCATTTGTTAACCTCGATGGGGGTGTTGCTGAAAGGGTTGTATGCAGCAATCCCCAAGATTTATCTCAAGATTTTTGAAATATTTTGCACCAGGTATGGTGCTGTGAAAGTGAAATGTGCTGCTCAGGTGAGCGCTGTAGACCTGCACGTCTCTGTCAATATCAATGTTCACTGTATATCTAGGAAATGTTACTAAAGATGTTGAGGTATTTGCAGCAGTCTGTGAAAGGGTAAACCCTTTACGGAAGCACCATTATCAAATCCTTTTAACATTGTATAGAACAAATTCCTAATGGGACTGAGAGAGTTAACCATGTCCTATAGTTTTTGGCCTTGGAAGTTTTGGTTTTGTGTGGTTTTAGTTTAAACTTCAATCTCAAAAATTGTAATACAGCAGTGATACAGATGTGTGTATGAGAGTTTAAACAGATTAACAGCTTGAAAATGAAAGTCCCGCATTTGGCACATGATTTTTGAAGCGAAACAACTTTGAGATAACCCAGATCATCATGCCAAAGGCTTGCACACTCTCAGAAGTGAATGTGTGGGGGATGTGGAGATCACGTGGATCCCAAACAATCTGTCGGCCCATCAGGGAGCTTTGTAGCTGCAGCAGTCGCATCTCGCTCTGCGTTTCGTAGAATCCCACGTGAGAGTGCGTGGCCGCAACATATGGTTTTATGCCCTCTAGGACATACAGCACAAATTGATTCTATTTTGGATGAAATATGTTTGCTGTCTGCTCAATGCCCTGTTTACACAACTGTGTAAACGTGTCATGTGTGGGCTGTTGAATAATATTTCAACAAGCCGACTGGATTGTTGTTACAGCATGTCCAAAACCACGTTCACACGTGTGTCCTTACATTTGTTCAATATTAAGCAGCAGGTCATATCAGAGGTACAAGGACAGCAGAATGATAGAGGGCATTAAAGTATGGTGAAGTCATTCTCATTCCCATCAAAAACTAAATGCATACACCTACTTACAGTACGTATGTATTTTTAAAGGTGGCTTCACAGTATCATTGTCCATGTTCGTACATACATTGTATATCTTAAAAGCACACACTCATGCAAACTTATACACAATAAGACGAATATCTATCTATCTATCTATTAATCTATCTATGTCTATCTATCTTTGTATCATTCCATCTGTCTATGTCTATCTACCTATCTATCTATCTATCTGTCTATCTATCTATCTATCTATCTATCTATCTAACTACCTATCAATCTACCTATCTATCTGTCTATCTATCTATCTATCTATCTATCTATCTATCTATCTATATATCACTATGTGACTGCAGAACATAATACATTATCTGTTTTGCTTCCCTCCCCCCCTTTCACAGGCATCACTAGACCTGCAATATACAGAAGATGAAATCTATGAGCTCTCCCTAGCAAGGGAACCTAGGAATTCCACAAGCACGGTGAGTAGGCCAAATTTTTGTCCCTTGCACTTTGCCACTTGTCGCAGATGAGTAGAAATCATCATTAAGCTCTTCCTTATATGACGTATATATTTAAAAAAAAGTGAATTTATAGTACCATTAAAAAAAGTATTTGCTTTCATCTTGTATGGTGTATGTAGTTTATTCCATTCATTGTGGGTTGTTGAACACTGTGGTCATTTTAATCAGTGACATTTTCAGGAATTCTCTGACAAAATGGCCCCTACACCACAGACTTTCAAATAACATAGAACGATCTTGTGATGAAGCGTGCATACGCCATCTTTGTAATCATTGTCAATGAAATTCATGGAGAGCTTTGTGAAACATTGTTGATGAATCACTTTCACCTACATGTATGTTCCAACTAGTATAAACATACAGTGTACTTCCGTTTTAACGAACACGGTTAAAATGAAATTCCAGTTACAACGAAATAGAAATTCAGGCCGCAACATTATCTTCCCTTTTTTTTTATTGTTTATTTGTTCGGCTATAATGAAATTTCGATAGAACAAAAGAAAACTGCCGGTCCCAAGGACTTCATTATAATGGGAGTACACTGTATAACAAAACAGATACTGTAGACAGAGCTTCCCTGAGGATTCTTTCCATTTGGAAGTCAATGGCAAGTTCATAAAAAAAACTTTCTTAAATGACCTTCATTTTTCACGTGCGCAAATCACATATTCTGTGAATTGGCTTTGGCATTTGCTGATCTGATTTTTGTTTTTTTCCACGGCTGCCTTCAGCAAAGACAGCAGCAGTGCATATATTCATGAGATTCTTGAAATGTGGTCATTATAGCTACAGTTCAGAGATAAATCGTCTGGATGTGAATAGGAAGAGCTGATGTCAATGACGTCAATTAGTCTATTCGATGAATCCACGTAATTTGATCATACGCAACACCGATCATTTTATGGCTATTTCCGTTATAGAGATTTCATGAAATTATGCTGAACTGCAGATTGCTTTGCTGAGAAAAGTGCATTTTATGTGCATTATAAAAGGCAGCGGCATGCTAAAACGCTGAATACTTAAAGTGTAAAATATATTTGCAATGTCCAAATTTTTGCATATTTAATTCTCCACTGAACTATACAAGAAATGACATGATTTATGTAAACCATCTTTAAATTGGCAATGATCAGGATTGGCAAAATTTTCTATCGAGTCCACATTTTCTGAAGTTAATCTTACAGATATCCGCAGACATCTAAAATCTCATTTTTTCCTTTTCTTTTTATTATTAGTATCGTTATTATTATAACTTTTTTTGTGCACATTTTTGAAACAGCCTCCTACCCCGACCAAGCCAGCGATATTCCCAGAGTGGGCTGCCGGCGGGTCAAGGCATGCAGACCAGGAGACGATAACTAAACATGTGTCGGCCATGGTGGAGGTAAGCCACACCTTTGGAAGATTTCCCTGACGAAAGTGGATTAGTGATGACAATCCCTTTAAAATCCATTGATTGCTTAAATATAAGACTACCATAGACTTTGCAGAGGATCTACAAAGTTTCAGTCAACAGTGGGTTAAAGGAACAGTGCTAGCCTGGCCTTTTTTTTTTTCTCCATGCATTTTTAACAGCACTGTGGGGTATCAGATTTGATCAGACATTACATGGTACCTTCAGAGTCCATTATCATATCATGCATACATAGTGTAGGATAATGTGTGCATAAGATATATGAAGATATGATTAAGGATTTTATGGATTTTACAAGCAATCTAGGTCTTAATGGCGGTAAAGAGAAACCCATTTTAGGCAGATTTGAAGGAAACGATGTTCATCAACTTGTGTATTACAGGCATCATGTCCATGCAATTCTGTTTAATACCAGTATATAAAAGTGGCCTTCTTTCAGGTAGTAGCAAGTACAGATGATATATTGTTTAACCCGGTGAAGACGAGTCCCGACTTAACTCGGGCAGGTGTCTATGGGAAATGTGTGTTGCAGCAAAATCAGTCCGTCCTCAATGGGTTAAAAAAAAGAAAAGAAAGAGGTCTCCGAGGGACATCCATGAGCTCTGTCCTATTTTCTAATCCATCTGGAAAAGTTGGAAAAGCAGATCATCGTCCTAATTCAAAGAAATCATGAGTGGAGCCGCCACATGTAGGCCCGAAGTCTTACAGCTGTCTGTGAATGTTGCAGAGAAACGGGGACGTCCAGCGACCCTCGGCAGCAAGATATAAATTGTCATTTAATGACGGCTCATGGAGAAAAACCTAAAATTGGCGCCTTTGCTCGTCTCGCTTCCTGCGCGATGCAATCACGCCCCCGGGATGCGCAGGTACAGAAACTGGGTTGAGGCCGAGAAAGTTCAAGTATTGTACGCTAATGAGAAAGGAAAAGGTGACTGGATTTGATAAAAGAATTTCTTCATCTCAACATGCAGTTGCAAAACGCACACACACACACACACACACACACACACACACACACACAAATTTTGCCCACTAGACTCATGGCCCGAGGGCACAATAGTCTGGTGTAGTAAATCAACTTCCAAGGCTTGATTCAAAGAACCCTGCGACCTTTTACCAGAAGGTTTCCCACCTCGTAATGCAGAATTTCCCGCCCCCCCCCCCCATGCGAAAAAACCCCCACTAAAACAAAACAAAACAAAACACACACACAAACAAACAAACATTGAAAGCAAAAGCATTGAAATAAAAGTTACAAATCATCATCAGCAGAGGGCGTAAATATCAGACAAACAAAGAAATAGTTGATATGAAAATTATGACTATTTGAATGTCAACGATGAATCAACCACCAGGTAGCGTGAATATATGGCTGAAGAACTGCGCATACTCCATTCCAAAACTGTCAGTTGTTTTACTCCTCTGCGTGCAGGGTGTGTTCAAGAACTACGACCACGACAAGGATGGCTACATCACCTACAGCGAGTTTCAGAGCATCGCGAGCAACTTCCCCTTCATGGAGTCCTTCTGTGTGCTGGATGCTGACAGGTGGGTTGATTCTCAATGTCTGATCATCACTGCAGTTTAGTTAATGTTAGTCCCCAGGCTAGTGGAGACTGCGCCCTCTGTTGACGACTTTTCAAACATGACGGAGACAATACCGTAAAACCAGAAACATTTGTGGCATGAAACTTTTACGAATTGCCCACCATGACAAAATTACGAGTAAGCTACATGTACGGGTTTGCGTAGACAAAAACTTTTGCATGCATTTATAATTTCGCAAATTGTTGCTTCTTTGCAAAATCTGCAAAATTTTCACGCAGGTGAAAATGTCTGGTTTTACTGTCTTCTTGACAATATTTACACTACAGCTGATCTCTTTAATGCCAGTTAAAAAGCAACTAGTCCTAGAACATACATTTCTGAAGTTTTGTTATGTATCTTCTTATGACAAATGTTACAACTTTTTGCGAATGTTTAATAGGGTCACCCTGTGAAATATAAAAACATCGACAATGACAAATCTCTTCAATTTGACCACTTTGATGTTTGTGAATAATTGTTCATGTTACAAATTTTCATTAGTTTCTTAATTGCTATAAGTATAAATGATCTATAAGTTGGCAACACAATAAAGAAATTCTCTCAAATTGGCAAATTTTGTGAAAATTTAATTTTGTATCTGTTTAAAGAATCAATCCAGTTCCACCTAATTTCTCTCCAATACATTATGTGCAGTGAAACTCAGATGGTCATACTAGTGATTACAAATTTCTGTAGCAAAATTCTTTAAGATACCCTGTAATATCCTCATGATCATTCCATCATTCATCCCTAACCCATCTCCGTTCCCATCTCCTCCTTCTCCACCCCCTGCAGGAGAGATGGGCTGATCAGTAAATCAGAGATGCAGTCCTACTTCGTGCGGGCCCAGAGCCTGGCCCTCAGCACCAGCTTCAAACACAACTTCAGCGTGCACACCTACTTCAGCCCGACCTTCTGCGTGCACTGCACGGGCCTGCTCTGGGGCCTCATTAAGCAGGGCCACAAGTGCAAGATCTGCGGCATCAACGCCCACAAGCACTGCAAGGAGCGTGTCGTCATGGAGTGCCGCAGCAAGAAGTCGCAGGGCCTCAACGGTAGCGTCATCGTCTCCTCCGCGTCCGCCTCGGCGGGCCTCTCGCAGTCCTCGCCCAACGCCGGAGCGCTGCAGCGCCGCCACACCATGGACGGCGGGGGCCCCATCGTGAACGGGGTTAACGGCATGAACGGGCTGAATGGTCACAAAGAGACGAGTAATGGTGGAGGTGAGAGACTGGTCTTTGTATTCAGTATTGTCTATTAAGCTCGAATAAATCGGGACTTCCCGACGATTTCACGAGTGGTTAAATTCGTGATCGTGGAGTCCTGTACTGAACGGAGTAGTGTACACGCATTCGTTACATTCACATCGGGATCAGAGTCAATATTTTCGCGCATCTTTAATTTCGCGAATAGCACCTGACTCGTGAAATTCATGACAGTAAAAACCTCGCGAAATATTCGGCGTATACAGTATATGTTTCATTTTCTTAAAGGTTCTGTTTACCATTGGGAACAGTGATTTTAAAAATATTTGAGATATCACATTTGATGTGTATGTGTAGGTCAGTTTTGTCACAAAACATCCTACCATATAAAGATTTTGCGATAAAGCCTAAAATATAAGGAGATATCACTATTTTTCTCAATAAACCATAACTGTAGACGGTTTAGTCTAGAAACATTTTTATTATACCTATTATTCACATTTTGTATATTCAACAATACCTAACATTTACTGTACTGATTCAATTTTTTACTTTGGTTGTTTCTATCCTTAATTCACATTTTAGAACTATTTTGAAGCACTAAAGCTGGGCTTTTGTTTCATCTGCAAATGGTAAATAATGCCTTTAATCTCCAAAAATGTATTCATCAAAAAGACCAAGGAGGAATGTGTGTCAACTTCAGATAATTGAAATGTTGAAATTTCCTGGGAGTACAGATGAATGATTTTCATTGTGCTATTTATATTATGCTTACATCTCTTGTTTTTGCATAGAGTAAAGGAGTGACAAGTGTGTCAAGCAAACCATAAATTACTTGCAGAGAAATGAATGAGAAGGATGTTAGCTTTATTTCATCATTATACTTTAGTTTACTAAGAAAGATACTGAATAAGTTGATGATATGTGTATAAACACAAAACGTGATTGCATTTAGAAGTCTTGATGAATTTTCACTACCCTGTACTCCGTATCATCTATGAAAATATTTTGCATTGTGTAGTTTTATGGAATGAAAAATCTTTTCACACTTACGTATACATGTTTATAACACGGAGAGTTACTTTAAAAGTTTTATCTTGACAACCATATGCTCCATGAAGGATCAAATGAGAGAGTGTTTTATTACAAATATCTTTTAAAGTATGTACAAATTCCATGCCTCTTTTGTTTTTCTAGTGGTAAAAGTAAAGAACATGTCATGGGAGGACAAGCGGCGGATCTCCCTGCGGCAGAAGTCGTCCCGCCTCACGGAGACGGCGACTCAGACGGAGGACCTCATCCCGAACACGCCGCCGGAGTCGGACAAGGAGAGCGACGACCACGAGATGGACATCGAGCACCCCCACGAGCACGGGGGCATCATCTGCAACGGCCGGCGGCTTAGCGAGCTCAGCGAGGACGACAGCAGCAGCAGCTTCGGCGACCACGGGAGCACCGCGGGCTCCGACTCCAGCGTCTTCTTCAAGGCCTCGAAGACGGACCTGAGAGAGAAGCTTGTGGTGGCCGAAGGGGTAAGGGTAGCCTCGCTCTTCCAAGCTGGGCCTGTTATACAGGAACCGTGCTTGTGGTTATTATCATTATGCAGTCTTGAATCCTTTTGTACACATGGATGCGACACTGCTTGTGGAGAAAATATTTCTTCCCCCTATTTTTTTTATGCCTCCGCCAACGAAGTGGCCGGAGGCATTATGTTTTCGGGTCGTCCGTCCGTCCGTACGTACGTCCGTACGTCCATACGTCCGTCCCGTTTTGTTTTTGTCGATATCTCAAGAACCGTGTAGTGGTTTTACATCAAACTTGGTATAAGGGTATATCCTGGGGGGATAATACTTTATTTGGATTTTAGGGTCACGGGGTCAAAGGTCAAATGTCACAGATTATTTTGTGAGAAAATAGGTTGAAATTTCATGTTTTTCTCCATATCTCGCAAATGGTTCAAGGTATCTTCATGGAACTTAGTATATATGCATGTACTGATGGGCAGTGATTATCTAGGGAAGTTGGGGGTCATGGGTCAAAGGTCATGGGTCAAAGGTCAAGGTCAACTCCTCAAAATATCACTACTTTCCTTATATTTATGCAATGCCTGAAGGATTTTTTTTTAAAAACTTGATGTATGCATGTATTACCCAATATTATATTCTGTGGGAAGTTTCTTGCCCAAAGGTCAAAAGGTCAAAGGTCAAGTGAAAGTGCTAAATTGCACTTTTTCCTCCATATCTCGAAAGTAACTCAAGCTATCATCATGAAACTTACATATTTATGCATGTTCTACCTGACAGTAATTCTCTTTGGAACTGTGAGGTCAAAGGTCAAAGGCCAGGTTTAGATAATACTATTTTACCATTTGATACTGAAATTATACTTTTTCTTAATACCTTGAAAATTACTCAATGCATAAACTTATAAAAGGGTCAAAAGTCAAGTAGAAATCATCAGTTCCCCCAAATACCTGCACTCTGACATTTTAATCATTCACCCAATTGAACCTAGTTCTAGGAAAGTGAACATTCAGCACATTTGTGGCAAACCTGTCATTTTAATATTTTGCCAATTGTGTGAAACTGTCATCACACATTGTCAAGACATTGTACTATAGACCTATTAGGAGAACCATGCATTATGGCGGAGGCATACCAGTCGCCGTAGCGACATTTCTAGTTTCTTCATGCGTATAGAGTGAATGGGAAAATCAAAAGAATGTGTAATTGAAGGAGTCAGTTTTGTATTTACCACAAAATATGTAACGACAAAACTTTCTTGGCTGGCCTTCAGAGAACTTCACTCATTGAGAAAATGTGTGACTTGAAACAGTAGAAAGAATGCATGATTTTAAACCACAAATTGATGAGGAGTATGACGTGAAGAAGGGTATACACTGTAGTTTGAGATGCCAATTTTGTGTTAGATATCGTAATTATGATTTGCAACATTGCAATTGGTTGTCGTTTTCTCCTATATCCAACTCTGTTCACTTGATTATTGTTGTACAGAAGAGGCATTCTCCTTTGATGACATGCTTCTCTAAGCTAAAGCTGAGCATATTCTGCCAACAGATTTAAGTGCTGCAACAACCAAAACCGTACTGAAAAAGTTTGCTCTATAAGTTACTTAATAATAAAGGAAGAGAAAGAAACTCACAGTTTTCACAAGTACAGAGTATTGAGTGTATTAAAGTGACACCATAATTTCTCAGTTGTCTTACTGCTCTTTCTTCCTCACTGTTCGTTTCCTGTCAGGACCGTGACGCACTGAGGGCGGAGAACACCAAACTGAAACAGGAAATGTGCAGCATGCAGCAGCGAATTCAGCAGCTAGAGCGCCATCTAGAAACAATCAAGAGACACACGGTGTCCTTCATTATAGACCAAATGGACTCGCTTCATGTGCAGAAGGACACAACAGTATAGACGTAAACCCCAAGGCGTGGGACAGCAGTGTGATCTTGACGATTTCTGCGATGGAATTCCTCGACTCAATGGCTGAAAGAACAACAACAACAAATAGAAAATACTCTTTAAGGTTACAATGCAAATATATATATAGATATAAATATATATATATACATTCATGTACAAAGTGATGGAGTGCACCTAGTTTTAATGAAGACATTCCTCACCCTAATTCGGAACTGAAACCCAAGTGTGCTGTGTGTCATGGTACATGTGCTAGCAGCATTAACGGCTGATCTACTGACAGATGCTGTCTTGCTGAGCAAAGGACAAGAACTGCTCTTTCATTTCGTCATTATAATTATTATTATTATTTTTTTATTCTGGTGGTTTTGCCCAGAAAAAGAACATTTATTTTGAGCAAGGCTGAACTTCTCATTGTTGTTTTGTTTTGTTATTTTTCATTTTCAAAAATCAGTGTACTGGAGACATTGACAGATGTTTTGTAGATAGAGAAAAGCAGAGATTTTCTAACATGCATATGGAAAGACAAGCAGACTCTGCTGGAGGGAATATATGCAAGAGATACGACTACGCTACGATCATTCCTTTCGAGCCAAACCTTGCGAACTCTGGAACCTTGATGCTTCTCACTGCTGGAGGTGCATCACTAGATCCCGTACAGACCACACCCTTTGGCTCCGAAGATTGCAGCGTACTGTTGGGCCTGGCAAAAACACCAAAAGCAGGCAAACAAACAAACCACACTCATGAATAGCACAATGTCTCCCATGGTGCATTTATGTGGACTTTGATGGAGGTTTGTCGACAATCTACTTCCCAGTGCGCTGTCTCCTGACGAAAAAAACAAGAACAAGACTAGTTTAACCATTGGATGCAAAACATGAACAAGTGTCTAAGCTCGCAAAGCTTTTACCATTCAATGTATGAAGTCTCTCTTTAACCTTGTCTACAGGCTGACTCTGAGATATTTTTTTTTAATTGACCAGGGTAAGAAACACAAGATGAGAGGTATGGTGTGTAAAAGTTGATGAAATGTCTTCGTAAGTTGTATCGAATCTCAAGAGCAAACTTTGTGCCAGTAGATGTCTATTTTGTAAACGGAAGGTTCGTTATTTCATGTTTTTGATAATTTGTCATTTGAAAGATGCTGCGTGTTAAGATCTTTAATTTTCTGAAGTTGTGTGTAAATACCTCTTCTATGGACAAGTACTGCTGAAGGAAGGAAGAACTGAGATTTTTTTTGTACCTATTTATGAATCGCGCTTGAGTTCCAAGATTGGAATAATGAGTATTATTTTCTTCATTTGGCAGGGGATACAATGGCTTTTATAAGTTCCTTTATCAGCATGAGGGACACTTTGACTTAATTTTGGGGCATTGGTTTGCTGGGGTTAGGTAGTCATTAAGAGTTGATTGGCTTTGCTGTAGGACCACTTGACAATCTGCTTCAGCATCACAACAGTCTGTCTTAGGCACAGTGCCAGCACATGTCACATCAGAGCCAATGCTGGAGTGTGAATTTCTGACATACTGCCCAAATTGCTTACACACACTCACAATAATAGCTCTGTATTGCTTTTCTATCTCAAGGAAAACTGCATACACTTTTTAGATGCTTTTGAATGAAACAAATCAGGGCCCTGTTTCATAAAGCTGTTCGTAAAGTTATGAACAACTTATGAGCGACTGGTGATCAGTTCTGATGTGCTATACTTATCAGAATTTCCATAATTCAGCACAAGAACTGATCATCAGTCGCTCGTAAGTCATTTGTAACTTTACGAACAGCTTTATGAAACACCCCCAGTTATCTTTTTTCACTGGTGTTACTTTATGTGATAACATTGATTGTACTACACCATAATGCTGCGAAAGAGATGCAATGATAAGCTTTACGAGGAAGGAGAGTTGGAAGGCTTGTACCGGCTCTTCCGTGAATAATATCTACTTGTTATGTAACATTTAGACAGTTTAAGAAGCAGAAAGATGCTAATGCTGTGTGCAGTTTAAGAGAGATCCTTTTCCCTCTCAACTGATCATTTCATTAATTATTGTTTTCAAGACAGATCACTTCATTTTACAGCCTTCACTCTTTCTGTTGGGCAGTCTTCTATAATGCCGTAATAAAGGTTCTGTTCAAGATCAGGGTTCGGACAGTTACATTTACCTTCATACAACATACATATGCACAAAAACGTGAATAAGATCCAAGCATATAATTTTGATTCATTTGGGGTCATGGTAATGTGGGTGGTGGGTTCTTTATGGCTTAGTATTTCAATCTGTATGACCTAAACAAGACAACTGGAATGGCTGATACCATACAACCAACAGCCTTTGTGTCTGTCTGCAGAAAACAAAACAAAACAAAACAAAATAAAACCTATACAGAAACAGAAACAAAAACCTAAAAGCATTTATTTATGTCTGAAGTATGCTTTGCGTGGAGCCAGATTCACAGCATACCGTTGGAAGTTTTATGCCTCAAACTCACTGCCAAGATTTTGCAGTGACATCACAGCCCTTCTGTTCAACAGATTCAGACCTTTATCTTTGGAGGGAAATAAAATGGAGGGAAAATATCAAACTTTAATCCCCATCCTTTTGGAAGGAACACCACATTTTTTTTTTTTTAAAGTGCAGTTCATACAAGAATTAAAGGAAAAAGAATGCATTGAGACCAAAATTGTTTCAGATTTTTGACAAAATCATTTGTACGTGAAAAATATCTGTTGGAATCCCACATTCCTGAATATATGTTAGTATATGAAATTTTAAGTGTCTTCAAACTACCGGTAATTTTTGTGTCATTGTTTTATGACTTTTTGAAATTGTTCATGTCAGTATAAACCAAAATACAAGTTCATAGGATTTACGAGTTAATCAAACATTCAGAAAGAAGAGAGGTTCTCCCTGCAAAATAATAATCTGTCACCAAAACTCTCCAGGGGGGCTTTGATATCATCATTTACTGGACCCTAGAATCAGCACAATCTCGCCAGTGCTCATTTTATGGGGTATCTCGTTATTTCAGGAATAAAAACAAAAGAATACCTAATGAATGGGACCTGCGAAATTATCTCGCAATATTAGATGTCTAGCTGTATCTGACTTTGTAATAACTGGATTGCACTGTAGTGGATAAAGGGCCAGAGAATATCAGCAATTAAAAAAATGGCCGTCATTCTCTCTTGTTTTAATCACTTTGGGTGCATGTCTCTTAAACATTCCAGAAATTAGTGAATGCAATGTAATGCCAGATGTTGACAAATAACTGTCCCCTTTCTCCTATTCACGAGATAAGGTTAAGGCTTTTGGTGTTAAGAATCAGCGAAGACATTACCCAGGTGTTACTGTTCGACACAGGCAAATGTGTAGAAGGCAAATACAGTCAACCTTGCCTAAGTCGAATCTATTTGGACTGAAGAAATAGCTTCAACTTATAGAAAATTCGACTTATGAGGGGTTAAAATCGATAAAATATAAAAAGAAAAGGACTTGAAAAAACCTTCGACTTAGGCCATTATTCGACTTAAACAAGGTTGACTGTAATGACCATACCTCCTGTCCAACTTGTCGCTGGCATAATTGTAAGAAGATGCTCGCGCACTGGTGATATCAGTGGTCCCAACTTGGCATGACTATTAGCAAGATTTATCCAGCGTGAACTCCATGTACCTACACAGCATTTTGCAAAGGCAGTTCGCAATGGACTCGCGCACAGCAGCTGGGTCAGAGCGAGCTCGCTACGCCCGCAGCTCGGCGCTCGCGCGCTGTGTTCGCGAGTCCACTGCTTTTTGTGTGCATGTCCTCAAATCATAGTGAGCTGCCTGTGCAAAAGGCTAGTACCTACAGGGAAACCTCGATATAATAAGCTTGCTTACATTGAGGTACAGCTTTTAATGACATGAATTCAGTGGTCCTGATTTTCCTTTACTACGATTAGCTGATCCCTTTTTTTAAAGCACATTTTCAATGTGGTACCCATTGTAGTGAGGTAAAATCGGTGGTTATGATGACTTTGTTATAACGGACATTTCCTGTACTTGAAATTTGTGATCTGGCAGAAAAAAAAAAAAGGAATGCACTAATCGTCCACTGCGTTGAGATCGTATGCCAGGACACTTTGTTGGGGTCGCCCCACTTACATTCAGGAATTAAGGCACCGCATGATGTTCAGGCACACGAAAAAGAGTGAATTAAAGAATTGTTGCTTTTTTGGTTGCAGCAGATCTGGTCGAAGTCAGTACTACTGATATTATAGCGAAATTAGATATTGTGCAGGTCTGTTTGGGGGACAGCTTATCATAACATGCACTCTGATTGCAAAAACAGAAGTGAGCATTTCTGCATTTTTCAGAATCTTTCCTCATGCACCGGTGGACTACTGTACGATTGATCTCATCCTTAGAAACTATTATTATATCAGGTGTACAAAGGTCAACTCATTTTTCTTGTTTTGTTTTTTGCACAAACTCCACATGACTGTATATGTGAGTGTATATGAAATGAAATGAGAGGTAAATATTCAATATCTTCAGCTGGCCTGAAGAGGCAAATGGCTTCTACGTTTATGAAAAACAAAAACACTGTCTTTGTTATGTGTTACGTCTTGTCATATCTGTGTGAAACCGGTAAGATCTTTTCCCCCCTTTCTGTTCAAAGTCTTGCGGTGTGCTAGATCTGGGAGAAGGGGTGGGTGGGGGGGGGGGGGGGGGGGGGGGAAGGGGGGGGGTGTCTGGTTTCACAAACACATCCGTATATCTCTTGTGTGTGCCCAACCTCCGGTTCGTTCTCCTGCGGAGAATATGTAGTTGTTTCACGATGGGTCCAATATGATCAATGTCAGAAAGGAGATTTTTCTCTTGGCATCAATATGTGTAATACCACAAGACAGGTGAAGAATCATGTCGTCATGGATTTATCATTATTTGTTTATCCTTTTTCTTTCATACCATTTTTTTTTGGGGGGGTGGGGGGTGGGGGGGAGGGAGTTGATTGTTAAGATTTTGACAAATATTTATGTACATGTATCACTGGCCATTTTAAGGTGAAGACCTGGGTCCATTTCATAAAAGATGGTAGGATAGCAACTCTTGCTGGAATGGCAACTTCCCATAGCAACAGCCAGTCAGGAAGCTTGATTCTTGTCGTTACCATGACAATTGCCATTCCAGCAAGATTTGCTATCATATCAACTTCTTATGAAATGGGGACCCTGTAGTTTTTAACTGATTCCTGTCCAGGTTTTTGATGTCTCTTACCCACTCCGTTGTACCAGTACTCACCACACACCTGCCTGACTGTGTGTGTTTATACAGCAGTGAGGCACAGAATTGTTTCAGTGAAAGTGCATGGAGTTTGGAGGGAGACGCTTCAAGTTTCTAAAATAAATTTCAGGTCACCTTGCAAGTCTTAAGCTCATGGCAGCAATATCAAAATAACAAAGACACTGCTATGAAGATCAAGTTAAAGCCCAACACATATTTTTGCTAGTATACACATGTAACTCCACCACAGCTGTGAGAAAGCAAGAAAACCTCTCCATTTGCACACACTGTTTGCTACACAAAGTGTATCTGTCAACTGAAACCACGGTGCAAGGTCTCTATGTAATGCTATGATACATATGTTTTTTTCTGTACTGTACACATGAATACCAAAGCTCAAATAATTATACACATTATCCATCTGCTCATAAAGTCTAATCTTCTGGTAATCATTTTTTTTTCTCTCTATGGAATCAAAATATTTTTAATAAGGCTCTTGACTCTCTATACACATAAGGAAATCTCAGTGTGGCTTTTCACCAAAGTAACTGGATATTTCATTTATGAATTTTTATCACGTGGTGAACAAAAATGGAGGGGAAAAAAAAGAAAATGTTTAGGAAAAACTCTTTTGATATTCAGGGTGCGGAGCATTTGGTGTTTTTGCAACAACTCCCAACATAAACAACTTCTGTGGTCTTTATCGACTCATTTCATGCTGTAAGGTGCTAGTAGATTAGCAGTGTGGGGAATGTAGTGCATTCCAAAACAGAGATAATACTTTTCCTTTCCTGTTCTCCTTGAAAATGCTGAACTGAAACAAGTGTTGGCACAGTACTTTACTATTGGAGACCCACAAGCGTTAAATGCCGCACAAGCCACAGAATTCAAGTCTGTTGCACCGCATATCATGGTGCAATTTTATTCGTAACAAATGAGAAGTACATTTCACTGCAATACTTCAACTTGCCATGATTTTCATTAGGGTCGTTTTTATTTCAGGGTAATACATTTCCTCTTTCACAACTTTATTTTTATACTCTTTAGATTTGTTTGCCATGTATCCCGTCTGTTTTGTCGTGTTCTTTTATTTCAATCATACATTATTTATACATGTAAATGAAATATTTCAATAAATACTATAAAGTTCATGAAACTATGGTAAGCTTTGGTCTGAATATATCTGAGTCTTTGTGCATTGCATAACAGGGTTTTATTTCATTTTTTATTTTGGTACACTGTATACATGTAAATATCTTTTTAAAACTATTTGCACTTCACAAGCTTTCAAGAGTCTATTGCACTCTGTATGTCAAGCACATGTCCTTGAACAACCATTCGATTTTCATCATTTTACACCCAAACTTTAAAAAAAAAGAAGCAAAAGGCTGTACATGCCAGATATTGAGTGCCATCATGGCTTAAAACGGCTCTGTGGTTCTCACAAAATGACTTGTAGCCAG
The DNA here is from genome assembly GCF_040938485.1 of Diadema antillarum. Classification (NCBI taxonomy): domain Eukaryota; kingdom Metazoa; phylum Echinodermata; class Echinoidea; order Diadematoida; family Diadematidae; genus Diadema; species Diadema antillarum. The sequence continues at coordinate 1,024,184 of NW_027270918.1, forward strand.
AATTCTGTGAAACACATGATGCAATATCATGGCAGAACGTGAAAATGTACTCAAACACCTGGATGGTAATCTCACATGCTAAGCAAACAAGGAATTACAAATGTATCACTACATTGTACATGTACTACATCGAAACATGCCTTTGTGCAAACAGCAGTCTGGAAGACACTGGGATAGCATTATTACATCCCGTGCACCACAAATGATGCAGAATAACACCTTGTTAGTGCAATACAGTATCACACATGATGAGTGGCAAAAAGGGTGAACGAGTTGTGGATAGCACAAACGATAGGGGGACCAGGAAAACTACTGTCTACGCCAAATATTTCGTGAGGTTTTCACAGAGACTCCAACCCCAAGCACCTTCTGATCTGGAGATTCTCCCGCCCGAAACCCCTAGCAAACGGGAGACTCCAAGTTGATGTGTGCGAAGCGCGAAGTTCCTAGGATTCTAGATGTTCTTTGGTGCTATCTAAGGCTTATTTTTTTCAACATACGATAGAAATAAGTAAGAAATCCTTTTCACCGGGAGACACAGAGCCAGGGCGGGAGAAATCAAATCTCAAACGGGAGAACGGGAGATTGTGCAAAAATGGGCTTTCGGCGGGAGATCTCCCGTCGAAAACGGGAGAGTTGGAGTCTCTGTTTTCATTTTCATGAATTTCGCGAGTCGTGTGCTATACAGTAAATTTGAAAACACCCAAAAATATTAAGCTCTCATCCCAATATGAATGTGACGTGCACGCATACATTTCTATGTTTAGTACTGTACTCCACAATCGCGAATTTAACCACTCGCGAAATAGTCAGGAAGTCCCGATTCGCAAAAAATTAGACTTGCTATATATATGACATGTACAGTAGTCTTCAAACATATGCAGTGGGAACTTGGTACATGTATACATGTACAAAGGTGCCTGGAGGATACAGACTTTAGGATTTTTTTTGTTGCAATTTATGAAGGGAACTTTTTTACATCATCAGTGGAAAGAATGCATAAAACAAGGGAAGTTTGGTACATCTGGATCACAAAGAAAAGAGTGCTGTATAGCACCATCAGATCTCTTTATACCAGATTTACATTGTACACTACTATTGAGATAACACAACTTGCACTTCCCAATTCAAATTATGTCAGCGGGCTTTCGGCAAGTTTTATTTACGGCAAAAGCATGAATAAAACTTGTCCTCGTTCCAATCTGCAGTTGTCTTTCAATCAAAAATATTCCTCTGATTCGATCAGATGATAGGAATAACTGAAGACACTGAAATCTCTGTTTAACATGACTCCAAATCTGAAGAACATTGCCGTTATGAATCCATCCCCTCTGCAAGGCCCCTAGGGGATGGATTCTGATACAGTGTAACAACTTCTGTACAGTTAGTCCCCCAATGGTGGTCTGATAAAATTCTGCTGCTTCGTAGAAGTGCTCCTAAAAAGTGATCTTGTATTGTCCATCTTCCCTGGCGATCAAGAGATGCCAACTGCCACTTAATAATAACAGTCTTTGTATTTTGTACATGTAGCCCTACTCTGTGTTTTGTTTTTGTTTTTCGGGGGGGGGGGTGCAAAAATATATGTACTGCAGGTTTTGTGAAAAATCCTGATTTTTCCAAAATGTATTACTGCCAACATCTATTGCAGGAGAGGTAAAAATACTATTTTTTCACCAAAAATACAACATTTCAGCCCTTAGAATGCTGCAATGCTGTTTATAGGGTTGGCATCCATGATGTTAGCCTAAATCGTTATAAATCTAACAGTAGTGCACCAACTTATGACATGCATGATAAGAAATTCTTTTCCCCAAATCAAATCATTGCTACATTATATGTTTGAAATCACACTACAATATATACATCATGTCAGATAGGATATTATTAAGTCAGGACTGAGCAAGGAATGACTAATAATTTTGATCTGATTAGCTAGCTAATACTGTCACAGAACTGCACGACAACTTTCAGAGTTACTACAAGAGCTCGTAACAGCTCCGGAATGTTCATGTTCATGGGTGTATGCAAAGGGGGGTCGGGAGGGTCGTACGACCCCCCAAATTTTCAAAAGGTCCACTTTTTGTAAAAGACATTTTTGTTTTTTGAGAGCTTTTTACCCTCGGTGTTCCAGCAAATTGTCAAAAACCTTGTAAATTTCGTAACTTAGTTTTAATATGCCATACCTTATTTCTAAGTCGCACTGCCATGCCAAAAAAGTCACTTTTATATGCAAAAAAATGCCCCATTTTAAGATATAAAATTCAAAAACTCCCTACTGTGGGAGGGGGGACACCCCGCTCCCACACCTTCCCCCGCTCGGTCACTCCACTCCCTTGCAAAGGTAAGGGGCAAAAAATTTTGATTACGACCCCCCAGAAAAAATCCTGGATACACCCCTGATGTTTGCCTCGGTGTCTCAGCAAATTGTAAGAGCACACCAGAAATTTGCTCCCATTGAATAAACATGATAGAATGGTGCTCGAAGGAGGTAAGTTTGGCATTGACATCGCAATTATGGTTTGATAATTTTGTGAGATCAAGAGCCTTGCACTTGTCATTATGAAGAAGACTACTTGCCTTGGTTAAAGCTGGGTTTTCTAGTATGTATATACTATATACAAAGCCCTGAGTAGAATTGTGCACAAGAATTCAGAATATGTTTAAGAATAAAACCAGTGCATACCAAAGCATTGCAAATCATAAATTTATGAACCTTTATAATTTCTACAATACCGTAAAAGTGGAAATTTTTGCAAATTTGGTGCAATAGGAATCTCACGCGAGTACAAGAACATGCGTTTTGTTGTTTTTTTTTTGCTCGTTGTATGCAACACAATTTTATATTTTGATTCTACAAAATTCTTCTTACCTGGCTGAGTGCAAAAAATTCCTCATGCAAAAAATTTCCGCTTTTACAGTATCAAATATTATACTATATTCCACACACCCACACGCAAACAAACACATGTTCATATGTATATAATTATACTTTATATATACAGAGAGAAATATACAAACATATATGCATACATAAATACACACTGCATCAAACTTAGTTCCTGCTAATCAGTATTTGCTGTAGTTACATACTGTGACAAAGGAAATATTATATATTTCATATAATGGAAAGGATAAATATTATTTCTGACTGGAATAAATCAGACATGAAGAAGGAGTGAAGGCAAGACCATTAAGTTAATTGCAGATTAACAATAAATCTCTACCAACATCACACCCATCAAAAATCAAGAAAATTAAATTAATGCAAAGGAGCGAGACATCAAAATTATACTTGGGCTCCATCTCTATTTTGGTTTGAAAAAACTGTGCAAGGTGCTGGTGCCCGGTCCCGAATTATCTGTGCCTGGTCTTGCCTTCTTTGTGCCGTTCTTCGAACCGGGCGGTCTACCCCTTTTCTTCCCGATCCTGATTGGGGGTGCAGGCCTGGGCTTGGAATCGGTTGCACCAGCGGACGCAGATGTCCTGGCCCCGGCTCTCTCGCTCTCTTGCAGTTCCAGGGCTACGTGATAGTCCACATGCTCGGGGTAGTCCCATACAGGGACTATCTCGTGGCACTTTTCACACCGGATCTCATCTTCGGTCGGCTGAGTGCGTTCCGCAGCTGTCCTGTTCTTAGATGCTGCAGGGCCGCAATCCTCCTGGATTTGGAAACTGGCACTGTTTTGCTTGCTGTTCAGATCAGTCAAACTTTTGCCTGAGCAAGCTTCTGAAATATTGCATCGACTGTGATGAATGCTGGCAGAACTTCGAACATTATTTTCTAAATATTTCCTTCCATCCGCAAAGTCATCATCACTTGATAAGTCCATGGGTTCTGGGGGTTCCTGATATCTCGTTTTGATTTCGTCTGCTCCAGCACAGTTAGCCTCCGTAAGACACCCCTGGGGATTTGACAGGGCATCTGTAGTTGCAACCTTGCTGATATCCTGGGAAACACAATTTCCATGTCTCGTGCTCTCCTTACGAGCCTTCTCCCTTTCTTGCTTCTGCTTGAATCTGGCGAAAAATGACTTCCCTTTGATGGGCTCATCTTCATGAGATACCTTGTCTCCCGATGTGACGTTTCTATCGCAAAGACTGTTGGTTTGCACCAAGTCTCCCCTAACCCTGCTCTTATCCACATTCAAATCTGACACTTTGTTTGCCATGCCAAGACGCTCACCCCTTTCACCATCATTGCTCTTCATACTGCACTCCTTGGAATTATGTTTTGTTTTGCCATCACTGCTATCAATCCCTTGATCCGTCCGTGGCGAGAAGAATGTCTTAATGCTGCCTCGCCTCGGGCTTGCAGGCTTCTTTCCCTGCAATGTTTCCCCGGCTGCATCCCTGGGAATCTCCATCTCCCCCTCCCTGTCTTCTGGCTTGGGCTGGGTGAGGAACCTTTCGATGGAGCTCCGTTTCCTTGATGATGCTTTTGACGCGGTTCCCTTCGCTTCTTCTAGTTGATCACTTGACCTGCTTGGAACTGCTTTCAGGAAGGCATCAATGGATGCGGCTGCAGATTTTGAGCCGTGCAGGTCAACAAACTTTGATGCTGAGATCCCCAGGCATATAATGGCAGGTGACCTAAAATGTATTAAAAGACAGGAAAGGAAGATCGCATACTGCCAATTGTCAGCTGCAAGCACAGAATATTTTACAGCATGGAATTTGTCACAAAATTTGCTGTCGACTGAACCATCACAGAAACAACAACATGCATAATTTTTACGAGTGTTTAAATAGATTTTGTATTGAACCACTCATCTGCAACAGTACAAAACACAGCAAAGTTAACTGAAATTGACTCATATTGTGTAAACGTTTTTACTGCTATGGTATCATTAGAAGTTTTGAAACTTCTAGGAACACGGGGCAATAATGCAATTCAACCAGTGAACTTCTCGCAAGCATGATCATTAGTTCAGTAGTGATAATTCTACACTCAATTATGTGCCAAAACTTCAATTACTTTTAGCATTTTGAGTGCAAAATGAGAATTACAGGGTTGAAAGCAGATAAGCTGCTGATGTTTCACAATGAAATAATTATGTATTGTGAGACTTTGGATACAGTTCGACCTTTCCTATCCTGACATGTCCGGACCGGCGTTCATCTGGATAAGGGATTTGGGTAGTTAATGTCTAAATGCATGTTATTTAGATAAAAATTATGTTGGGAATAATTTGTGAGTTCATGCAGGAATTTTGTCTGAGTTTGGAATCCCCCTTTTCCCTGTGATTATAGATTGAAAAACAAAAAACAAAAACAAAACAAAACAAAACAAAAATCACGGTAAGATCGTATCTGGATCATGGAGAGATCCGGATAAAGGGAGGCTAGATAGGAGAGGTCAGACTGCAAGAGTCCAATTCAGCTCTACAATATAACTTGATCAGACAACAAAATATCACAAATGCCTCAATGCCCCTCCAGTTATTTTCTTAGAACCATATTTTTCGGACATTATTCGTTCAAGGAGCCCCCGAGGAAGAGGTCCCCCCCCCCACACACACACACATACACATACACACACACTCACCATGCCGCCTGGTGATTACCCGCCTGGTTGAGGTTCTGAATGACCATGTAGCAGTCTCTAGCGATGGCCTCACTGCTGATGTGGCAGATGGCACACGAGCGACTGGCGGTAGTGGGAGGAGTGCCTGCCTGCCGCACATAAACTGCCAGGTGTTTGGCTCTGCGGTCATTCTGGATGGGCAATGTTATTGAATTGGAGTTTTAAAGGGATCGTATAGTTTTGGTTGAGACCTAACTTCAGGTTTCTAACATCTTTGGGTGAGATAATGAGAAAAATCTTATGAATTATGAAAGAGCATGAAATTCCAATTCAGCGTTTATTTGATGAAAATTGGTTTTGAAATGGCCGAGATACGCAAAATAGAGCAATCCTAATAAAAGGGCCCACCTTTTACCATGACCTCTTTATCTTACTTTGCTTTTTGATGTCTCAGCTATTCCAAAACCGATTTTCATCAAATAAACTTTGAATCCATCTTAGAATGGCATGCTCTGTACTATTTCACAAGTGGTTTCTTGGTATCTCACAAAAGGTTAAAAGCCGAATCATCGCCTCAACCAATACTGTACCATCCCTTCAAGAAATACACAGCTTTAAATACATTAAATTGAAATTCTGCAAATTCAGTCATGCTTCAGTAATACAGTGCTACCATACCCTCAGTTATGTTTATGTTTTTCTTTGAAACTACGGATTTTGACTGTCAATGACCTTCAAACGTCCAGATATGTAAATAACCGCAATGGCTTTTTAGAGCTGGCGCTCTTGAGAATATGTATCTAAAGCTTTGCTTTTTGGCAAAACTCTGGTGTCTCTATGTGTGTGCATGGGTGTGCATTTGTAAGTCTGCCTTTCTGTCTTTTTGACAGAACAAATGCAGCCTACGCATTTACACAGGGTGTGAAGTTGAATTGTATTTAAAAGACACTGGCACTTCTGATTGTAATTTGGGAAACTATCAGGATAGAGGAAATATGGTTCCCTGTCAATACTTACCAGTTCTTCCTCTCTTTGTAATCTGTGTTCCACTTCTTCAGCAAGGGATCTCAACCAGTACTTGACCTATTCATGGATTGAAAGTATGGTAACAAGAAACCTTACATGAGAACCTATATACATCTCTTGATTGCTTCAATTTTCCTTTCTTGTTTTTTTCTCAAAAAAAAAAGAAAGAAATTGTACACAAAAACCATCATGACCCTTTCTATGTAAAAATATCCTAAAGTTTTCGCAAAGCATAGTTTTTGTCTTTCCTATGTTTATGGCCACGCTTCTCAACTGGTGGTCCATGAATCTCTCGCAGAAGGGCCGTAATGTTGACCAAAAAAAAAAAGATAAAAAAAAAAAGATTATTATTAGATCTTACTGGGTCTCAAAAAAATTCCCAGGAGCCAACGTGGGCCTGGAAAAAATTGTTGGAGCTAAAGTGGGCCTCGAAAAAATTTGTAGGAGCCAAAGTTGGTCCTGAAAAAAAAAAAGAACTATAGGAGCCAACATGGGCCTTGAAAAATTTGTAGGAACTAAAGCGGGCCTCTAAAAAATTTGTAGGAGCCAAAGTGGGTCCTAAAAAAAAAATTGTGTAGGAGCCAAAATTGGGCCTCGGCTTATAAAAGGTTGAGAAGTGCCCGTTTATGGCAATGTAAGAATGACTGCCTGTGGCTCACTTTGTCTTTGGTGTCGAGGGCATTTTTGCCAGTGAAGTTCTTGCTGCAACCCGTAGACTTTGGCAGCTGCCGGGGTCTGACTGGCTCGTCATCGACGCCTCTGCATACACCAAACAGCCAGGAACTAAATTGGGAGAGAGAAAACATGACTAGTAATTATTGCAATTAGCAGCACCATTATGCAGCACAAAGATTTTGTTCAATACTTGGACACTCTATTCCTTTTGACTACCCTGTGGATACATCACATTGAACTCCTCAGGCTCAGGATTGGATCCTTTGAATGACCCTCTACAAGTCTTTGACTTACTGAGCATTATCATAGGTAATTTAGGTAATTTGAGTAATTCAAGTAATTCCACTTTTTGAAGGTCTAAAAGGAGTTGGCATCTCGTAAATATTTGAAATGAGAGAATGTGTGAGCAGTGAAGTATTATTTGACACAGATGTGCTCCTTAGTATGTAAACACCTTCTTCATCTGTATGGATGACTACTGAGCAAAGAAAACATTGTATCCTACCCTATATCTAGCAGATATGATATGGAAAGTCAGAATTGATTTAGGGAATTGTACAATCAGAATCAATTCAGAGCACTGTTATGACTTCATAAATTTCCAAATGGGGGAAAACCCCCCCAAAACAATCCGACATTATACAAATGTCTATCTATGCTCCCTTCAAGGCATTATTTACCATTTGCAGATGAAACAAAAACCCAGCTTTAGTGCTTTAAAACAGTTCTAAAATGTGAGATAGGGATAGGAACAACCAATGTAAAAATTATCATCAGTATAATCAGTGTTAAGTATTGTTAGATATTCAAAATGAGAACACTACAATACAATCATTTCAAGAATCAACCGTCTACAGTTATGGTTTATTGAGAAAAATTTGTGATATCTCCTTATATTTTAGGTTTCATTGCGAAAAATTGTATGTGGTAGGACGTTTTGTGATACAACTCACCCGCACATATGCATCAAATGTGATAACTCGAACATTTTTTAAATCACTGCTCCCAAAGGTACACAATACCTTTAATGCGTTCATTGGATGACCACGATATAGAATATAGCAGTGAAATGATGTTTAAAAAAGTACTCTGACTTGTGAGGTCAACAAATGAATATCAGCCTCACATCGTAAAGCAACCCATTTGACAAATGCAGTGCATTTTTTTTTTTTGGTAACGATAATGATATGAAATGAAATGATGACAAAATGTCAATGTCAAAGCCAAACCATACCTTGTGCTATTTCAATATGTAAATGGCAAAATTTATGGCACAAACGAGTTGGAATGCAGGAAACCAGTGTATCAGAAACCTAAGCTAAAACGGAAGAAGTAGTCTCCTTTCATTCTTCCTTACCCTGTTTTATCTCCATATCTCATCTGCAATTGCTTCTCTGTGTACCGCAAAAGGTCACCCATATACTCCACGCCAAGATCCTCTGACAATGAGTGGCCAAGTTTCCCTCCGAGATTCCGACTGCAGGACAACATGTCATCACAGCCACGTTAATCAATCACATAATGTGAAAAATGAAAAATTCACACCCTGAAAAACACTATGCACTCTTGTACATCTTTCCTCCATTTAAACAAAAGTGGAGGAAAGAATAGACCTGCTAAAAAACAACTTCACCCTTTTTTTCACATTTTCTTGATACAAGGTTACTCCTGACAACCAGAAGCATGCCAAAACCTTGTTTAACAATCATGACAACTGGATGCAAGGAATCGCAACATATTTTAAGATTAAAAAATGACTGAAAACTTCCTGCAACCAGATTCTGGAATGGGTAAAAGAGCACGACTATTTTGAATGCAATGGTAAACTACTCTATGGTAGCAGAGCACGACGTTACAAAAATGGAAACAAATACAACAAGACTTACAATTTTCTTACAGGAACTGTTTTGAACACTCCCTCTAGAGCGGCCGGTGGTAGAACTGACTGCCGGTTGGGTTTGTGGAATCCACAAGCAATCTTTGCGAGCATCTAGATGGAATATAAAGTATTTGTGAACTTTACAATATCAGTTATGCTGAAGGAGTCATTAAATGAGGAAATATCACTTCAGGGCCTATTATTCCTCGTGAAGTTTATGGTCAATAGCCATTATCACTGGGGTTTGTAATGCTGCATAGAGAAGTTATGTCTTTTCCTGGCAGATACTTATTTTCATCAGGAGTGATCTGTTCATATACCTGGGGTGCATATAGTAGCGGATTTTCTTTTAGGCTGAAGCAAAGTTCATTGTTGTGTTATGGGAACATGCAGTAAATTCCAGCAGTCAATCCCTTCAAATGCACAAAAGCATCATCAGACTTGTTCTTCAGTCGTATGAAAGGATCTGTCATACAGAAAGCTGTGCTGCAACGCAAAACTTGTTCCTCAGCACAAAAACAAAACAACAAATGCATCCAAAACCAAGGAAGCGTGCAAAGCAAACACGGCAGGCATATTTCTTGTGATTTTGAAACTACATTAAGCAACTTCTATATTGATACGACACTTTGTGTTGATGAGGGGCAGCGTTGATAAAAAGTTATGCAAACAACACCTCTGCTGAGTCCTTACCGTTTCTAGTTCTTTGTTCCAAACGTACCTTGTTGTGAGAGATGCCAGCTGAGCAGTGGAATCCCGTCTCCTTGACAACAGCTGTTCTCATCTCTTCTGCTATCATGGCACCAACAGCCAGTTTTTTCATCTCAACATCATCCGTTTGCAGCCAAGTCTCAAGTCCTCTTCTTCTTACATCTGCAAATAATATCCAAAATACCTTGTTTCTTTTTATATCATGTCACTCTGCTTTAGACATTCCCCCGACACATGAACAGTAAAATAATGCAAAAAAACAAACAAACACAAATTTCGGGGAGGGGGGATCCAGGAATTTCAAAAAGGGGAGGCGCCTTCACAAAATCAATTTTTTTCTTTTCATTTCTTTTGTTTTAACCAAACACAAAGGGGGGCGCGCACCCAGTGTGCCCCCCCCCCCCCCTGGATCTTCCACTGATTTTGAATACAATTCACAGCCCTTTCCATCTTAAAACACACAAAAATGAATCATTCACCAGTAAACTTTCTGCACATGACTAATGACCTCATACACTCTCAAACCAAGATTCAATCAATTTCAGGATCAATGCTAATATCGATCAAAATTTCAACATCAATGTTCGAGGAAAGATGACCCAACAGATGTGTATCTTATTTCCATATCTGCAACTGCTTGTCCATGCAAAACAAAATAAAAAAAAAAAAAGATTTCAATCAAACAAAGCTGAACAAAAAGATGATGAAATAATTCCTCCATGTTCAATGTGTGTGACAAACTTTTGCCATTGCAATATTTTTAAATGAACAGAAAGATGTGTAATACATTGTAACACCAGAAAACAAAATGCTTGCCCGTGTAAGACCAACTTCAGACTTGAAAAAAATGGCACACATCTACAAATCTCCTGCTGCCTATATGGTGGTTGTTGGTATGAAAGCAACATTGATCTGGAAGAGGACATCTGCCTCACCTTCAATGTCGACCCCATCTTCAGCAGTGTCGTGGCCTTTGATAAATGTCTGTGGGAGACTGGACGTTTCAATGCCCTGACCTTCCCCCATGCACGACAGCCTCTCCTGTACCTCCTCCGTGACATCCACGTAGGCCTCATCCACGCTTGCCCTCTCCACACTCTTGCTGTACTTGCACAGGACCGTGATCACTTCTGCCCCTGCTTCACGATACCTGCAGAATAAAAAAAGTGGTGGATAGGGAGGGTGGGTGAAGATAATACCTGTATGTTAGGGTACAGCGTGTGGGCGTGTGACAGCTTTCACAGTTTTAAAAAGAGGCTGCAAACGTGCCCATCCACACAAATTTAAACAGCTAACAAATCAGGATGGAGCAGGACAGTCACTGTTAATGTTCAACTCTCCATCCTGTAATAAGCCATATCCAGAATCAAAAGCTCACAGCTATCATGTCAGTCAAGAAACAATTTGGCTTCTTCCTTCCACTATGAGTACTCCATCAAGTATTTGGTTCTGCTCCCTTACACCTCTAACTCAGCAAAAATTTTTCACTCATTCTGATGTTCATGTAGGTTCTCCTTGACTGGCAACTGTTTCTGATTAGCTGTCGCTAAATCTTCACTGAAGCTACATTTTCGACAACTTTGGCATTAGATAAGGCATCACGCAGAAACTATTCTCTAGATTTTGATCTATGTCTGCTATGTCAGTATTTCATCATTTACTCTTGTCCAACTTGTGAGCATCTATCTATTCCTTTTAAAGGGTTGTTTAACACATAATCTCATTTTCTTATCAACTGCAAACACAGTGACTCAAAAGTGTAGTACTGTAAAACATGATATATTCGCGGCATGAATTTTTCGCAAATTTGAGCCAACAGCCTTTTTTTGCAGCATGAAATTTTCGCAAACTGTCACTGGCATTCAATTCATATAGTGTAGACAAGAACTTTCGCATGCATTTTAATATCGCGAATCTTGGTGCTCGCTAAATTCGTGCAATTAAATGCACACGAACATTCCTCATTACAGCATGCTTCAATCTATTCTGCAATATTATTTCATTAAGAAATATTTTTGTATCATCACAAACAATCACTGATGATACACTGTAATTCTTTCAATCAGCTCCTTAACAGAGAGAAGGAGAAATTATAGCAAGAAGAAAAGAATCAAGAATGCTATAATTTGTCAATTTGATATCTGCAATTATGTGTACATATAATGCAAAACTCACCTAGTCAGGTCTGCTTTCCCTCTACTCTCTGGCACTTTCACAAGCTGGATGTCGGGACACTTTTGACGCGCCTCATCCCCGCGCATCTGACGGGTCACGCCAAATTTCCGGGCCTCGTAACTCACTGCAATAATCCTGTCACAAGGAGCAAACTTACAGTAGACATCACTAACATTAAATACATTCGACATTTCATAGAAACCTTACACTAAACCTCATTAATCAGTTGGTATGACAAACACTTACACATGGCACACATATAAGACTTCAGCATTCGCTACACACAGTGTAGTCTACATACTTATTTGTGTTTTCGTCTTTTTTTTTTCTACCTAACGGTTAACACTAACAGTTAGACACTACTACAGTATACATAAATGTACATGTCATGTGAGTGCTCAATTAATATGCCTTTAACGTTAGCTCCTCAGATTCATCCACCCATCTCCCCCCCCCCAAAAAAAAAAAAAGAAATAAAAGTGATAAAACCAATAAACATAAAAACAGATAGAGTAATGCACCTATCAATTGTAAGACCCACTAGGTGACCCCCGGGAGATGTCAGTCATGGTCAAAGGAGAGTCCACTTCTCATTACCATGTACAAACCCTCCGTCGCCACTTTGGACTCACCATTCAATGAATTATACGCACCCTCCGTCGCAATTTGGACTTACCTCCACAAAATTTGACTTTCCATCTTACGCACATCGGGTTTTGGAGGTTTCTTGATGTCTGTAACTTGTGTCTTCTTTATTTTCACTTGCTACTAATTAAAATCAACAGAAAATTTTGACCTTAAAATATAACAAAATTATAACAGTAGTTTTGATATGTAAAAATATCCCTCGTAAATATTCATTGTTGAACATTTTCCCCCTCCAAATTCAAATTCGTCGTTCCAGTACATACGGATCGTGCAGTGCATGCGCATGAATATGTGCTGCTGCACGGTTACAACTAATGTGCATGCGCATGCATATTGTACGTTGCGCTATAGCGGGACTATTTTTTTTTGTAGTGAGTGGCGCTGGCAGTAGTATCGTACAAATACCACTGCACCCGACTGTACTGCATGCACCGTTATTATTATATTATACATATTGGCAATGAAGCGATTATTAAAAGCTTTTTTAGTTGATTTTTTAGTTGATGGGTGAAAAACCGGGCCGAACGCCGTGCGTTTTCAATGCCAAACCAGCAGCAATCGCAACCGCACGGCACTGCCACACAAAATACTTGTACAAGTTTTCAAAGTAGCAATCGTGAATAGGTAGGCCTACTACTATTGTATGTTGTAGGCCTAGACTATAACACCAAGGTATTACCATACTGTCAATAGTGTAGTAAAAACAAAATATAACGGGGATCTATCTAGATGTCTAACGTGACGTTACGAGTACGTTACTGTAGCACTACAATTAGAATCTAGAATCTACACGTCTTTTAGTTTTAACAATGTGATGTTGGCGATTGGAATTGACGACACCAACTTCAACGCGTGGGACTATACCATTGTTCGGCATTCTTGGATCTTAATTTGGATGTAAATACATTAGTTCTCACCCGCCACCTTTCCAGGCATTATACTGGACAACTGCGGAAGGCTTTCCTTTGATGTGAGGATTATGTCGCTGCTCAACCTGCACGTAAAAGCAATCCATGTCAATCAGGATCACTACCCGAGGTTCTCGAGCCATCTTTCGACGTTTCGTAACTTCAATCTTGATTGAAATTGCCGCGGCGCGCGCTCCTTGTTCATAGCGCGCGCTGGTTCATCGGGGTACCGCCGCGCCGCATCAATGCGAATGTGCTTTACGAGCAACTCCCCCCCCCCCCCCCCCCCCCACCCCCCCAACTCGGATCGGCCCCAAGAGGGACGAAACCGCTCAACCGAACCTTGCGCATACTAGCAGTATAGAAAAGTAGCATCCATAACAACTGATTAATAGAGGCATATCGCTTTATTATTGTGGAGTTTTAAGTCAAAAATTAGTACAAATTGTACGTGCGTAGTGCGTGATGCGAGGGTATAACTCCTTATTTGGACCGTTATTGGTTTCTTCAACTTTCGCAGCTGCTGTTTCTGCGCTCATTTATTCATATCATTAAGACATCTGTAATCTATTGTTATATGTTCTATTAAAACCTTGTTGTAGAGACATGACGTACTATACCACATTATACTTCAGTTGCAATTGCTGATATTGACACCTTTTCGCTCGTTTCTTCTTCCTTCTTGATTTTGCTGTTTTATGTTCCTCTTTGATGATATATAGGGCCTCTACTTAGGTCCGCCTTTGCTATGCTTGCACACACACATGCATCCACACCCGCAAACATACCCACATAAGATAATCATACAGACATGCATATGTATGTATACCGTGTAAGTATGTATGTATGCATGCATGCATTGCATGTATGTATATATCTCTCTCTCTCACTCCACTTTTCTACATGGTTCAAAAAAGTAAGCTGTAAGCTGTAAAATGAGACATTAGTTTGTTAAAATTGGACCATCCGATATCCCATTCAAAAAATTGAAATGAGAGAGTTCGAAGGTGCAGTTTCATAGAAAAGGTAGAAATGAAGAGTTTGTTTGCAAAAACCGATGAGTCCATTTTTGAAGATTTTGAAGTACGGTCTCTGTCATAAAGTACAAAATAATACCTTTTAAATGATATATTGGTCACTACTTTATATTGAAGTTATGGTCAAAAGAAGCAAAAATTGTCTCATTATTCTCTTTATTTTTCTTCATCTTTAATCGCAAATATCTGCACTTGGCAAATATGGACTTATCGGTTTTTGCAAACAAACTCTTCAAATGTAGATTAAAGAGTATATGACTTGGGTATGCTGTGCAGAAGTATCAATGAAAATGTATTCTATTTCCTAGTGAGGGCATGCCTGTATAAAAATGAATGAATGACTGAGTAAATAAATGAATGAATGAATAAATGAATTAATAAATGAATGAATGAATGAATGAATGAATGAATGAATGAATGAATGAATGAATGAATGAATGAATGAATGAATGAATGAATGAATGAATGAATAAATAAATAAATACATTAATCAATTAATAAAAATTGTTTTAAAAAATCGGTTTTGTTTCAAGCTGCCATGTTTTGACAGTATCCACATGTAGGTGGAAAAAAAGATCGGTCAACCCTAATGCAGAGACTCCAACCCCAAGCACCTTCTGATCTGGAAATTCTCCCGCCCGAAACCCCTAGCAAACGGGAGACTCCAAGATGATGTGTGCGAAGTGCGAAGTTCCTAGGGTTCTAGATGTTCGCTGGTGCTATCTAAGGCTTATTTTTTCAACATACGATAGCAATAAGTAAGAAATCCTTTCCAACGGGAGACACAGAGCCAGGGCGGGAGAAATCAAATCTCAAGCGGGAGAACGGGAGATTTTGCAAAAATGGGTTTTCGGCGGGAGATCTCCCGTCGGAAACGGGAGAGTTGGAGTCTCTGCTAATGACATGTATTTTGGTCCATTACAGTGAATCCCAATCTGCGACATTTTGTAGGTTTTGAGCTGGGCGGTCACATATACTGTATAATATAAATATACATAACAGTACACAGTATATACTTTGTTCATGAAATAAAAATACAGTACTCGTATATATATGCATATCAAAATGCTCTCGTTGAAATGTATGATCTAGCTGCTTTGCAAAGCTATGAGAATTTAACATTTGTTTCCTCTCAGCAGATATAGGGTACAGTAATAACAAAAACTTTGAAAAAAAAAAATCCTCTCATTCCTCATGAAAGATAAAAATGAAAAAGAAAGAAAGAAAAAAGAAGGCACTTCAATGTTTCTGGCCAAGTTTGTCCAAATCAACTTCCTGGCCTGAACCATTGTACTATGCTATAATCAGACATTTTTTTGTGAGTTGATAATTTTTGCATATTTTAGGCCCCTATATCATTTTGCAATAATGATAATAATAATAATAATAATAATAATAATAATAATAATAATAATAATAATAATAATAATAATAGTAATAATAATAATAATAATAATAATGATAATAATAATAATAATAATAATAATAATAATAATTATTATTATTATTATTATTATTACTATTACTATTACTATTATTATCATTATCATCATTATTATTATCACTGTTGTTCAAAAGAGAGAGTGACTTGTCAAACAAACTGCTTTATTATGCAAAGTAAAGCTGTGTTAAATTGCCACAGTGGTACTGCTAGTAGGTAGACTATGCCAGAGACTGTTATCAATAATCATGTCTATGGCATTGGGGCTCTTTTACTGTATATACTAGCAGTAATAGCTACTTGATATTACAATGCTAATGTGCTGGTCTGGGACAGTGCATGCAGGGCATACAGTATTTTTGTTTTCATTTTTGCCAATATTTTCGTAATAGTGGACCTTTTTTGCCACATTTGAGGTAGAAACTTCAGCGTACGCAATATACATGTAAATGTATCATTTTTACTGACAGTCTAAATGCAAAATAAAGATAAAATTTAAACGGTACAATGAACACATAAATACACTCATTTTATGGCACTCCTGACTGCACAATTTATTGTCTGATGGTTATTATGGATTCTCAGCTATATACATTACTCTGTACAACCATACATGGTGATAATGTGACGCATGGTGATGTGTATGACTTCCTACTTAAATCTTTTCTGTGCCAGCAACTTTGGACAGTGTGTAACACTGCAGTGCAGTTTTCTGTGTCCATTGGCAAATGGTTCGCATCACAATAGTTACCATGTGCGAAGGTGTACTGACACTGCCACACCTCAAACAAATCCGCAAAGCTACTACCAGTGATGATTGGCGGATGCTGGGAGAATCATTAGATAATGAAAATCTCTTTCACACCAGCAAAACGGCAATAAAAAAAGTTATTTCAAGAGATCGAATCAAAAGAGATAGAGTGACATCTATGGCCTTCTACACTGCAAGCAATTCTGCCATCTACAAGCAGTACTCATGACTTGGTTAATGTTTAGCATTACTACAATAAATACAGTTTCAAATATGATTTCATCCTTGATCATAAACAGAGGAAAACAAGCACAACTGAAATGACATGAAAAAAATGTTCATACCTAATAGTATATGACTTACAGCTTTCTTCTTTTTTTTTTCCTTTTTACCTCTTTCCAGATAAAACAACTATGAAAGGAATCATTCTAAAAGAAATTCTTAAAAAAAAAAATTGTCACAAAAAAAATGTGAAAGAAAAGACGATTGTGCTATCATCAGCTCACATCTGTCTCACAAACGAAATGTGGCATCTCATATCTACACTTTCTATCCCTTCCCTAATTGCAAACAGGAAATAATCTGGAATATCTGTATACAAGTTCAACATGGAACACTGTCATATGGATAGACAATATTGATACATGTACTTCTCTTTTACTACAAGTTTTATCTGCAGTGCATACAATGCATCAACTAAGTCTGTACATATCTACATTCTCTACTTGCTGATAAAAAATAATGCCATATTGCCAATAATATGTGTATCTAATGTCTTTAAAACTAGAGAAAATATACTTCATCATACCAAACATCTTTCTTGGTATTGCATGTTCTTCAAATCCTCTCATATTGAGCTCTTTCATTCCCTTGATTGCATAAGATGTTGCATTTAAATTTGTAAAAATGATCATCAAACATTTGATTCTGCAGACGTTATCATGATTAACACTCGGATTTTCCTCAATTTGAGATCCTTGCATAAAGTCTTTACTTCATCACTCACAAATGTACCAAAAAAACAACAACACATAAAACTGAAAAACATTTTCTTCCTGTGCCCTCCAAGGAATCTCACAGTACAAGGTCTGAACTTCATTGCTGATAAAATAAGTCGCATTAAAATAAATTACATGATCCTGTGATCCTTTACGTGTAAAGAAAACAAATACTTCATTAGTGAAATAAGTATACTATGATATGTACAAAAATTTACAACTGTTCACCTTCCAGCATCAAAAAGAACCCTGCAATAGACAAAGTAGCCCAAAAGAAAATTAAGTCAGATGATCATGGGATTCTGCACACATTACAGTATGTGAAGAAATCCCTGGAGGTTGAGCCTCTGAACAGGGCAAGAACAAATATACGTATTGTACCGCCATTTGTCCTCCAGAACTCTGGCTGCAAAAATGTGAATAAAGCCCTGTCACGTATTACATGGCACTGCCTTGTACAGTAATAGTATACAAAAAACACTCTGCAAATGAATATCACAACATACAGTGCCCCCACTGTCACTGCCTTCATGTCAATGCTAGGATACTACAATAATCAAGCGAGCACATGCTATCATACACAACATATAGCTTGAACAGTCTTGGGACATACAGTAGTTGGTGGCCCCATTTTACCTCCTTTGTAAACAATATAGTACAGAATCACTGTACATGTATATCATACCTGTCCATACAATGGATTTTGTTGGGAAATTCATAGACACTGGACTCCTCTCCAATTGCTTAAAAAAAAAAAAAAAAGAACAAGTGCAAGAAGCAACTTGTGGCAGTCCACAAGCTGAATCTTTACCATCATTGTTCTTTCATACAGCAGCACTCCAGTGCAAGAAAGTGATCTCAACACATTTCAAAAAGTGTGGCATCAGCATGTGCATCACAAGCATCCGCTGTACGTCGGCAGCATCCATGATTAGGAGCAAAGCATTCTACAACGCAATGTCTTCTTCCCAGAGGGAGTACAATGTAGCTCTTTGTTTAGATCAGCCGCAGATGGGTAGATGCATGAACATCGTGTCCCCATTGGTCCATATATATTTTTTTCTTTTCCCCAGAAGACTTCTATATTCACTCCACGGTGAGTTCAAACATTTCAATGTCGTCAAACTCAGTACTCATCTTCAGGGCCCAGGCTTCCTCCTCCTTTTGCTGGTATGGAGAGAAAAATAAAGTAAATGGCTATCAACAAGATGACATGATAGAATGCATTGAACTACAGCTATAGTATAATTTGAACAATCAATAAACAAGCTTGCTACTTATTCTAATAGTAGCACTATGCATGCAAACCCACATAAATGGCATAATAAAATTACCTTTCACCACAATGCACATACAACACTCTTATGGTGGCGTATGGCTTAATGAATAACATACAAATCTATAAAAGCTTTTCTTTCAATGTCAGGTAAAATCATTAAGGGCATAAAGTTTAAAATATGAGAGCATGATATGAAGGTTAATGACATGGATATATGATAAAGTGGTTTACGTGTCTACCTGTGTCAAAAACCACAAGATTTCACTAGACTTTGCCTAGAAATGTTGGACAGCACTTCAGTGCAGATATTCCCACTGTAAACCCAAATTTCCAACAGATTCCATGACCATGACCCATGGATTATTTGTAAAGCGGAGTGGAAGAACTTTACAAAGACTGATACAGCAGGTTGACCTGAAGTACATACCTTCTTTTTCTGTGGTTTCCTCTTTTTCGAAGCTTTCTTTGGAGGACCTTCCTCGTCATCCTTTGGCACGAGGCCGGTCAAATCGATGTCCAGTCTTCTCTTGTGACTGACCCTTGAAGGCTGCATTGAGGCCGACATGGAGGCGACGGAAGAATACATGGTGGACATCGACGATCTTGTGTCGTGATCGGGAGAGGGCGGCTCAGGGGATGGCGATAACCGCAGGACCAGGTCTGGTGAGGGTGACGGCGATGGTGACTGGTCCTCAATATCCAGCCGAGCCTTTGACGCAAACGTTTCACCTTTTTCGGCGGGGAAAGAAGGGGAGTCTGGTAGGACTGGGGAGAAGGGCAAGGCTGGCTGGGGAGAGAGGAGACCCTCAAAGCCAAAGCATGAGTCGTTGGCATCCGACTTGCTGTCTGCTATTCCCGACAACGGCGTAGAGCTGTCTGAGCCATTGGGATTTGGAAACAGGTGCATCATTTCCGGCGAGGTGAGGAGCGCGGCGGTAGTGGCGGGAATCGCAGGCTGGCCGACAGAATCCAGGCTGGCAGTGTCCCTTTTCATCTTACGGTGTCCACGCATCTTGACATCTTTCTGACAGTGGGGTGCTGGACTGCATTGAAGAGTATCTTGCACCAATGCTTTCCGACTTCTTTTCAGAAGTGCTGCTTTTTGAAGTTTCCCTGAATACAGGAGAAAATTAAAGCGAAACAAACAATACAGTGTGCGACTACACAAGACATAAAGCATTTTCTTGCATATATCACAACTCATGTGGGGAAATTTCAGCTTTGTTGCTGTGATTTATCATGATTTTCCTTCCCATCTAAGGTCACTGTTTTCTTTGCTACTGCAGTTTTGCACCAATTTGCTGAAACATCTTAAGAATTAAGCTGATAACATTTCAAACTGCAAGTCTAGACAGGTCTCTTTTGAAATCTAAGCAACACATACACAATGCAATGTTATGAACCAAAGCTTCTCTAAGAAGGGAGCCAGTAGAAAAACAGACACAAAAAAATGAGAGAGAAAAAAAAACCCCATGAGATCAAATACTGGAGCAAATTTACATGGCAGCTTACCTTTACCAGTGCTCTTCTCTTTCTTGTTGTTGCTTGGGTGTGCAGATAGGACAGATCTGGGGTCAGCTACCTTGCTGAGGTGGGGTTGGGTCTGGCAGTCCATGTCACTACCAGCTGATGTCGCATCAAACTCACTGGTCTCGAAGTCGGCATCATAGCCATCACAACCCTACAAGCAACGGATTGTACATGTTTATTAGATCATCCCATGAAAGTGTTTTATCCATCCCCATTGGAACAAACAATTATCAAATACAACTTCATATCCTGGATTCATGTTCAAAGCTAAGTTCTATGTTTTTTGCCATAAGATATTTGTACAAAGTACACACAAAGACTCTCAATATGGAATTTCAAAGTAAAATTACCTGTTTGTAAATTATAAAATTGTTCCATGACCAGTTCAATAGAGGAAAATCTGAACTCCAGATCCGACATTTTAGATTGCCATCTTTTGTATGCCCAGATGGAAGCAGTTCAATAAGCATCACACTGGCATTTTTGAGGTTGTTTTTAAACACTAATAAAAGATTACACTATCTCTCTGCCTTAGATAGATAATGGCCATTTCCGTTTGTTTGTTTTTTCCTCAGTATTTTATATGTAATATATCAATAAAAAATTGGACTTACATGTCTTTTGAAATTTTCCTTCTGCTCATGTTGCTCCACCTCAGTATCTGTGCTTGATTTCTGCCAGGACAAACACCACAAAATAAATCCAGTTGAGAACAGTAATACGGACCTTTGTAATGAAAGCATGAAATAGAGCCCAATTCTTCTGACAAACTAAAAAACAACATGAAACCCTCCCCCCCCCCAAAAAAAAAAAAGAAAAAAAGAATGAACTCATGCATATCTATTAAAAAAATTCTTGCATACACATACCATGGACCCTACCACGTAGGGTCCATGCACATACATTGTATTTGTGAGTCACTTTATATACACTACAATTTACAATATACAATTGTACCTTGTAACGTATACCAGAACTTACAAAAAACAAGAAAAAGTAAACTTGTCTCTTTTAACCCTTCCTGTACCAATGAGTCAAATGCGCACACATTTCACACACATACAATCGACCTACAGATGGTCACTGACAGGAAATGAATATCGCACACAGAGAGTCAACAGACGAAAACATTGGGAGTGGATGTGAGCACGTGAATAGAACTCTGGATCATGCATGCAGTGTGTCTGAGTCTGACTCACCACCAATCTCTTCTTGGCAAGCTTGTCTGTGATATCGCTGAGCTGTTTCAGTGATTTCTGACTCGTACAAGAAGGATGGGAATCCATATCTTCTGAAGAAACATCTGCATCAGTGGGGGAAGTATAAAAACGAAAATGAAGAAACAACATTTCAAAAGAAATTGATGAACATAAAAGCCCTAGAGTACAGCGTATAGAGCATACAGAGGCAGGATTAGGGTTGGGGTTGAAGTTTGGGTTGTACTAGATGTGATAAAGTCTAAGTCACATGAAGAGAAGCTGTACTGTGCACAACATCTGGTCAGGCTACAGTTGTACTGATGCAGCAAGTGGGTCCACAAATCGTGTCATCTCTCTCCATTACATAGGTCATGGATCATGCTATCAACAATTGGCTAAAGACTAATGGTTACCGGTAAATACTAATTACTAATAGTAATACTAAATCATGCAACTATTTTTAGTAAAGTAGTATTTGGGCCAAATTTACATTGTGTCAGCAAGTACTAACGTAAAACCAAAATACCCAAAAGGATTTAAAGACAGCAGTAGATCCCCTGTATACCACCAGGTACGGCATCTACATTCTTACAGGTAGGCTAAGCTAACCGCACCATCACCCCAACAGTGTTGGGGTTGCAGGGCGACCCTATCATTTTTTATGTAGAAACTGTATCTCCCTGATACATGTACAGCTTTTAGTAGACTAGTAACAGGGTGACCACAGACCAAAATGCAGAGTTTTATACTAAAATTCGTAACCATGTTAGATAAGATACTCTTAGTCTTACAATCATTAGCCAGGGGATCTATCTACTATATGATCTGAAGAGCCCAGTGAAAGATTTTATCTGAACTGTCAGTCTTTAAGCACTTTGTATTGCTGAACTGGAGCTGGTTACATGGCGCATGCGTGAACAGCCCAGTTATTGTCGATCATACATTTTAGTTAGCATGCATGGACTGACAGAAAGTATTACTGGATAAAATGCAGCTCACACATTATTATACCCTTACTTGTACGTACGTATATTAATTTGCACATGTGCAGTTGAATATTCTTTGTTGATTCTTACTTTCAATATTTAATTTATAAATGGCGAATTGGTTGAGAACTGGTATCCCGCGGTACTAAACGTGGTTTGGAGATCGTCTCAAACTAAAGATTATGACAGTCCAGCTTGTTTTGAGAGGTAACAGTCGGTAGAGTAACATCCCCAGTATTTGGTCACTTAAGCTTTTTTGCAATATTTTTCAAACTAAAATAATACAGTTGTACATATATACATGTACATCATATCTACAGCAATGTATGTGAAATATATGAAATTTCTTTCATCTCAATTTTCATTTTGTTAAATATCACACAGAATTTCACAAAATCCCAAAACATTCACCTTGAAAATTCCCCAGAATACGGTCACCGTGACCAGTATTCGGTCACGCGATATGCGCGTTCAAAGTCAATGCGTGTTCAAGGCAGCTGAAAAATGCGCGCATGCGCTACCTTGTTGGCGCAAAATTGTATCGGGGATGTTGCGGCGCCCATTGGTGACTGAATACTGGGGAATCGGCACTTGCATTCAATTTCAACCCTTGTACATTGAGACACTGTTTCAGCATGTACGGAAATTTTGTTTTTCTTTTGCGTTTTTGAGGATACCATCACACTCCAAGCTTGCAATAAGCAAAAAATCCCGCGAGAACGGCCCATTTCTCGATTTTTAGCGCTTTTCGGCGACCTATACTTAAAACTGGGCCTTATCCGCACGCACTTTTGGAAAGTAGCGCCGATTCTGCACTTTTGACGGTAAAATTTGGGATTTTGGATGGATTTTTGGAGGGGGTTAAGGGAGTTTCCTGTTGTGAATGAGTGTGGAAGTATGTGAATTGATGTGATTTGCGTGTGTTGTGACAGTTGAATTGAACTTTACTGGCTGGTGACTAGTGATAAGTGACCGAATACCGGTAGCTGACCAAATACTGGTGCTCTCCAAACGTACACAGCCCTTTATGAATACAATATGTTTGGTCATTATAGTGTTGCAATGCATTGGCATTGCACACATATCTATATATACATGCACACTGTCATATTGCTGGTAGTCTATTTGCGGGTGTGTGGGAGTGTGTGAATGCCAAATTGTGCCAAATTGTGAATGCATCGAATGTGCGTATACGGGTGCATGGTAGAACATCATACTTATTGAACAATGTGTGCATGTCTATGAGAGTGTGCGCACTTGTGTGTACACATCATGTAGTCAGAGAGTGAGGTACATTGTGCTGGATTGGGTGCATAGTTCTTTAGCCGGGATATGGATGGGTGCTTCACTCTCTTCCCCGAACAGTCAGAGTGGGCACGGGTGAGGGAGGGTTGATGGGCGGCAGTTTTTTCTTTTTTTTTAAATACACCGAATATCAAATGTATTAATAACAGAAAATACAATGTATGTGGATGTCTGTTGGATCTCCCTGAGGGTATTTTTACATTTATGTGTGTGTCTGTTATTTTTTTTGTTTAATACATTATTTCTGTATCCGTGTATATACATTGTATCTGCATCAGTGCATGTTTTTAGGAATATTTTATTGTATGTGCTTTGTAAGAAGCGAATAAAGAGTATGATAATAATAATTATTCAACAAACTGCACTTGAAGTCATTGGGGTGCTTAGACAGAAAGATCAATCCGTCTGTCCGTCTTCCATTTTTTGGTTTGTTTTTTTTGGACGTTATTCAACTTATTGATTGGGTATTGCTCTCCTCTGGGTCCGTAAAGCCAGACGCAGTCTCCGCGGAACATATCCCCGACGACCAGATACAGACCAATCTTTCGGTCAACGGGGTGCTGTACAGCAACGGGCCTGGGGGGCCTGAGCATGCATTGGCCATTATCATTAACTTTACACAATGTCAAATGACCAAACCAATAATGGCAAAAGGCAAAGCATGTGTGCCAGGCCAGGGCCAGCCTAGCCTGACCAGACTGCTGTGCAAAGCACAGCAGTCTGACATGTACTAGTGTTTAAACGTTGTAAACGACCGTCGCTTTTGACGGCAAGACCACAAAAAATGTCTTTTATTTTGTTTGATTTTAACAGTAATACCACCCACCTATATCGTATTCTGCTGATGGTTGAGTTGAATTTGGTGTTTTGTTGGTATCCAAACCTTATTGCTGAATTTTTCGGAGTAGATTGTGCGATGATTCACAAAATCAACGAACTACCACAAATGCTCAACTCGAGGTACCGGTACCGTGGTAGCATTTTACGTACGCCCGTGCGTTTCGTGTGTTACGTAAAGCTTGTCGTCTTCTACGTACATGTATTTTCGCGCATGCTGCTCTCATGATTTGACGTCACTTCTGCTCCGACTAGCTCATCCACTTCCGCTCCGACTAGCTACAGTGTAGTATAGCCTATAGGAGAGTGATTGCCATTCAATAACACGTAGAAGATGAGGAGTGAAGCAATACGGACGCTTATACAGACCTGATTTTAAGGACAGATTTCGGTGGGTTTTTGACATAATTAAAAAAACATACGCATAGGCCTACCGATTATTGAATGATTATCATAGATTACGGGGATTCCTTATATTTTAGTTTTCCACGATTAATAAAGATATTCATGAAGGAAACGTACACCCACCGCTGAAAAATAACAACGTCTGCGAAGGAGTAAAGTAGACGTGCAGCCGAGCGGCGCGGCTGCGTGTAGCTAAGGCCAGCCATCAATCGCATCATCATGCTAACATTCCAGTAACCTAGGTTAGTCAGTCTGATTTTTCGTAGGTAATAATTAACACTAGATAGGTAACTATACCTTTTCATATAGTATACCACACACACGTCGTCAGTTTCACGAATCCATCGGTATAAATTTTCGGATCGGACGGCGCGGCCTGACCGCTTTAAGACAAACTAACGGCAAACTTAGTTAATGGGACCGAATGGTACGTTTTGTCATCTTTTGAACTACAATTCCCTAACGTTAGAAGTTTATAGATCTACAGACTACAGTGTGCTTAACTTGCAGATAACTTGAAAAAAAAGGAGAGTCTCACCTTTACTGCGGCTTTGTTTCCCACGTCCTTTCCCTTTCTGTCGTCTTTTCGTCGGCATAATTACAGTTTGTTCGTGGGTTTTTGTCAGAACTTCACAGGCAGGCTACTGAACGAGGAGGACAAGACTGCGCCGTGTATGTACACTATGCGTACAAATTTGTGCACTACTGTATTATGCACAATCGAATCAAACCGAACCGCCTTTCACCGATGTCTATTTTTAATTGGTCGTTGAGGGCGTTGCTTCTCTTTTCGCGAGAGCGGCTGGAATTTCAATAGCACATCATAGAGGGGGCGCAATAGGCCTACTACTGTCACATCTTTATCTTCTTCTTCTCCTCCTCCTCCTTCTTCTTCTTCTTTTTCTTCTCCTTCTTCTTCTTCTTCTTCTTCTTCTTCTTCTTCTTCTTCTTCTCCTTCTTCTTCTTTTTCTTCTTTTAAATACATGTACTTACTTTATCAATTACATTATTCATTTTTTACTTTTCCTTGTGTGGGCCTTGTTTGCCTGATATCGAACTCATGGGCTGTATGGGCTGCATGATGACTCATGGACCTTTTTTTTAAAGGACTTTGTGCAATTATTCATAGTCAAATATAAAATCTTTCCAGTGCTCCCACTCGGATCTGTTACAAAAAGTAGCGCCTAATAAAGGATACCTCCTCACATCGATCGAATCTAGCTTCCACCACTGTTACGACACAACATGCTAAACTTAGTGTAATATTGACAGTCCAAGTACTTGTGCGCGTCAATCATGCCCCCTCCTTTTTTTCACCTATAACTGCATGAGAGATAGTATAGGTGCCGTTGACGTCTAGAATAGGACAAACGCAGCCACATCATTCCCTTCTGATTCACTATAACAGCATGGTTGTAAGGGGGATGATGGCAAACTCTGGTAGTCGTGAAGTATGCTATACCATGCAGAGAGGCTTTCAGATTATACACGGCATTATAGCACACAAACACACACAAAGCACACAAATAAAAAAAAAAAACCCACACAATATAACACACAGACACACGCACAACACGCACAATACATGCATGCTCACAACCACTTAATACCAGAGGTACAGCTGTACTAGTATTCATACAACTCACATCCATATTATAAGTTCAAACATCAATTTTTAGTAAAAGCACGCTTCATTGCACTTAATGCACTTAATTCACTGCTCTGCACATGTTGCTTATTCTTTTTCCTTTCTTTTCCCCACTGGCGTACACAAAGCTTACACAAAACATTTCAATGGGGAGTTACCCATTTTATATAATATGTATATGTGTTCATGTTTCTTATTTCCTCCTTAAAGCAGAAATTTATAGAGAATCTAGAAATATGACAAGTTTGATATCAACGAAAAGCTAAGAAGCTAGTTAACAAAACTGGATCTTTTAGACGATGTAACTTTACCCCCAAACCGTTTTTGAGATTGAGAAAACACCCAATTTCCATGACCACGTAGCTCCGTTCGCTACAAGAAACATCGGATTTGAATGACGTTACCAAATGTGTATGAGCTGATTTGCCGTACGGCTATATGAGACCCGCTCTGGCAAAACCCGAAACTTCTCGGCAAATGTGATTTCGCGCTACAGCCCGAAAAAGGTCAAAAATGACCTCAGGGACCAAATCGACATTTTGGTATCACGTTGTAGGGGAAACTTATTGCATGATTTATGTCAGAAATTAATCAAAATAACATTTAATGATGGAAAACAGTCAATTTATATGATATTATTTCCTATAAATTTCTTCTTTAAAGGACAAGTTCACCTTCATAAACATAAGGATTGAGAGAATGCAGCAATATTAGTAGAACACATCAGTGAAAGTTTGAGGAAAATTGGACAATCGATGCAAAAGTTATGAATTTTTAAAATTTTTGTGTTGGAACCGCTGGATGAGGAGACTACTACAGCTTGTGAGTCATATGCGTACAACAGTATAAAGAAAATGTAAAGAAAATTCAACATATTTTCACTTCTTTCGCATAATAATAGAGCACTTGTCTTGCCTCTTTCTAAAGGCAGGGGGGATAATATTACCCATAACATTTGTCGGTAACGAGTCGGTGGAATGTGTACTTTTTTCAAAAGATGAAATTTTGTGAAATTCTCTTTATATTTTCCTTACATTGTTGTACGCATGTGACATCTAAGTTATTCACACACTGCAGTAGTCTTCTCACCCAGCGGTTACTGCACAAAAACTTCAAAATTCATAACTTTTGAACGGATTGTCCGATTTTCGTCAAACTTTCAATGATGTGTTCTACTAATATTGCTACATTCTCTCAATCCTTATGTTAATGAAGGTGAACTTGTCCTTTAAGACTCTGAGGCTGCCATCACTATCAAACATTGCAGACTCCTGCATTTCTTTTCCTCTTTACCTGGAAACAAGACCAGTGTTTAAACTTTACAGATTGTGATTATCATACTATAAATGAAATACCATTTTTTCCTATTCTGTTGTCAGATACACGTGTTGTCATTTTCATATTATTTCCTTGAAAAATGCAGAAATAAAATCGAGCTGACCTGAACTGAACTGCTGTGTTTTCCTTTCCTGCTAGCTTTTATTTCTAAGAAAGACTAAAATATGACGGGGGGGGGGGGGATCCAAGTAAGAAGTTTAAAAAGGTCGGTGCGCAGAGTTGAAAGAGATTGTCAAAAAATAGACAGAGAGAGAGAGAGAGAGAGAGAAAAGAACCGCGTGTGTCTGTGCTTTGTCTCTCCCCCCCCCCCCCAATTAAATCTAATTGTAGTCGATGTCAGGAGCGAGGTTTTACAATTGAAGTCCATAAATCATGCAGTTGCATGGCATTCCGGTATCCACAATAATGCATACAGTCTGCATATTCGGCATTTCTCTCAAAACAGCCTGTTATCACGTTGGCTTTTGAAAACATTTCTATCTAATCCAAATGACATGAGGTCAAAAGGTCATTACCTTAGAGTATAGAGTAGAGACGCTCTTGTAGGTCTCCTGCAGCAGAGAGATTAGATCGGAATACCAGTCTGGAAGGCCAACCTCATTTGGGAGAAAAAAAACCTAGCTAAGGGAAGCCTCACTCACACGTTCAAGTTAGCCTTATAGATCAAAATTAACCTTCATTGATATTGGACAGAGTCTACAGATCTCTCTTTTTTCTTCGTCGCCCCTTCTTCTGTCCTTCTGTAATCTTTGTTGTTTATAATGTACTGTCATTATTCTCTCCTATCAGTTCTTGGTAAATGTTGCGTCATTTATGCATGTGTGCATGTGGCATGTGGTTTTACAAGGTGTGTAGAAAATTGTCTATGTGTGTATGTATTGTAATATTGCTGTTGACACTATACATGTTGCATGGACATAAAGTATACAAACTGAACTCAATTGATGACACCATCATCAATACCTATATAGCACGCCCTAATAACCGATATATCACTAAGATACGTGAAGCGATAATTTTTGCATGACTTTCCTGTTCACTTCCAATCTTAAAGTCCCGTTTATATCAATTTCTTCCATTTATCAATTAGCAAGCATATACTTCAACATGACTAAAAAGCTTGGATTTTCATTTCAAGGTTCGGGAAAGTTTGGTACAAGAGCAACAGCTGCCAAAGATAGTCACGTGAGGTGATGGTATCCGCACCTCGTGATCGTGACCGATACAACGTGCATCACTATTTTTGTGAAGACACGTGAAACCTTGATTTAGCACAATTTTCATTTCCAGCTGGATTGTTTGACTTTATTTCACCTATCCAAATGCTGGAAAATTATTGAGTAAAAAAAAAATTAAATACATGAATTTTTCGAAGGCAATCTGAAAACGTTATTGCTGAACCAGCGCTTGGACGGTTCTTTTTAGGCTCTGTTTTGTCTTATCATCTTAATAAACTTGAATTGCATGACATGCAGGTTGAAGATGAACCCCACCATGCCAATTTTGAGAAATTGTGATTTCTTATGTACACATCGTGAGAGGCTATACCCACCGTTAACCATTATTGCTGTACCATATGCCCCCCAAAATAAATACAAACTTGCAAAATAAGAGCTAAGATGTTATATTTGCACAAGACCCTGAAGTAGCATCTAGACAGTAAGTTTTTTAGTCATATTGGGACTTATCAATGCGAAAATCCGATTGTAACTTTTTTGGGACATATCGATTAATCTTTCATATCTGGGTGCTTCTTTAGTGTGGTTCTCTTTTTTATTCTTTCTGTGAATTTCTCCAATCCCCCTCTCTTTCTTGTAATAAGCAAATAGCAGCCCACTCTGAACATAACACGTAGGCGAATCACTTCAGCCATAAACTCTCTCAGTTCAAATACATTTATTCCATTCAGATCAGACAGCTCAGTCTCAAAGATACGTTTACGTGGAATACGATAGCTATAAAGAGATCTGATGAGGACATGTACCGAGAAGCTATACAATAAAACAGGTAACTTGTATTGGGATGTTTATATACAATAGTGTGAATACAATGATACAAGAATTATGTAATACATACGCACACAAACACTAAAAAGAGTATGATTGAAATGAAGAGGAAGAAAAAATAAGCAAGGTACAAGTTCGTGGAATAATAGTTTATGTGTGGTTATTAATTTTATCGACCCTGGATCAACAATTCCGATAAATTTTTCTTTTTTTTTACAGTACGATGAGGCAATAATAATGTGCAGTGGTAGTGAGTTCAACAGTTATGGTCCGATAAAACGAATACCACACTGGTATAACATTGTTCTATGTCTAGCAAGATGTTTACAAGGCGATAATCACTTGCTGTTACCTTGTAAACTTTCGTTTAGGGGGAACGGTCTCTAAGGTCTCTAAAGGTCTTGTGCGAAAATAGGGGGGGGGGAGACCATTTAATTGAAAACGAAATAACATTAGTTTTTCCAAAGGTTCGTCAGTCCGAAAATGAAAAAAAAGTCATTATAAAGGTTCGTGGATTTGAATATGAAATAAGGTTCATAATTTCGTTAATTGTGGGCACCGTTTGTCCTTTCCCTATTAACGAGCCTTCGGAATAAAGTCATAAAGGTTTGGATTAAAGAACTTAACCCGAAAATGATTTTCGGATTAATTAACGAGCCTTCGAAATGACGAGCCTTCGGAATCACCTGTCTCTTACGTTTTTATCGCACATTATGCCCGTCTGCCCTCTATAGTGTGAAGGCAGAGAGAGAGACCCGACCCATCAAATTGAGCGGTATCGTATCTACAAGCTGATCTGAATTATGACTGTATCTGCATGCTTGGTATACTATAAAAGAACGAGTGTGCCGGAAAAGTTACAGCCTGGCTAGAATATTTCCGCTCCCTACTATAGGGATAGGGTATACAAGGTACGTTAGAGTGCTGGGTGAAAACTGGTAACCATAGTGACAGGCTTCTGATGCTGTCGAATGAGAAGATGGATGTTGATTCCAGACTTTGTGAGCTGTCAATTATACCCTTCTTGCTCTAAGCTGAATATGCGCTAAACACAATCCTTTGAACATCACACCACACACGAGGAGGAAAATGGGCAACGCAAAAATAGCACTACACTGTAGTGGTTTTTTTTTTTCTTCTATTTTGATGCATCGTCGGTTATGTTTGTTTTTCTGCTTTGTATAGTTAATCACGAATCTATTGCATGTACTTGAAAAGTCAAGACGTAGAGTTCTCAGGAGTGGTGTGCAGTAATGACGACTTCGGGAACAACGAACCAATGTAATTATTGGTATAATTTTTTGGTAGCGTTGATGTTGACAGGATTATATGCGTTATACTTTACAAAATGAGGACTCTCTCAGGTTTGGTGACGCGATAAATGCGAAAATTTCTGAAAAAATACCTAAATGGGTGTTTATTATCCTTCTTGTATCTTAACATTATCAATTTCTACCTTCTGTGAGGTGACATGAATATAAAGTTGGGCCTAACCATAAACATTATTTTACAGTGTATCTCTGTCAGTATGGGATCATTATTGTTTGAAAGGTGGAGGATATAATGATATCGTAAATTAATGTAATATCGAGTGAAATAGTTGACCACGCAACTTAAGCTTATAGTTGGAATACAATCTTTGCACCCAGATATCTGTTGAAACTGTTGCTGCTGTTAATGCGGCGCTGCTGTTCTTTAAAACTTTCTAAATAATATAGTCGAAAAGAACCCAGTCGAAGTAACACACTTGTAAGGAGAAGCTATACAATGAGTTAATCTTTATCAAGGCTAAACTCTAATACTTGTCAGTATCATCCCGGACGAACTGTGTGTATGCACAGGTACGAGGCTTCATCCGCGCCAAAGTAAACAAAAGTCACACTGATAGCAACACGTATGATATTATCGCCCAGTCTCGAAAATACTTAGACACACACTCATTGGTTCATACACACACACACGTCCAAACACAGCCTTTACACGTGACTTGTATTATTGCCCTTACAGTATGTAGACGCACACACGCGAGCGTAAATATGCGGCTTCTGAGCTGCAATCTGGAGTACTCAGTATACCGGTATCGGAGCAATTTCCATTTGGAGTGCGACAGGCTCAACCTTGTAGTCTGGTAGTGAAGCCCATACAGTTCTTAAAGCCTGAACAAAGTCCCAACTTTGCAGGAGCAGAGACAGTTTGTCCCAGGAGGGTTTTCCTCTTTCACATTGAGTATAATAATGTTAATTGATATGCGCTGACGACTGCCCTGAGCTTTGGACTATATAAACTTCCCCGCAAAAGTCAACCGGAATGGCGCGACTCGATCTGTCGTTGGCACCAATGCTCTTGTTGGTCGCAACTTTTATCACGCCAAACTTCAGCGAGCACTCGGGTCACGACAGACCTCGCCGGTCTCACGGCTCCGGAAACGCCATATTCCAGCAGCTCCTCGAATCGGCAGGCGATCAGGTGATTCGTCAACGACCGGCAAACGCTCTCGGGGAGTTGGACGATCACGCTCTCGATCCATTACCTGATCGGGACGTTTCCAGGCGGCTGGCCAACCTCGAAGCGAACGTCGAGCAGCTTTTGAAGCAAAATGATCTCCTTCGACAGCAGCTGGCGGTCAGCGAAAGCCGCAGTCAGAGACTGGGTGCTCTCGTGGAGAAACTAGAGCAGATCTTCGGGGGTGATGTCAATGAAAATGTTGTCAAGGGCAACGTTAGGGACGAAAACGGACATGCAGACAGTGGTGGAAAATATGACGAGGAGCAGATGCGAATAAACTCCCTTTTGGAGTATCTTGGAAACAGGTAACAAAACAAGTCTATTGACGTGATACTTTTTTTTTTACTTCATCAAACATTAAAAGTTATACATTCTTATGCGTGTATACCCTCGATAATGAATGGCATGAAATAACTGATTGAAAAAAGAGAATCATGTTTCAACCTGTCGTCACCATTTTGGAAACTAATATTCGATGATTTGAAAGCCAAATCAAAAGGGCAAGTCATGCATTATTTAAGCTTCTTCCATCACGTACGTCTTGTATTTTTAGGACAGTTGCTGAAAGGCTAAGAGCTTTAACGCAATATTTAGTTTGAGTGTATAAAATATAATAAAATTCATGCAATATATATATTGAAACGTATCAGGCTATGATATACAGATGAATACTTGCAGAAGGCTTATGTATAGGAAAGACCGAAAATGTAATTTTGTTTGGCCATGCAATAGACTGCAACTGATAACTGTGCATAAGATTTAATGCTCAGTGATGTCAATAACTGTCTCTGCTTTCGTGCTGTGTAAATATTTTTTTTTTTGCACTTGCGTTCTGTACTGAATAGATTTGCAGCTGGACTGAGAAAAAGAACTTACTCTACTCTGACGGCTTCATTTTCTTTTCCCTGGTTTGGGTGATTGATGTCGTATCAATCTGAGTGCTTATCAGTCTCTCACATAAAGGACAGAGAATACAGAGGAACGACATTTTTCTGATTTTTATTTTAGCTATCTAATCTTTCGATACGTTCCTTTCAGAATTGACAACCTGAACCAAGCAATATTCTCACACAGTAGCTGAAGGGGAGGGGGGGGGGGGCAGAGAAAAAGAAAAAAAGAAGAAGATTAACCCCAAAGGGCGAGAGAGTTTAAAAGGATCATGCAATTGTAAAATATATGAATAAACATAATCGCTCACAAAGATGAGGCGACGACGCAAACAAGTGGCAAAACCTTCTATATTGTACCGCGAGCATTCCTACACGTCGTAAAAGCAAGGGCGCGAGTATTTTAAGAGGATCTTCAATACTGTGTTTCGTCACGACGAATTTGCCATAATCCGTCTCGGCGCATATTTAATCCTTTCTTTGCCAAGGACTTTGGACAGTATGTACAACTCTCTGGGGTTTTCTGTGGCAATCGGCACCCAAAGCACCCAAATGATTAAAATGAATGCCAGGTAACAATGATGTACATGTATAAGTGAAGTAATATAAGACTGGCTTACTGTACCCGGGAGCTCATGAAATATTCTCCTCAGTTCAGGGCCCCGTTGCATAAACTGTGGATGACAACGTCACACTTCATGGTAGCTCTGCAATCAATAGTATAACAATCAGTGATTTCTTGACTTTGATTGGCTCTGGAAGAGTTGCTATGGTTTAATAGCTACCATCGATTGCAAAGTTATTGTCACATAATCGTAATTTTATGCAACGGGACCGTGATGTTGGACCAGAGTTCATTTAACTGCATGGCTTTGATCAAAGTTTACCCGTGTGCATAGGGGTGCACGTCACGAGTTCGACAACCACAAATCATTCAGCCCACGAGACATACAGCCAATGAGTTATAGGAGCCCACGAATCTTATACAGCTCGCGAGTCATTATAAAGCCCATGAGTTCAACACTAACCAAACAAGGCCCAGAGACCAACACAATGTAGGCCCTCGTGTTGCAATGTCGAACTCGTAGGCTGAATAGTGTCGAACTCATTGGCTGTGTGATTCGTGAGCTGTATGACTCATGGACATTTTTTTTTTTTCAAATTCGAACTCATGGGCTTGTATGACTCGTGGGTGTTGGTCTCGTATGACCCCGTTCATACATGGCAGCTTTTAGGGAACAGTTTTATGTATAGCTTGTAACAATAATAAGTGAATAGTGATATACATCACTTTGCCCTAAAAAAAAAATCAACACAGTCTCCGATTAAAACAAAAACCTATGTGAAGATTTAAATGTGGCATTAGGTCATGAGAACAATGCTGCCTACGCCAGAAAAACACGGATAAATTTCCATGTGCTATATCTCTGCAGTGCTTTGTTTTGTTCCTCATTTGTTGAGGTCTAAGTGTCATCATAACGCGAATGTTGTTATATCTTAATGTCGCCTTGTTCTAACTAGAACTGGATGGTTGCAGTAAAGAGAATTCTGTTGTCTTTACACCAGTTCCATACCATAATTTCGGTCACTTTTGCCCGAAACTTACGTGGGTTTTTGTCAAGCAATTACTTCTTATACGTATTACTTATAAATTTTTATTAGGTTGATTTTTATCAATTTTGTATCCATTCATTCGTTCATTTACGCTTGGTTCAGGGAAGCCGAATTGGTAGCCTACAGTCCAGGACATTACTTGACTTTAAATCAGACTTCAACGGTAGACGACCTTCGGGAGGAACTTTCGAATGGCGCCAGAAAAACTCTTGATCTCCTGGGCAGGAGTCTAGTCCAGCTGAGTGAAAAAGCTGATTTGATAGAAAACGATGTCAGGAGCATACAGTCTCAGGTAAGGTTTTTAAACTTCGCCATTTTATCTGAAGAATAATAAAAATCAGCCATAATGACGGATGTCATAACAGGCACAACATCAATAACTAACGTAAATTGTTTGGGGGAAAACGACGATAACTTCTATTAAACATAAAAATACTTATGACGATGATACGCATAATTTACTATTCCCGTTGAGTTTTATCTATAGCAACAAATACGATCGTTACACTCCATTACCCCCGTTTATTGTGATGATGATTTTTATCCATCACTAATTACATAGCCAGCATTATTTACTCGGTCTTTTCTAGATTTTCAACCGTTTGTACTTAATCAAAATTAGGAGGTTAGATAGAACTAAGTTTTAGAGTGTTTTGATGTTTGATTTTTGAGGGTCAGATATTCACACTTCTGCCTTCCATCAGCACAAAAACAGGGAACCCGAAAGATGTGAATATGACAAAATTTTTGAAAGCAACACTCGTCAAAGAGATTTCCGTGGGATAAAAGATTTATATGAAACACATAAGGGGTAATATTTATTTTGTAAAAGCGCTGCATAGTCGCTTATTACTTTTCAAGAAAAGAAACCCCGATGATTATAAAAGATGTTATGTGTAATTGTTATGTCCGTATAGCGCCCTTTCGGGTATATGGAAGAACATAATGTACTAGTATGTTTCAACAATGCCGTATATGTATCAAGGATAGCTTAGAACGTGCTTAATTAACGTGACCAAGAAACAGGAAGCAATTGGTCATAAGCCCTCTGACAACCACACCAATACCTTGGAAAGTTTACCGTACAGAGGCCCAAAATTTTTTGAGCGATTAATCTTAGTCATACTGAGTATGTCTATAAAATGAAACATAGCCATGGTACAAAGTGTTTCAGTCTATGGTGTAGTATCGATTGAGGTTTTCATTGTTTTTTTATAATAATTTTTTGAGCTAATGAGAATCCTCATAATATAAGAGCATATAACTTAAAGAGCAATTCAAAACAAAAGTTTATTTGATTAAAATTGGTTTTGTAATGCCCGAGATATCCAAAAATCTATTCCTATAAGAGATGGGACCCACCTTTTATTAGCATTGCTTGATTTTTCTTTGTTTTTGGATATCTCAGCCAATTGAAAAAACACACAGTTTTCATCAAATAAGCTTTGAATTCCTCTTAGAATGATTTGTTCTTTAACATTTCTAAGTATCTCGCCAAATTTAAAAACTGAATCCTTATCTCAACCAATGATATACCATCCCTTTAGAGAAAGACCAAAGTGAACCATCAGCTCAGTCCATGGGAATATCAACAGGTGATACCATTGTAAAATTCTGATAAGGAATTTTGAAGTCGGCCTATTTTACTGCAGTGAATTGCTTCTGAATAAACTCAAGCATCCCTGTTTTCATGGAATTTTCTTCAGATAATACACTGCTAGATTATAGATACCAACATATCGCATGATATCATGGAACTTAAAGAATTATCTTTATGATCTTCGGAGAGATATCATTACGAACAGAAGGTGTACTGACAAAAGTTATATAATTAAGGGAACCATAATAGCCCAGCTTTTCTGTTCTATATGTTGTTATTAAATTTATCGTAAGAGGCAACTGGCACTCTGACCACGCGTATATTGCCCCATATCCTATGGAGTGAATGAGTATACATTTACTTCATTAGTGACGAAGAAGTAGTCGTCAGCATTAACAGTCTGAAAAACAAGTTTCTCATTTACGTTGTGTTCAATTCACTACAGATATGTATATTGTCACGTGTATTTCGTGTGTACATTAGAGGCAATTGTTTCTACGTGCTTTATCTCTCTAAATTCCAGCTCCAGTTTATATGCCATTCTTGTTGACCTCTCACAGTTGGGGACATCTCACAAATTTACATTCTCGAAATTCTTTCCAAAATGTCAAGTACAGATGGAGCAAAGGGGTGCTGCGAACTCAATTGCTGCCGCGGTTCCACGTCGCTCAAGCACGATAAAGACCTCAGCGGAGCAACCTTTGGCCAACATAACAGAATGTAATGACTCTCTCACTATCATATATCGCTTTTGTTGAAATATTAATCACAACCATTATCTTCATGCATGCTTTTTACTTCTTTTGTCACCATCAGAATTGCCATGCTTTCCTTCAAACTATTCTTGTCATAACATGTATGTTTATACATTTTATATTACACTGATTTGTTGTAACCTTCACATCTGCAAGAATATGTAATCTTTTAATAGGAACGACGATTTGATTTGAATTTGATTTAATCAAAATCATTCACTCTTGCAACATTTTTTCTTATTTTTAATGTTTTTTGAAATTTTATTTTGAAGACATCATACTATTTTCTTCATTCTTAGACTGATTTACCATTATTATCTCAATAAAATCTAGACAATTGTAATTGCTAACCAAAGTCACTCGTGTATGATGATCTGAGTGTTTTAGTGACCATTTCACAGGGGAACAAAGATATACAATTATTTATTTCAGTTTAACGCCATGCAGTAGAGTTCAAGTAATCGAGATTCCATTCTGAAAAAAAAAATGCTGAATTATACTGCGAGGGCGTATTCCTGTTGTGAGGTAGTGAAACAAAGATTGAATCATGAGATTAAATGAAAGTGTCTGAT
Organism: Diadema antillarum; assembly: GCF_040938485.1. Lineage (NCBI taxonomy): Eukaryota > Metazoa > Echinodermata > Echinoidea > Diadematoida > Diadematidae > Diadema > Diadema antillarum. The sequence continues at coordinate 1,062,423 of NW_027270918.1, forward strand.
GAGGATAATTACTGATAATATTGATGTAATGTCATAGGTACCTTTCTACTCCAAAGAACTACTTCAAATTTGATTGCAAAAACTTTGTTTTGTTTTTTGAATGCTAAATCTCTCACTACTAAATTTGATTGGCATGTATGCTGTTACATGTATGTTGTATTTTGATATGTCCTTCTGAAGCCTGACCACGTGGGAAACGAGATATCATTATTATCATTATTTATATCCTGGAGGGTTTTAATGGTTGCAATGTACCCGGAATCCACTGTAAACTTCCCGTACGAGAATAACCGCGAGCGATAGTGGAGGAAAGCGATAGCATCAAAATGATCCATATGAGAAAAGTTCCAGGTGGTAGCAAGCACGGCATCCATACAGGATGCGTCTTTCCCATGATATATATCAGCCTCTTCGAAAGATTTTCGTTTTGAGGACACACGAATATCCTCAATAAATAATATTATCCTTCTTTTGTCTGGCAAAAAGCTAGCGCACAGACAGACAGACAGACAGACAGACACACACACACATGTACAGACACACAATCATAAGCACAAAGGCATGTTTAAATACTACATGATATTCATGAATGTTACTAGCAGATATTTTAGTAAATATACATTATTTGCACAAAAACCATTATAGTATGTGTATTTTTCAAGTTCAAACTTCAATAAAAAAGTCATATTCAGCATTTTCTGTATTGAACGTATATTACAAATAAAATACAGTCGTATTTTCTAAAACAATCAGTATAACTAAAATCTATGTGTACAATAAACTGATAACAATTTAAAAAATGTTAATTTTAGCTATTCAAGAAAAATCATGAGCTTGTGTTTCCATTAAAGGCCTGCTTTCGCAAAGTAGAGTTTTATGATAGTTTTGGATTGACGTTCTTCTTCTTGGTTTTATTGATAGAAAAATTTACTGGTAGGAAAGATGAGGATTTCATATATCCCCATACAGTTGTTTTCATGGTGCCTTGAAGACACTGTTGTGTTCAGGACACTTTTCCCTCATAATAGTCTCAAGGTCGTGTCTGCCATGTTCTTGTCTTTTTCTCTTTTAAAAGATCTTTTTTTTCCATAACAGCCTATATCTATGTATCTATGACATGCTATGGTTTTACGTTTCAGTGGATGCTTCCAGAAAAGTTGCTTTTTCGGTGGCAGCAACCCGATCGCAGTATGGAACAACTGGCGGGCCACAAGTAGTCCAGTTCCAGGATGTGATGGAAAACAAGGGCGATTACTACCTGGCATCCAACTACACCTTCTTGTGTGTCGTGCCTGGCTGGTACTACTTCACAGTTAGGTAATTAAATCCGTTCAAAATGAATTATGGGCATGAAATATTGCTTGTTGATTGCTTGCAAAATGGCTCTGTTTCATAAAGAGTTGCGATTGATCTTACGCTCGTTTTATTGACATGATTGAGCGTTGGCCTAATTCCTGTTTCATAAGACTTATAAATACGTTTGATCTTTAACAAATCAAGCGCAACTTTTCAGTAGATTGAGCGTTACCTGCCATGCGATGCCATGCGACTTGCTTATGAAACGCGCTTTGCGTGTGATTGCAACTTCGCTCAATCTTTATGAAACAGGCCCAAGAACAATCAGACTATGATACGTGTAATATGTTTGTTATGTATGTAATAAGAATCATGTAACTCTATCATAAATAAACATAATGGGCATGTCACTGGTGCGCGCTACGGGTGTGTAAGTCTCCATATATGCTTGGTCTTCCTTGATCGACAGCAACTTTGGAATGTATAATGGGCGTTGTAAACACATTCCATAAAGATTCTGTAAACCATAACAGTTAAAGTATCAGGTTAATGATTAATTGCATGAAGTGCAAACTATAGCAAGCGTAATTTTGTGGGTGCCAAGCGAAACTACAACCTTATCTATGTTTTCCCTCTCTTCAAAGATGATTCAATTCAATTCAATTTAAAGTTTATTTCATTTTTCGACAAAAACGTATGTTTCACTTCCTTTGATATCAGAGAATAAGGTAAACAGAACATAGTGAAATCAAAAGACTGTACAACAATTGAGGACCTATAGTAATTACACACTGTATAGTAAAAGAGAAACAGAAGTGATCGAAGTGAAGTACATGTATAACCTTGCTTAAAGTGCGAAAAATGGAGGGACCCACTACAAAGACAGAGCTTGTAGTATGTGGGCCACTCTGGAAGAGAACATCGACGGAGAGATAAATTGAAGCATTGTAAATACAAAAAATAAAGAAGAGGAAGAGGTCTGGAAGCCCACTGAAAATTAGATTAACAGATAAATACACTTTCATAGACACGAACAAACATGAAACAGGACTAGACAACAAAACAGCTACTGCAGAAAATGCTGTACAGGACAAACCGGGATGGACAAACAAACAGAAGACAAAATGGCAGACAAGAACGCACAACGGAGACAGCGATCTTCGGCAGAAGCATGCCAAGAGAAACAGAAGATAGTTTGGCGGAAACGGTAATATTTTAACGCCTAAAAAAAAAAAAAAAAAAAAAGACACGGAAATAGAGGGACGTATAAACAGGAGTAACATGCGGAAATTCAACTCCTAGGCACTTTCGGGAAAATGGCGTAGATGACAACAAACATCCAGGAAAATAGCATTAATTCTTCGAAGAGGGGACAAAGTGAGCAGGTCAGTATGTAAGAAAGAAGGCCAAATGGCTAGTTCAGTACTGTAGAGTCATACGATTACAATAGAAAAGACTTCAGTCTCCTCTTGAAAGAATATATGGATGGAGCGTTTCTAATGTCATGATTCAAAGAATTCCAATAATTTGGCCTACATAAATAAGTGTTAAATGAAATTCATTGGAACGCCTGGTGGGATATTCATGAAATGATCAATTTTAATCACACTAACCAAGAGCCGATATCATTTCGTTTTAAATTCACATTCTTAGATACCAGTTTTTCATAATCAAAATGCTGATAGACTTTACATAATATACATTTTATTTCAATGAATATCGCACATTATGAGTGCATGTGCATGTGTGTGCCTGTGCATACAATTATTTGGAGATAAGGCCTTGAGGAAATAATTTTAATGAAGTGTGCGTTCTGTGTACCGCAGTTTCCTCAAGGAAATTTCTAAACGGACGAAATTCAATGAAAGGTGGATGCCTCCATTCTATAGGATTACCTGCTCTATACAGCAGTGCTATCTACTCTCCCATTGTACTCATGGGAGTCGGCATTCTTGAAACACCATTCCTAGTTTGCGGAGGCATGGTTTGTTATTCAGTCGATAGATAGAGAAGAATGCAATGTTTTGTCTCATTACAGGCTAAGGCTTTCTTGGGGTAGAGATATGATTCATTGAAATCAAACGGACTTGTAATGAGACTAATGCTCCAATAGAAGCACGTGAGTCATCGTATTCGCGCGCGATGCTAGTAAATTTGTACAACCAGGGGTCGTAGGGGTCAATGCACCCTTGGAAGGGCCTTGGAGTGGTTCTTACTGATAGAAAACAGTATGTTTATTTGAATAATAATACGTCTATGCGTAATTTTTCATGTGGAGTGCCCCATGGAAGCCTCCTTGGCCCATTATTGTTTTTGATATACATGTACATTAGTGATATGCACTATTCCCTGACGAAAGAGAATATCGTTGAGTGTAAAAATGCTTCCACAGTTTGGGACCCATCTTCCAAGAACCTATCCACAAAGTGGAAATTGTCCATAGAAGAGCTGCGAGATTTACTTTAAATCGCTACCTTAACACCTCAAGTGTCACTAAAATGCTGCAAGAACTTGATTGGACTACTCTGGAACAGCGCAGAGAAAATGGCAGGCTAATTATGATGTACAAAATACACGATAATCTTACTTCTATTTCAGCACAAGACTATGGTATCAAACAGGTTACTCAGTTGACGAGAGCCTCGCAACCACATTCCTATCAGGTACTAACTAGTACCATACTCGAGAACTGAATCGCATCGCCATTCGTTCTTTCCAAGAACTGTAAGGAACTGGAATTCCCTGTCGTCAGAAATTGTTTCAGCGTCATCTGTGGGATCATTCCGAAACCGATTATTGGTTGATCACAGTGGCTGGTTATTTTCTTCAAATTCTCCATGTGCTTGTAAATATCTGTAAATAAACTGTATTATAATGTAAATAGCACAGTCTGCAAGAATCTTCAGCCTATTGAAGGAGGCAGACTTAATCAGAAGAAGAAGAAGAAGAAGAAGAAGAAGAAGAAGAAGCTGTCACTTGTTTTGGTCACTGATGTTTCCAATATATTTAAATCTCATTTACACCCTCATCAAGAGGGCGGTGAGTTGGCTCAGTCGGCAGCGCGTCTGCCCCACGATCACGCGGCCTGGGTTCGAACCCGAGTCTGGACTGAGCAATGTTGTGTGAAAGCATACCGTCTCCTCTAGCAAGAGGCAAAACACTCTGTCACTCGGATAGGACATAACATGGAGGTCCCGTGTATGAGAGAGTAACAACTCATGCACGTAAAAGATCCCGCTTCATTCATTGATCGCAAAGAGCAGGGTGTTTAACCCGGTGAAGTGGTCCCACCTCACACCCGACTGGACCCCATGAAAGACCAGCTTAACGTAGCTGAATATGGGCTATCCAGCCCTCTTCTCAGATGGAAAATGAGCAAACAAACAAACAATAATGATAACAAATAAATTATCTTTAAACGTGCAAAAAAGAGACCCAAATATATGTTATTTAGTAACACTATTATACTACTCGTTCAAATGACATTTGATTTGATAATTTTGTACTTAACCAAGTGAATTTTACCACATCTTTAGGTTTGATAATTAAATACGACTCACGACAATACGACTGGCAGTCTTTGGATCCGAAATAAGTCACTAGAATAAACTAAGAATAAACACGCTTGTTTATTTCAGATCCATAGTCTGTCAGTCGAATAGTGGTGAGACGTGGGATCACCGACTGAAAGTTAAAGACTCCTATTCCCTATACCACGGTACCCCAGCTATGGAAATGAAAAAGCTGTAGTATGTAGATCCGGGTTATGATATGATACGGGGGGGGGGGGGGGGGAGGGGGGTGTTCCTGTCATGTGTCATTGCTACCAATTATCCCCCCTCCCCATACACATACAGGTCTACACACTATTCAATACCCATTACACTCCCACACAACTGCCCTTTCCTGATCTTAACGTGTTTTGTTGATTGTGTGTGTGTGTTTGTTTTTTTTTTCACTTCTTAGCACAGCACAACTGTCTTTTCGGGGTATACTATAACTTGCCCTTTCAAAAGTAAATTCTCCAAAACGTGACCGTATTTTCCTCGTCATATCTCTTGCAGTTTGCGCACAGTAGACAACAAGTACCTTGGCGTTCTTATGATGAAAAACGACGACTATCTGGTGGGCGTGTCCACCGATGCAAGTACCCGCAACACCATGGAGTCGCAGAGCACGATTGTGGAGCTACAGGCAGGCGACGCGGTGTGGCTCCGGCTCGCACCCGGAGAGAAATACGCCATTTTCAGCGACAGCTACAGATACTCCACATTTTCGGGCTACCTCCTCTTCAAATCGTAATCAGCTGTTGATGGGATCTTTAGTCGTTTACTCTCGTTTCTTTCCAAATTAATGTCCGTCTTAATAAGAGGGTAAGGTGAGGGAGGAATGGGGAAAGGGAGCTCTGACGTTATACACTGCAGTGCGCTTTTTGCCCCTTTGTTGATTGAGTATACTATTATGTTGCTTTCTCGCATCATAGTGTGTTCATTTCTTTCTTTCTCTCTTTCTTTCTTTTTTTCCAATGATCAGTTTTACATTCTGAACGATCCTTTCATGGCTTGCTGTACTATACAGCTTGGCTGAATTAGTCTATTATTTCATGCTTCCATATTGACAAAAATATTTATATAAGAAATCAAGAGAGACAGACGGACAGACAGTCAGTGCCAGTGAGACAGACAAATGTAAAACGCAAACGAAAACTCATATACATATAACCAACTTTGGAAATATCAACCCGGTCTTTTCAAGGAATTATGTTCATCGCATTTTTGTACTGATTTCCTGACATCTGTATAACGAACATTTATTGTATTCCTAATTATTTGTTTGTTGGAAATGAAATAAATATACATGAACTTGAATTAACGCTAAATCTATGTTGGGAAGCGTATGCGAATTATTTTCTATTAAACGTAAGAACAAAAACAACAACAGTGAACAAGACAGTTTATGAGGCTATGATAGAGATGTAGAGGATTAACATCCGGGTCGTCGAAGAAAAAAACAACGCAACAACAACAACAGCAAACATTGCTTCATTTGGACAAGGACGTCCATTCAACTCTGGGCGAGGAGTGTAACTCTTACTTCTAGGTAATGCATTATTCTTTCTTTTTCTACCTCTCTCTCTTCATAATCCTTTTCAAGTAAGTGAAAGAACGTGACAAAAGGCGCGGTCAGACTGGCAAAAGATCGAGAAGTTTAAGATCGCGATCTTTAAGATCTCGAAGTTTTGCCAGCGTGACCGCGCCTAAAGGGAACTTTTCAATCCCTTCATGGGATAATATCATAATCAGATTTGAAGCTTTTTGTAGGAAGCATAAGGCCTGAATTCGACAGGCTGTGGTGCAGTTTAGAAATCTTTACTCTTGTCGTGACTTGTGTCTCAAGTGAAAGACATAGAAATGGAAAAAAAAAGGTTAATAAGCAGGTGTGAATTTGGGGCAAGATTATAACGTCTTGGATACGTGAATGTGACGGTGCACTGATTATATGACTTTGGAGGTGCTGTTCATACAAAATACGCCTGATTCAAGTGCCTTAAACAGAAGAACAACAAAATAAAGAATGGTGTTTTACATCAAGAATGATTCTATCTATACATCACAAGACAATTTTCATCAGTTTATCTGAATGTAGTCTAGTCTAGATGATTGAATATACTAGTAGTATATCGAGCTCCACTGCATCAAGCTGGACAGGTCAAAGGGTAGAGACCAGACGAAAAATGATCAGTGATCCTCCACGTTAGGGAATTAGGCTCAGGGTTGACAACCACGATTCATAAAAAGACTCTTCTTACGGAAACAACAACTACATCACTTATACTCATTGCTAAAATAGTAGCATGTATATAAGCCCTGGTTTCGCAAGGTTTGTCGCATGTCTTGATAATAAAATGTGAAATGTATCATGGATAGTGCCAATGACAGCTCATGATTCCATCATTAAAAAAAAAAACCAAAACATAAAGTTCAAACTGGATAAGCACGAGAAGAATCTGCCTAATGAACAGGGTTTGAATCATTATGGATATGAGATAGGAATATTTTCCAATGCGAAGTTTGTAAGAACAAGCCCTTCCTCTAAGCTTACTTATAGATCGAATTCTGGAGCACCATAAAGGCAATGAAAAAAAATATGACGAGAACTACGTCAAAGACGAAAGAGTTATGATAAATCAAGCCAAATCAAGCGAAATCATAACGACGTTGAAAAGATAATACCAAAGTTTCCTCTATACATGCCTGAGCATCCGACCAGTTGACATGATTATGATAATTATTCTCGTTGTCCTTTCGGTCCCAGTGAGGTCGAATCTTATGCGTGAATTATCAAAATGATATCAAAAATTCCGCAATCCCCTCCATGATTTCCAGTCCCAACGTACAGTAAAATTTAATCAAAATGAATGTTTGTTAAAGCAGGCGTATGACATAAGTGTACGAGTGTAATCATAAATGTACATTCCCTTTATTTAATGTGTCTCCGGAGCGTTTTGTATGTGCCAGTTCTACTGTGAAATCTATAAGGAATATCACCTGTTTTACCTTGATTATGTCAGAGCTTACAGGGATCACACCCTAATCTTTTTAGAGTCTAAACTCTGACTGATTTGTATTTTTCAGTTCTAAAATGCAAAAACAAAGTTCCGACAACATAAATTCACAAAATGTATATATACGCGATCTTTGTTTGTGCAACATATTTGTATATACATATAGATAATATAGCTTTAATGAGAAAAAAAAGACCATGATGTATGGATTTCTAAATGTTATTATGTATGTATTGTCTTCCTTTCAATTGTGCGCAAGAGTCCATAAGCCCTACAGTGTGATACGATTTTCTCCTTGTATATTATGTTCCATACTCAGATATTCGAGTATTACACTTCCGATTTAATGAAATGAAGGGCGGCCTGAAAGATCAAGGACCTTCCACGAAGGACGGCCTTATAAGCGGTTTATCAAGGCTGCATGTCTTTCCTGTGCTACTTTATCCTTACATTTAATGAAATCTGAGGACACTTCTGTTTCCCAGAATACGGCTATGGGATACTAATTTGTCGTTGTTGTCATAATTTGTGTTCTGTTCCTTTGTGTAATCCTTGTGTGGTTAATTAATTAAATTCACATTCACATGTGGAAAATAAACTGAAGTGATGAAGAAATTACACGAATGTTATGATATTGACTACAGTTTGACTGTTAAAGCCTCGTTAAGATACTTCCCTTCCACAGACATGCTGACGTGCTCATACAGAAGAATTGCTTAGTTTTAGTGAGTTGCTTGGCCAAGAATATTAATAAAACTCCCCAGTCTGCGTGTTTTCAATAAAGAACTATCTTATATATTTATGTGATTTTGGATTTAAATCATTTCTTAACTATGAGATTTTATTTCCTGAATAGAACTATCAATACTTGAGCTGATTTCATAAAAAGTTGACTTCATCTATATATCAATAATTTTTCATACATGTAGTGATTTTTCATTTGCGTAGTGATATAAACAGTAGACCAAATTGGTATTAGCATTAGCAAATGATCGTTCATTACACATGAAGCATGTGTCTTTGGTAAATATTCCTGGTAAAGATAGTATACAAATGATGCACAGGATAGAGTGCGTTAGTGGAGATGTAGCGCACTCGAGGGTATTTACAATTGTGAAACATGCACGAGGCGAAGCCGACTGCATGTTGCACTAAATTGTAAATACCCGAGAAGTAATCCTGTGCATCATTTGTTTTATAAAATGGATCGAAAACTAACAGCAATTTTCACGTACCTTTGTGGGTCAATACCAGTCAGCTAAATGTAGCACTCGCTCAAGTCAAAAAGTCAAGGTGTCCGAAGATGTTCGTCCCAAACATTTACGCACGTCGCACTCGGAAATCCCGCACATAAGTACTGTGAGATGTACGTATAAGAGTATACGTACGCCACATGTATGCACAAGAAAGGCCGGCTGGCAGCCCGAACTAGAAGTTGTTTACAGGATTGACAGCGCGTATAGTAGCGCGCGACGCACTTGTAACAACTGATTGAGTGCGCAATGCTAGTGTAAACATTGTGACGTCAGGCCGTGCATGTTAGTGAGAAATTAATGCACGCACACGTGACTCATTTCAGCGCTTCCAATTGGCTACATTCTTGAACCCATTTTATAATATACAAATGATGCACAGGATAGAGTGCGTTAGTGGAGATGTAGCGCACTCGAGGGTATTTACAATTGTGAAACAGAATCCTGTGCATCATTTGTTTTATAAAATGGGTCGAAAACTAACAGCATCTTTCACATACCTTTGTGGGTCAATACCAGTCAGCTACATGCAGCACTCGCTCAAGAGTCAAGATGTCCGAAGATGTTCGTCCCAAACATTTACGCACGTCGCACTCGGAAATCCAGCACATATAAGTACTGTACGTACACCTGTACATGTATAAGAGTATACGTACGCCACACATGTTATGCACACAAGAAAGGCCGGCCGGCAGCCCGAACTAGAAGTTGCTTACAGGATTGACAGCGCGTATAGTAGCGCGCGACGCACTTGTAACAACTGATTGAGTGCGCACTGCTAGTGTAAACATTGTGACGTCAGGCCGTGTATGTTAGTGAGAAATTAATGCACGCACACGTTACTCGTTTCAGCGCTTCCAATTGGCTACATTCTTGAACCCATTTTATTATAATGAATATCCGCACATACACATACGCGGGCGCGCGTATACACAAACACATGCACACCACTTTTTTTTTTTGATATTCATATTTGTACTTCGTTTGATATCAGCATCATCATAATGAAACGAAAATTAACAAAAAGGGTTATTAGTATAGTATCTTCTCACTTCTTTTCTGCTTGATCACTTTTTTTATGCAGAGAAATAACATTGAGGTTCATATCTACAAATGAAAAAAAGAGACTTATACACAAACCCTTCATGCAAAAGAGATTGATAAATAAATCTCACAATACAAAATTTACCCTTATAAACTTGATCAAACACATCAATATCTGATTACTGCATGATATACACAAATGAAAAGATAGCATGACACAAAAGCTTGCAGTAAACTAAAATTTCATAAATCATAATTCAATTTAACGTATTTCCAACACATCATCCTATCCCCTTATATTACTAGCATTCTGATTTTATTATGCAAAACCAAATCAATCGTTATGTGTGTGTGTGTGTGTGTGTGTGCACCTACTTACACACACACACACACACGCACACACACACACACACATTCACACACCAAATAAGTGCATCACAGCATAATGTATGCATTACACTTCAAGATATGGCATTTTATTATTTTTCTTCCGACCTTCCAACAAAGCTCTTAAACCTCATTAAGGTGTGACCACCAAAATGATTGCAACGGTACGCCCATCTCCACACAGAACACACCGTGCTGGAGGGTCTAGTTTACTGAGGGCGCCAGTCCATAATGCATCCTCCCATGGACATGGTCTTCCTGTCCGCCTCACTCATCCCCAACTTCACACGGAGGTTTTCAAATGAAGCAAAACCCGTCGATCGATATTCCTCCCTGTTTATAAACCATATGGCTCCATCAAACGCTATTGCGGGATATTATTCTAAGCTGCCCGCACCGACCATTGCATCTCGGAAGCTCCTCCGCAAAGACAATTTTTGACGTCGCAAGATCATCGATCGAGTAGCGGCGAGGATAACTTGTGTGTATACGTGCTTTGTGTGGAGTGTGTCCGTGCCTTATTTGTATGGTGTTTGAGTGTATGTGAATTCGCGTGTATGCCAGTAGGCGCCAAGTATACATACTTTCACTATGCGCGTGAACCCTGACATAATGCAATCGTAGGCACGGGGGTTCTCCTAGATCGTCCGCCGTGCAACTTAACGTACCTCTTCACGTTGCTGCAGGCATCAGTGGAATTGTCATCGCGAGATTGCAGGCGGAAGGTGGACTTGACAAGAGCAATCAGCCTGCTTTATTGAGACAAGGTGGTGAGAGCTTACCAGCATCTTACGATGTATCTGAGACTGGCCCTGCTGCTTTTAATATCCGGTGAGTAGATGACTATTAAGGACAGCACTCTCGTATCTTTGAAACGAATTGGACAGAATGTCGTGTTCCATACGGTAAAGGAATTTTGTATGGTCACTGTAAAGGTTAGCATCGAACCATCCATGTCTAACCACGTACCTTTAAGTTAGGAACGAACAACCCACGCACTTGATTAAAAATGTGAATGAGAATCACACCTCATTTTGTGTGTGGGTAGAGAGCTAGAGACATATCTAGAGAGAGACAGAGAGAGAGAGACAGAGAGGGGGTGGGGGAGAGATAGGGAGATAAAGCTAGCGAGCATTTTGTATGTCAGAAATATTCGGGGGCACGTGTACTATATGAAAATGATTTAGCGAGTAAATTCCAGCATTGCTGCATTATTTGATAAATTTGGATTGATGATTCGTGGATTCGTTATGACTCCCTGAATACTTTCTCCCTGTCTCCATAAAAAAAAAATCCCTGCCCAGAGCTTGTAGGGTTTCGAAGAACGATCTAGACTGTTTGTACGCCAAAAGCAAACATGGCGGTAGTATCGAAGGCATTCCTCCACACCATTTACCGAAATAAGTGTAATTGAAGGGATTCTCAACTCCATTTTCGAATTGATTCGGGAATAAAAATGAATTTTGTCAAGCAAACGGCAGTACAAAAGGGATATGAATAGGATAGAAAATCAAATTCCCCACCAGTTAGTTTTATTATGCAAAATTTACAAACATGATTTGGGTTAATAATCATTCAACATTATCTTTTCAGGTAATTACTGACTGATTACAATTCAAGAATCCCCCAATATTCTGTAATTTGTGTTGATAATATAATTTCATATGGGTAATTTGAAATCCATGTGTTAAAGCCTATTATGAGAGACATTTCAGATGGTGACATCTTGGCAGCAACCACTAAATTATGAAGATGACATACCGCCTGGTTCATGAAAACAGGAAATTATTCTAAATTCGATATCTTTTAGTTATTGATTATTGATACTGCTCCATTTGAATATGCGCTATTCTTCGAATTCTACTTTTCTTCATCATGGTGTGGGATTTACTATTGCGAGTCGTTTGTCATCAAGAAGAAGATAAAGGACTAGCCATTTTGGTATAGCTGATGGGTCATTATATAGCATGATCTCTTCTTATTTTGTAGTCCTTTCGTGTAGCTATCCAACAGATCAAGGGGGCCTAAAGAAG